>NC_132919.1:11145133-11488467 GCF_047675955.1 Chlorocebus sabaeus | reverse complement strand
TGTGAAAATACACTCTATGATATTCACATAATGATGAAATTGCCTAAGGATATATTTCTCAGAACATAACCCCATTGTGTAAGTGATACATGATTGTCTATAACACTATATGCCAGGTAAATATCTATGTAGGTACATGTATATTAAAATGATTTTTATATATTTAAATATATGTTTCTCCTTTTCTGAAATCCATCTGGAACACCTGATCTGAAACACTACCACTTCTTCGCGTTTTTACATGAGTGTCCCTCCCAGTTCTTACCCCTGAAACGTGCACATGTAATGCACATACGTGACAGTGCACATGCATGTACATATAACATGCGTAAACACAAGTGCACACAGACACACACACACACACACACACACGGCGGCTTCTGCAGGAATGCTAAGGACCACAGAAGAGAGTGTGGCTCGAGGTACCGTTACCTACTGGTTTTGACACTTGCTGCAACACTAATGAAAGTCCAGCTCCTGGAAAAAATTGGTGAAGTATCTTTAATTCTTCAAAACCTTCACACTAACTATGCGGAGGTTTGTTTCTGTTTGTCCTGCTGGCAAAGAGGCAGCTTACTAATCCATTTGCTCTTTAAACCAACATACGATTTCTTTCTTTTTTTTTGGAGACAGGGTCTCGCTCTGTTGCCCAGGCTGGAGTGCAGTGGTGTGATCTCGGCTCACTGCAAGCTTCGCCTCCCGGGTTCACGCCATTCTGCTGCCTCAGCCTCCTGAATAGCTGGGACTACAGACATCCCCCACCACGCCTGGCTAATTTTTGTGTATTTTTAGTAGAGACGGGGTTTCACTGTGTTAGCCAGGACGGTCTGGATCTCCTGACCTCGTGATCTGCCCGCCTTGGCCTCCCAAAGTGCTGGGATTACAGGCGTGAGCCACTGCTCCCGGCCCAACAAAGGATTTCTTCACCAGATCCCTCGAGCTTTCCACAGAAGCCCTAGTGCCTGCAGAGAAAGCAATGAATTTGGTGGCATTTTTCCCCTCTCAATTACTCAGTTCACTTCCGTGATGAAATGGCAGATGCATCTGCCAGGCAGCAAGGAGAGGTGGAATGTGCTTGGGCGCTTTCTCCTCCCAAGCTGTGTGATTTCCACAAGCCCCACAGGCCCCAACCCCAGGTCTCAGTTTTGTATCTAGAAAAGAATGAGGCCAGAGCAGAGTGAGGCTTCTCCCATGGGTGTGTGGCCGAGTGGGAAGTCACAGGAATAAGAACAGTGAAATTCCTACAGTTTCCATGTCACTTCATGGTGAGGAATCTAAAACATTTTCAATAACCAACCAATACCTACTATAGAGCAGAATATACTCTTTTTTTTTTTTTTTTTTTTGAGACGGAGTTTCGCTCTTGTTTCTCAGGCCAGAGTGCAATGGTGCAATCTTGGCTCACTGCAACCTCTGCCTCCGGGATTCAAGCGATTCTCCTGCCTCAGCCTCCCGAGTAGCTGGGATTACAGGCATCTGTCACCATGCCTAGCTAATTTTTGTATTTTTAGTAGAGATGGGGTTTCACCATGTTGGCCAGGATGGTCGAAAACTCCTGACCTTAGGTGATCCACCCGCCTCAGCCTCCCAAAGTGCTGGGATTACAGGCGTGAGCCACTGCACCTGGCCCGTAATAAACATTTGAATTCATTTTTAAAACAAGTGGGAGTTTTCACGGGAATTATAGAGGTCTCTGTTTGTACCTTCCAGATTCCCTCTTGGGACCAAGCCCTCGTACCCCTCCAAACCTCCCTGCTTCAAACCCTGCCTCGCCCTGTCCCCTCCAGCCAGGAGTGTTGGCTGCTGTGGAAGCACCACTGCCTCCCTCTTTGGGAACAGCCTTGGCCAAAGAGAGCTGCCTGGCCCAAAGGTCATGCCCCTCCCCAGGAAAGCCCACATCCAACCAGCTGATGTGGGGGTACAGAGGCAGAACAGCTCTGAAGGGCCCAAGCTCCGAGGAGGACCGGCTGAGACACCCATTGCGACTTTCTTACAGCTCAGCAGCTCAACTTCTCTCTGCCTAATCTGTTCCCCCTCCCTCCCTCATGGGTGCGATTCCTGAAAGGCTCTCTATAAATTCCTGCACACATCATAGGTCTCCTTCCTGGGAACCAGACCTGTGACAGCTGCGGCAGTCCACGTTCCAGGGGCAGCCCTGGCATCCCTCCCCACCCCATTCACCTATCTTCTCCCTTCTGCCTTCTGCTGCTTGATTGAGATGCCTGAGGGCTCAGAGCTACTCCCCACCAAATTTCCAGGGCTGGGGGTCCCCAGGAAGCATTCTGGATTAGGAGCCTGGAGAACCAGGCATTTCTTCCAGTTCTTTCTTTGGCTGTCTCTAGGACCTTGGGCAAGTCACCTCACTTCTCTCTTCATTTCCTCCATTTCTTCATCTGAAAACAAAGATCTCACCTAGACCCAAGCAGATGTTGCAGATGGGTCACCTGCAGGGCACACCGGCCTCACAGGTATGCTTTGTTAGATCTGCGCAGTTTGAGAAAAAATGGAATCCTTGATCATTGGAAAATTGGATGTCCAACTCTAAAATCCAGTTTCCAGCTTATCTCCACCAGTCAGGAGATTGCTCACACTGGGTCTGCTTTTCTGCTTGGCAATGCTGGAGTGGGGTGTTGGTGGCCCCCTGCAGACCCCACCCTGGCCATCCTTTCGTCTGGCCTCTGCCGGTGTTGAGTCTTCCCACTTGGGCCAGACCAGAGGGTCTCTAAGGCTCTTCCTAACTCCAAAACGCCTGTGAGTCCAACGGTCAGAGTTTGATTCCTTTCCTTCTGTTGTGTTTTCCAAAGTCTGTGTGCTCTCAGCAAGATTAAGTCTTCTAGAAAGAGGGATCAGAGAAACACTGCCTTTCCTCAGGCAGCGTCTTAAACACAATATCACAATTAGCAGCTGAGATGCTTCTATCTCAGCTTCTAATCTCAGCTATGAAGCAAGCTGATGGTTTCCAAACCTGGTCACCATCAGAATCAGAGGAGGAGCTTGCTGAAGGGGCAGATTCCCAGCCCACGCCAGATTCAGATTTAGCCAGTGATAGGTGAGGCCCTGGAACCTGCATCTTTAACAGGTTTCCCAGGGTTGTCCCAATATGGACAGAGACCTCATACTTCATTATTTTCCAGTGGTCTCAGCAGCAAGGAGACATGGTATCAAAGGGAGACGTGTAGAAGAATTCCACAGAGCTTAAAATCCCTGGCTCATTGTCCTCCAGAAACGAATCCCCCGGAGTAAAAGGAGTCAGCCAGTTACACCTCACTTCACACCAAGGGCCCTGCCCGTAAGTCCAAATGCATCAATATCATGACTGCTTGGCCAATAGCTGTCTAATCCCTTGCTGGAAATGGAAGGAAAGGAAGGTGATTTTCTCGCCTTTGTTAAGCGGGTTGCATTTCTACAACACTCGGATTCCAGAGCAGGAACAGCAGCCCAAGACAAACCTGTCTTTCAGGAACACAATACTCACAGGTGTGTGATGCGTCCAAAGTTGCTAAAAGGACCCTGGATGCGTTGCCTCAGCTCCTGTGCCCAGCGGAGGCCGCCGGCCACGGTGGGCATGTTCTTGTGCACCGGTGAGAACCCTGGGGACATGGCACAGACAGACCGAAATGAGTCTAGAGCACCTCAGCCCTCTCCACCCGGCAAACGCCTCCAGCCAGGTCCTCCACTTTTGCCCCATTATCTCCAGACTAAAGTCACCCTGGGAGCACATAAACAGGAAGAAAGAATGACCCTGGGATGAACACTCTCAACCACAGGGGACCTGGGTACTCTGCCTAAGCTATTCTGATATCATTGCTCTGGGAGGGGCCCAGCCATGAGTGTTTCAAGGAGTCTCACTCTTGTTGCCCAGGCTGGAGTGCAGTGGTGCAATCTTGGCTCACTGCAACCTCTGCCTCCCAGGTTCAGGTGATTCTCCTGTCTCAGCCTCCCAAGTCGCTGGGATTATAGGCGCCCACCACCACACCTGGCTAATTTTTGTATTTGTAGTCGAGATGGGGTTTCACCATATTGATCAGGCTGGTCTCCAACTCCTGATGTCAGGTGATCCACCCGCCTCGACCCCCAAAAGTGCTGGGATTACAGGCGTGAGCCGCTGCACCCGGCCACCATTGAGTGTTTTTTAAAAGCTCTCAAGATGACTCTAATTGGAAAGTCAGGGTTAAAACACTCTCTTAAACAGACAACTCAATCACTCTGGGTCTCAATTTTCACATCCATAAAATGGGAATAATATCTTCCCTGCTTAACTTCCAGGGTTCCTGCGAGAATTCCGTAAGATGATGAATGAGGCAGGCCATATGGATTATGAAGCCCTGGACTCGAGTCAGCACAGATTAGATATGCTTATGTTAGCCCAGGCATTGGGTTTGTCTGCTTATATTTAGTTGTCAAGATTTAACAAATGTGAGGTTTCACTTTTTAAAGAATCTCACTTCCCAGCTTCTCGGGGAAAATGACAAGATTAGCAAGAATCTGCTGGCATTTCTAACTAGTGACTAGAGAAGTGGCCACTTCCTTTATCTCACCACGCGTACCACCCTTCCCTGGTGTCACCATGCTCAGTCCAGATCCATGATTTTCATTTCCGGCTTGTCCTCCATGATAGGCAAAACTCTAAGATGACCCCCAGTGACCCTCACCCTCGCATAATCCTCTCCCCTTTAAGCATGGGTTGAAACTGTGGCTATGATGAGACCTCACTCCTGTGGTCATGCTATGTCATATGGCAGGAGGAAGAGGACCCTGGCTGGGCCTGACCTAATCAGGTGAGGCCTTAAACGCAGAATGTTTTCTCTGGCTGGTGGCAGGAGAGGAAGGCAGAGATTTGATGCGTAAGAGGATTTAACGTCCTGTTGCTGGCTTGAAGATGGAGGTGGCTATATGGTCATGAATGCAGATGGCTTCTAGTTGCTAAGAGTGGCCCTTGACTGACAGCCAACGGGAAATGGGGACCTCACTCCTATAGTCATGAGGGACTGGATTCTACCAACAGCAAGGAGGATGGCAGTGGATTTTTCCTCCAGAGCCTGCAGATGCAAACTCAGCCTGGCCAACACCTTGATTTCAGCTTTGGAATTCTCTCTGAGTAGAGAACCCAGATGCACCATGCTGGACTCCTGACCTACAGAAGTGTGAGCTGATGGCCGGGCACAGTGGCTCATGCCTGTAATCCCAGCACTTTGGGAGGCTGAGGCAGGCAGATCATGAGGTCAGGAGCTCGAGACCAGCCTGACCAACATGGTGAAACCCTGACTCTACTAAAAATACAAAAAATTAGCCGGGCGTGGTGGCAGGTGCCTGTAATCCCAGCTACTCTGGAGGCTGCGGCAGGAGAATCGCTTGAATTGGTGAGGTGGACATTACAATGAGCTGAGATTGTGCGTGCCACTGCACTCCAGCCTGGGCAATAGAGCCAGACTCCATCTAAAAAAAAAAAAAAAAGAATTGTTAGCTGAAAGATGGGTGGTGGTGTTTTAAGGTACTAAGGTCGTGGTCATTTGTTACCACTATAGCTTCTGAAGACATTTGAGTTTTCAAACTCTGTATCTGACCATAAGAAGTCATGGGGATGATCCCACATAAAGCTTGGTCAATGGATTTTCTTGGAATGACTTCCAAGTGGTGGCGATTCTTGATGACCTCACCATGAAACCTACTAGCAAGCAGAGTGATCCTGTTGCTCAGCTACTTAAAAGCCTTTGATAATTTCCCATACCCTCGATCATGATTCCAAGTTCCTTAACCCAGCACTCTGAGCACTTCCCAAGCTGACCCCAAATGCCGCGGCTGACGGGGTGTCTTCCGCACACCTTGTTTGGCTACAGGCAGGCCCAGCTGATCACCTTCCGTATCCTCTCATGTCTTCTCCGAAGGCCTTTGCCTCCTCTCCTTTACTGTTGATCTCCCAACTTCTAGGGCTCAGCTCAAGACTACCTTTTACATAAACCTGCCCTCGAACCTCCCAGCCACGATGCATCTTTGCTTGGGGAGGAAAGAAGGGTTTTAGTCTCTTGTTCTTTCTTTTCTTTTCATCATAAGAAGTCAGTAATTTATTTCTTCCAAATGGCATCATTTTTCAGATGCCAGAGGCCATTCAGTCTAATAACCACTTATTGAGCACCCACCATATGCAGAGCACTGTGCGACTGACTATAGGAATGTATTTTATTTGTTTCTTATTTATTTTATTTTGAGAGACAGGGTCTGTCTCTGTCACCCAGGCTGGAGTGCAGTGGCAGGCTCATAGCTTCTGCAGCCTCGTGCTCCTGAACTCAAGTGATCCTCCGCCTTAGCCTCCTGAGGCACTAGGACTAGAGGTTCACACCATCGCTCCCAGCTTGTTACCATTCTTTATAGCTCAAGTCGAGCTTTTATCCCTTACCTTGACCTGCCACAGTATACAATACCCACATGCATGTTTGGCATGTAGTAAGGATTCAATAAATGTATGTAAAACTGAAATGCATTTGTTTTGACTCTAAGCATCATAATAAAAATGGAGACATCACGCCTTGGCACAGTACTGCCCTTTGGAGGGCTCCTGCTGGTTCCTCCCACCAGAAGCATGGTTGCTATGGCATTGGAAGGCATAAGAAATTTTCTCAGGCATGTAAACATTTATTTTGGAATGGAGGTGTGTTGAAGATTAGTCAGTGTAGCAACACTGATCAAGGATCAACTCATACATGATGCCAAGGTCTCAGCTGAACAGAGGCGGTCAAGACTGCACCACGCTGGGTCAGCCTGCCAATCTCAGCCCCAGAAACAGGGAAAGCCACAGTTCAGAGAGCTCCCCGGTCACCCAAGGTGGTCTGGAATTTCAAGCAAGAAGGTTGTGCTTGCTCTTTTTTGAGAATATATGGATCTATACATGGACATTTAACAAATACAAGAGGAATGTGTTGCTTCTTCCCAGTAACAGAACGTCCCCATCAAAATCCCCTTTAACAAGCCTACCAAGTTCTGCTTCCTCCTGGACATGCTGACTGTAGATCATCCTCACTGCATCCAGATCTTTGTTGAACATTTGGATGAGGACCAGGTATTTATCAGATGTATCCCTCGCTACCAGTGGTCTTTCAAGGAGGTTTCCTGCTATGTCTAGCAGCTGTAGGGAAGGTGGAGGAAAAAGAGGAAAAATAAATCACAGATTAAACCTTTCAGTGGTCATACATATCCAGTGCTCTGGTTTTTCCTTCATATGCCTACAAACGTAAGAAGAGTGAACAGTGTTATTGTGGAACTGGACCAGTAATTATTCATATGTGGATGATATTCATAGTCTTTCTCCTCTCTTTTGCTTCTGACAGAGAATTCCTGTCTGCTGAGTTACCTACCCCCAGCTCTACTTGGCACAAGAATCTGGATAAACCAATAAACAAAGGGACAACTAAAGATCCCAGAAAGGTTAAGTTGAGCTACATAATTAAGACCTAGAACAGGCCAGGCACGGTGGCTGTAATCCCAGGACTTTGGGAGGCCAAGGAGGGTGGATCACGAGGTCAGGAGTTCAAGACCAGCCTGGCCAAGATGGTGAAACCCCGTCTCTACTAAAAATACAAAAATTAGCTGGGCGTAGTGGCGGGTGCCTGTAATCCCAGCTACTCAGGAGGCTGAGGCAGGGAATTGCCTGAATCTGGGAGGTGGAGGTTGCAGTGAGCCAAGATGCCAAGATCGTGCCATTGCACTCCAGCCTGGGCAACAGAGCGAGACACTGTCTCAAAAAAAAAAAAAAAAACCTAGAACAGAAAGAAGGTGATGATGGAACAGAAAAAGTTGCTACGTAAGCTGGATGTTGGGGAGAATTTGAAGGGCTAAAATTTGAGAATGGGAACAAGGAAATAGTTTCTGAGCGCAGGTACCCTGAGAATGGCGGTGATGCTAAGCTTGCTCTGAAGACGTGTTCCGGTGCATTCAAACTGCCCTAATCCCTCAGTGTTTCCTGGAGCAGCAAAATCAAGATGTGAAATGCTTGTAATTACTTTCTGGCTCCTGGACTGTGTTTCTTCGATTGTGATGCTTTTCTGAGATGAGGCCATGTGGGACTTCAGTTATATTTAGGATATACCAATACTCTGCTTCTAAGCGTGCCTTCCATGATAACCTCTCATCTCCACCTAGTGCTTGAAGCCAGGGGATGACAAAGTACAGCAACAGGCAGCCAAACCCGCCCAAGTCTGGCCCATGGCGTCAGTGCATGGTTTTTGCATTTAAAAAAAGAATTAAAAAAAATTAAAAAGCGGGCTGGGCACTGTGGCTCATGCCTATAATCCCAGCATTTTGGGAGAACAAGGCAGGCAGATCACTTGAGGCCAGGAGTTCAAGACCAGCCTGGCAAACGTGGCAAAACCCCCGTCTCTACTAAAAATACCAAAAAAAAAAAAAAAAAAAAAAAAAAGTTAGCCAGGCATGGTGGCGTGTGCCTGTAACCCCAGCTACTTGGGAGGTTGAGGCATGAGAATCGCTTGAACCCGAGAGGCAGAGGTTGCAGTGAGTTGAGATCACACCACTGCACTCCAGCCGAGGTGACAGAGCAAGACTCTCTTAAAAATAAATACATAAAAATAATAAATAATAAAATGAAAAAGAGGATGTGACAGAAAACACGTGTACCCATAGTCTAAAATATTTATTCTCTGATCTTTGTAAAAAAAAAATTGGAACCCTTGCTTTAAGTCAAAGAACATGAGAAACACGATGTAAAATTACATCCACATGTCTTAAAACTGGAAGCTGAACAGTCTGCATTTGTCTAAGACCCTATGCTCTTTATCCTACCTCCTTATTGCAGGTTGGGCCTTTTTTTTTTGCTTCACTGGCATCCAAAACCTGGAGGGAGTGCAAGCTCTAGGAGCTGGTTGGCATCAGCTCATAATCTTAGATGGCTCCTAGAAGTCTGAGGTGTCCAGGCCATGTTATGCAGAATGACCACATATGGAGAAAGGCCAAATATGGGGTCCTTGGCCAGATGTTTTCCAGACCTGATAGCTTGACTGGATTTCCTAAATTATTCCAAGGCACTCTAAGGACTCTCTAAAGGTGCTAAAAAGCCTTCCATTGGGGAGGATCTAGGGTCACACTTTCTTCCACAAAACAATCACCCAGATCTCTGGAGATGGTAAAAAGTAGCTCTGCCTCAATGGAAGCATAAGAGAGCCAGACTCCACCGAGTTCTGTGGCTCCCATCTTCTGTTAAGGAAGTACAGGTATGTGCACTGAGGGACCACCATGGCCAGCCTGCACCCTCTATTCACAGTCCTTGGCCTGGATGTTCTCATGGATTCATGTCCACTGAGGGGCCACCTAGTAGTTGGATGATCTTACAGCAGCAGCAGGGGATCCAGAGTCAGGTACTTTCTCTGGTCCCTACTCCCCAGGCTTGAAAAGTTCTTCTCTGCATAAGCTTATGTCCATTGGAGATTTTGCTTTTGCTTGGGGATAAAGGAAGGGTTTTAGTTTCTTGTTGGTGAGATCACCAAAAAGAGAGAAACAAAGTAGGCAGAAGGGATCGGAGGATTATGGTTTTCCTACTAGTTTCCATGGGCTGGGTTGGAAACTCTGCTGAGAAGAGGAGTCAAGGTCAGAAGATAAATCATCTGCTTTTATGAGCCCTCTGAAACTCTGGGTACAAGCAGTGCTGCGTCAGTGGAGGGAAGGTCTCCCTCTACTTCTGCCCAGAACCCTACTCTACCATAAAATTTCAAGGATTGGAATTTTTGAACCCAAAGAGGCATGCCCTTGAACCACACAGAGATGTTTTCATGGTGGGACCATCAGAAGAAAAGCAATGGCAAGACTCCTTCAAGCACCGTTCTTGGCAGATAAAATTGAAAGGGGGTCTGTAGACATGTAGCAGATGCCGTGATTTCAAAGACTTCAAGGTGACTTCAGAATACTCGTGAGGCATCCCTTGAAGACTCCTGAACATCTCTGGTGGAGAGGGATCTATATGATGGGTAGGGCTGGGCATCCTTAGTGCACGGATGGAGTTTCAGCCCCACAAGTGACCTGAGCAGCAGAGTTTCAATGAGCCCTCACAGATAATGGCATACATGACCATTCTGTGGACACAGACAAGCCCTTTCACTGGAATTGGATCAAACGCTTGGAGAGGGGAATCTCAAAAGCCTTCCAATGTGAATTACGGTATTTATTAAAGGTTACATATACATATATACTCAATGGCTAATGGAGCCTGCCGCATTTGGGTTACCAAATATTCTAGAATAGCACAGATCCATCCATCCAGGGTTGAAGCCTCTTCTACAATTGTCCCACCCATCACAGATCCTGTGTCTGAATATTTTCAGTGCCCAGAAACTGAACTACTAGCTGAAGAAGTCCATTCCATCTTAAACAGCTTTGACAGAAATCTCTTTCCTCTACTGAACCACACTGTGACTTCTTGTAACTTCTTCCACCAACTAGTGGAACCCTTAAAATTTTACAGAATAAGCTTTTTTCTTTTTTTTCCCAAGACAGAGCCTCACTGTCCCCCAGGCTGGAGTGCAGTAGTGTGATCTCGGCTCACTGCAAGCTCCACCTCCCAGGTTCAGGCCATTCTCCTGCCTCAGCCTCCCGAGTAGCTAGGACTACAGACGTCTGCCATCATGCCTGGCTAATTTTTTTTTTTTTTTTGTATTTTTAGTAGAGACAGGGTTTCACCTGTCAGCCATGATGGTCTTGATCTCCTGACCTCATGATCCGCCCGCCTCTGCCTCCCAAAGTGCTGGGATTACAGGCGTGAGCCACCGTGCCCAGCCCAGAATAAGCCTCTTGGTTGATTGGTGGAAGACATATCATGCTCCACCGAGTCTTCATGTCTCACGATGCAGCGCTTTCAGCTGTGCAGTCATTTACCTACTCATCATCTATGCCTTGTCCTAAAACTTCTCCTCCATACACTTAGTACTACCTGATCTGAGCGTGATATGGTAAGAGCAAAAATCTTCTTATTCCAGTGGTCGATGCCTGAAACCTATCACTCATTACCTGGGAGGTGGTTTGCTCTAGATTGAATCAATCTAGCAACCATGGTTAAATAGCCATGGTACTGCACGGTCACGCTTTCCCTACTGATGATGGTGTGGCACCTGAAGAGATCACTGCTGAAATTCCTCTTAAAAGTATTTTTACACTGTTACATTTTCAGGAAAGCATAAGTACTCAGCCTGAGAATCCCAGTTCTGTACACTTTCTTGAGAAGGATTCCCACATCCTTCTCTAATAGATTAATAAGAATAATCAATAGTTGCAGGAACAGAACAGTTGGAAAGGTATCCATATCATCCTCTGATGAGGGCTAGGGGAGTATCCAGGACAGAGTGGCTCTTGCCCCATTTACACAAACCTTAAAGGCATGCTCCAAGCTAGGTGCATCATCAAAAGCTTGAATAAAGATAGTCCCCAGTCTTCGGTCAAGATCTTCTACTTTCTGGTTAAATTCAGTGACGTCATTTTCAAAATCCTGAAGAGACACCATATATATACATATATATACACACACACACACATATATACACATATATATGTAAAACATAATTTTCTGAAAGCCAACCCCACTATGCTCCTCACAGCTAACTTTTGTGTTTGAACTGGTTATACCAAAGAATTATTTTAATTTTCTGAAATTCACCATGGCATGACTTAACTTTTAGTCATGTAGAGTTACCCTGTGGTTGCAGCATTTTTACCTAGAGGGTCCCAGCAAAATGGTGGAGTGAATTAGATGTGAGTTTGGCGTTCTTCCACCCTTTCCATGCTCCTCCGTTCTGCTTCCTGAAGCCCCTTCTCTCTCACTCATAACACCAGCTCTTATAACAACAGCTCTTGTTACCCTGAAAACCATTATAGCAGCAACAGCCCTAGCAACGGGGCTATTTCAACATTACCACCCACTTTCTTCCCTTCCCCAAGTCAGAATTCCATTTTTCCATTGTCAGCAAACTAATCTAGCCATTAGGAGGAAAGAAAGCTAATTAAACTAATACAAACTATTTCTTCTAAATCCTTCTTAATTGGTTAAGACAGCAACTAGCCTTGTTCTTAAGATTGCCAAATTTAGCAAATAAAACTACAAGGCACTCAGTTAAATTGGAATTTCAGATAAACAAGAATTTTTTTTTTTTTTAATATGTCCAAAGTAGTGTAGTTTATCTGGCAACCCTAATGTATTTCTCTTAGGATGGAGCAATTTTCAGAGAAACATTGTTAACGCCAGTCTCTAATTTGTGGAATTATTTGTTATTACTGCTTTGTAACAGTAATGCATGTGTGTGTGTGAAAAAAAAAAGGGTATGAAGAAATAGTCTAGTCCTATTTCCCAAACATGATGACATTGTGATATGTTTCTTTTTAGTTTTTAGTTTTTACCCTGGGCAAAACCCCTGGGATTACGCTTTGTTTTATTGTATCATAGGGTAGCAAATACATTGTATACAGCCTGCTCTGTGGTCCACCTTTTTTTTCTGAGACGGAGTCTCGCTCTGTCGCCCAGGCTGGAGGGCAGTGGCGCGATCTCGGCTCACTGCAACCTCTGCCTCCTGGGTTCAAGCAATTCTCCTGCCTCAGCCTCCCAAGTAGCTGGATTATAGGCCCACACCACCACTCCCAGCTAATTTTTTGTATTTTTAATAGAGATGAGGTTTCACTGTGCTAGCCACGATGGTCTATGGTCCACCTTTTTTGGGTCTGCTTTTGACTCATAGAATTCTTACAAGGCAGTACCTTCCTGGGTCTGGCCAAATAAGATTCCCCTGGATGTCTGAAGGTGCTCGGGGCAGATTCCTGCCCTAATTTCTTTCTCCTTTTCCCGCACACACTCTTAAAACTCCTTCTCCAGTAATTCTGCCATTCCTTTTTCTGGGAATTCCATTCTCTGTTTTCATACTGGCCCTTTTTCTTCTTTTTTTCTCCCATGGGTGTGGACTCACAGGTCGAGGCTTTCTTGGGGCTACAGATGAGATGCGGGCTCTTTGTTCCTGTCCTGGAAAATGCTTCGCTGGCCCTTTCCTTATCCTGTGTGTTCTGCTGGGAACCAGGTTCAGATCAGAAAACCTAGGCTGTGGCTTCACTTACACCTCCCCAAGTCACTAAAAGAATTCTGCCCAGGTGTGCCTGTTCTTCCCTTACCAATTTTTGCCCAAAGCTTAAAACTTCTTTCCCGCTCAGTTTTATTAAGTTCAATTGACAAATAAAAATTGTATACACTGTGAAATGATCACCACTATCAAGCTAATTAACATACTCATCACCTCACACAGTTACCATTTGCTTTTTGTGTGGGTGGTGAGAACACTTAGGATCTACTCTTTTAGTGAATTTCAAGTATGTTTTTCTTTTTTTAAAATTATTTTACTGTTAGTTCTGAGATACATGTGCAGAACGTGCAGGTTTGTTACACAGGTATACATATGCCATGGTGGTTTGCTGCACCTATCAACCCCTCATCTAGGTTTTAAGCCCTGCATGCACCATTTGTCCTAATGCTCTCCCTCCCCTTGTCCCCCAACCCCTGACAGGTCCCAGTGTATGTTGTTCCCCTCCCTGTGTCCATGTTGTTCTCATTGTTCAACTCCCACTTATGAGTGAGAGAGCAAAGCAATTTTTTTTTTTTTTTTTTTTTTTGAGACGGAGTCTCCCTCTATTGCCAGGCTGGAGCGCAGTGGCGCGATCTCGGCTCACTGCAACCTCTGCCTCCCAGGTTCAAGCAATTCTCCTGCCTCGGCCTCCTGAGTAGCTGGGACTACAGGTGGCCGCCATCACGTCCAGCTAATTTTTGTATTTTTAGTAGAGACAGGGTTTCACCATGTTAGCCAGGATGGTCTCAATCTCTTGACCTCGTGATCTGCCCGCCTTTTCCTCCCACAGTGCTGGGATTACAGGCGCGCGCCACCACGCCCAGCCCACAATACAGTGTTGTTAACCGTCTTCACCATGTTGTACGTTAGAGCTCCAGCAATTATTTATCATGCATAACTGAAGCTTTATACTCTTTGACCACCACCTTCCCATTTGCCTCTTCCCCAGCCCCTGGCAGCCACCATTCCACTCTGCTTCTATGGCTTTGACTATTTCGGACGCCTCGTATAGGTGAGACCGTGCAACATTTGTCTTTCTGGATCTGGCTTCTTTCACTGAGCTTAAAACTTCTGAAGCCACAGGGTGGCCACAACCTCCACTGTCAGGTCATACCCACCTCAGCATCTCTGAAACCCTGGTGTCATTAGTCTGGAGCAGTTAACAGTTGGAAGAGGCCTCCTTGATCTTTCTCCCAACACAAAGAATAATTAGAATCTTTCTCTTGGCCCAAGGAATAATAATTTCTCCTAACGCAAAGGGTAATTAGCAAACCCACTGGGACCACAGAGCCAAAGGAAATACACAGGGAAAATACAAGTAAATGCCTAGACCCTACAGGTGAGAGGCATCTGGGACAGAGGCAGAGCTGGCGATTCAGCCCTTCCCAACCCTACCGTGCTTTGGAGGTACAGGCAGTCGGAGGAGGACCCTGAGAAAAGCCTGTACATCTCGTGAAATTCCTCATGCATTTGCTGGACCTGCTGACTCAGGGCATTCCCTCTGATGCCGCTGAACTCCACCTTTCCCAGTTTGTGGAAATCCAGGGCTGTCTTCAGAAGACCCTATGGGGACAATTCACAAAAGAGTTAAAATCACCATCATCATCATAACAGTGGATGAGAAAAGTTGGAAACCTGGGGGCGGTGGTTGCTTAGGAAATTGTGGAGCCTGATTAGTTTCGTAACCTTATTATTAGATTGGATTGGTAAAAATAACTCTTGTTTAAACTCGATAACAAAGCAAAAAGAAAGTACAGTCAAATAAAATTCACGTGAACCAAAATAAATATAGGCATACATAAATAAGTGAAATGTATGCTTCCACCTCTCTATGTCTTTGCGGTCTTCAACAAATAATAAAATGTAATAATAAAAAAACTATTTGGTAGCTTTATCGCTGATTTCTCTAAAATAGCTCATTTCAAATGGATCATGTTATCCAGTTCTAGAATGAGAGCAATCCTAGGGGATGTTGACAGGAAAGCAGAGTCGCAAAATAGTCCTGAAGACATGCCCAGAGGGTGACACTGGCCTTCTCTGCAACTTCTCTGCCAAGCAAAGACATCTCCTGCAGGGTGCCCTTGCTGGGTGTGCACAGGATGTTATGCCCTGCTGCCAGCCGGGTGGCAGAAGTAGTTATTTACCAGCTCTGTGCTGCGCTTCTTCATCTGCTGCAGAATAATAACAACACCTTATAGCATGATGCTGAGTGCTAAGTCAGTTAACTCAAGCCTGGGATTTAGGCCAGGTCTGCACACACAGTATCACCGCTGTTATTGATGTGGCAGTGTCCCAGGTGTGCTTGAGGTCCAATGACAGGGGGACAGCACAACCCAGAAGCCTTGGGGAGGAGGCCCTCCTGAGTCTACGGAAGCTACTTCACCTCCGATAGGATGGGAGCTTCCTCCTGAACATGTCTAGCAGGACAGATTGAATTTATCTCTTGTGAGTACCTAAAAATCACAAAACCTCCAAAACAAGATACGGTTCTTGTCATGACTTCCAATCCGTGTGCATGTCCCTTAGGCAGGAAAGAGGACAGCAAAAGTTCCCTTTGTGTCATTTTGGCCAACATTTGGTGTGGACTGTGGGAGGGACCCTCTACTCTGGAGGTTTAAGGGGTGCACTACGACACCGATGCTGTAAAATCCAGCAGGTCCTGGTATTACTGCAGGAAATCTCACTGCCCATGGCCGCTGCTGTGGGTAACCCATCAGGCTAGCACAGGCTGCCTGTCTTTCTCCTGCTGGGACACCAACTCCAGCAGCAGTGACAGAGGCGCTGGGAAGCGGGGACAATGGCTGACTTTCCCTGTTTGGCCAGGAGGGTACCCATGCAGATTTGGGCAGCCATCTAACAAGCCTGTTTTTGTTCAGCTGTGTTTGGGCATGGCTGGTGGCAAGCAGCTGAAGTGGGAGGGGAGAGAAGAGGGAAGACACCAGCCAAGGCAGGGAAGACAGATGCCAAAACCAGGGAGGGACTTTTGCCACTAATGGTGGGAAAAGTGGCAGTCTTTCTTTAAAAATAGGCTCAACTTGATATACTGGGAAGAAAACCGAAATGAACTTTATGGAAATGAAATTGACTTCAGTAGTAATTCAAGTCTCTCGGAAAGCGCTTAGGTGTAATTGGTTTTATAGGGAGAGTCATACTTGTGCTGTGAAATGCAACCTTGGTACTCATTCTTCATAATTCTGTGGATGTCAATTTCAATTTCTAGGAAATACTTCCTAACCATTTTAAAAGGGAGATGCATTTTGATATGTTTGATTACATCAGAAACCCAGATGATAATTTTGTTAGACTATTTTATTTCTCAAGAATACTTAAAGCACGGTCTAGGGAGGTGACAGGAAGGTGTTTCATCTTCAGTTTTTCCTAGGTATTAGTGAAATATTTATTGAACCATCCTACTTTTAGAGAAAGTCTGGTCACTTAAAAAGAGGGATACTTACGTCGTTTTATGTAACTTAACACACACATGGTGGACAACACTTTTATCTGGTACTCAACTCAAGGTCTTAGGCCTTTCCTCACCCTTCCATGGAAAGAGATCCACCTATCCAGCTTTTTCCCAAACTCTCTATCCCCTTCTTCTGCTTATTCGGAGCGCTTATCACACTCTGGAATTATATTATTTGGCATTATATTATACTATTTACTTATTTTCTGTCCAGTAAGTTGTAAATGCCCCAAAGGTACCTCGGCATTTCCAGTGCCTGGAAGAGTCCCTGACCCTGAACACATATTTGTTGAGTGAAGTAATATATGCTCTTTGTTCTTTGACTTGGCTATAATACTTCTAAAAAAAAAAAAAAAAAAAAAAAAAAAGGCAACAAGGTGATAGAGGAGCTAGGAGCCCTAACCTCTGAAGAGCAGTTGGTGAAAAAAAAAATAGACAAGAGAAGAGAATTATAAAGAAGGACATTTCAGTGTCCACAGGACCATGGTCCAGTGCAAGGGGGAACCCTCCGTGGTGCTACACTGAGGACAGAATGAAGGCAAATGAGTGAATGGGACAAAGAAGCAGATGTGACCTCACCGTACAGGTTGATATCCCATTTCAACCTAAAAAATGGCCATTTCCTGTGGTTTCATTTAATAAAACACAATCATCTAATGCTGTAGAATGGGCTATGAAGAGAGGGAGTGAGCTCCCCATCACTGAACGAGTTTTGGTAAGTTTGATGTTGGAGGCATTGTAGAAAAGGTTTCTGAAGCAGCTGGGAAACTGTCTTACAACTATAGACACCAGAGTTATGGCATTGACCATGGTTATATCTTTGATTAGCCTTAAATCTTTGATTTAAGAATCAAAATATTTCGATTCTTAAATTATGTAAATGGAAGCTCTTTTCATTGTTTATTTCAAAGTTCTCACAAAACAGATAAAAGGCAATTTAAATCAATAAGAGGTTTAAATGATAGTTTTTAAATATCTGTTTTTATTCATCACAGTACTAAACACGAAATTCATCATGTTGCATACAGGCTGAAATATCCACTTCAGAGACACAACATATGGCATTGTGGAAAGAGCCTAGGATCTAGGGCAAAAAAAAAAAACCAACCCAGAGTTTACACAACCCTGGTTCCATCATTTACTAGCTAGGTGGCTTAAAGCAAGACACCTAACTTTTCTAAGCTTCACTTTCCTAACCTGTAGATGGGAACGATAACACTTAAGTTGCTGTAGAGTTACCAAGTTTATGGAGAGTTCCCTGTAGGATTTCAATAAAGGGCAACCACTATAATTAACCGTGATCACTCTGATGTCACTAGACCGCGTTAATGGATATTATATGTGTAACGGTGTATATACGGGACATTTGGGTGTTTCTTTCAAGACAGAACAAGGAGCACTGGGGTCCCAGGCTGCTTACTGGACTGATCAGGTTCTATTCTTATGAAAAACGGTGCAGCACTTAATGGTGGTGGCAGGTGGGGGGATGTGGGGAGAATTCAATATGTGCTCTGGCCCCTGAGATGAAGAATCAAAATCAGGAGTAATGGCAAGACCTGCCGACAGCAACCCCCTGCTCAAAGGAGAGGCCGCGCTGCCCATCTTAAAAGAAGAACCTTGGGAATTCATTAAGGGAGAGCACAAAGCAGACGTTCATAGATGAAAATCTCAAAAGGTCATTTGGAAAAAGACTGTTTTCTTTACCTTTCGACTGCCACCGACCTTATGTGGCTAATGGTCTCCTATGTGACCACATATTCAAGCCGGGCTAAAAGGGAAGTCACCCAATTAGACTCAGAATGAAAGGAGGCTGCAGAGTGGCTGGAGATGGTAGAAAGAGCAAAAGGAAACGCGGCGTGGATATTAGGTCAGCTTATTACCTATCTACCTGCTAATCACTTCGCATAAAGCCTCAGCAGGAAATCATTTTGTCTCCAAATGAATCACAGCTTTACAGCAGTTTTATAACAAAGGAAATGAGAATTCTCTCCAAGCCGCATTGTTTGGAGGGAAGAGGCTGCAGGCAGAAACTCAAACAGGGGATCTGCAGAATCTACGACTCTATGACACAGAAAGGAACTCAGTGAGTGTGTGTGTGCGCACTGATGCATCAAGCAGGAAGGCAAGATGAAAGAAGGAATCAAGAGGCAACCCAACAACTCTTTTTCTCTTTGAATTTTGATAGTTCATTCAAATTGCAAAGATTTCATAGACTTCTGGAATTTTCTTAGTAAGTCGTAAAGTCAGATAAGATCCTTTCATGAAATGGGAATTACAATTTTACCTGAGTAACTTACTTTGATATAAAGACCTAGAAATCGTATGGTAAACATTGAGTGTACAAAAGTAGAACAGAGTGTATAAGGGCAGAAAACCACAAAACCAGTTTGAAATCCTCGAACCAGGACAGTGGGAGGAAAGAAAGAAGGAAGGAAGAGAGAAAAGGATGGAAGGAGGGAAACAGACCTTTATAACTCCCTGTACGATATCAAAGTTTGGTGCAAAGACAGTACTTGCAACTAGCTGTCCCCCTGGGTATAAATCTCAGCTACACCTCTCCAACCTGTGTAACTATGGGTGAGTTCATTTATGTGTCAGACTTGGTTATGCTCATTTGTCAAAGAAAAGATTCTGATAGCCATTTCTTTTTTTTCTTTTTCTTTTCTTTCTTTTTTTTTTTGAGACGGAGTCTTGCTGTGTCACCCAGGCTGGAGTGCAGTGGCACGATCTCGGTTCACTACATCCTCTGCCTCTCAGGTTCCAGCGATTCTCCTGCCTCAGCCTCCTGGGTGTCTGGGATTACAGGGGTATGCCATCATGCCCGGCTATTTTTGTATTTTTAGTAGAGATAGCGTTTCACTATGTTGACCAGGCTTGTCTCAAACTCCTGACCTCAGGTGATCCCCCCCACCCTCGGCCTCCCAAAGGGCTGGGATTACAGGCGTGAGCCACTGCACCAGGCCCCAGTTCTTAAGATGATTTGCAAGGATACAGGCTCTGGCATGGGATAGGTTCTTGAAACATGTTAATTTTTTAGTTTTTTATTCCTTGTTCTTCCCTCCACAAGAGATACACAAGAGATTAGCTGTATCATGGTTGTGATAAGAAGGCAGAGGAGAATGGTGGTATCCTGAAAATGCAATTACTCTGCTTACGGCAGACACCAAAAAATACTGGGCAATGTATACCCCTGCTTTCAAGCCACCCCCACCTCTGGCATTTGGCAGGCACCCAGAGAGGAAGAGTGGATCTGTACAACAAAATTCTCTTGTGCAAAAAGAGTGACAGAATAAAAAAGCAATTCACATCAGAGAAATGAAATCTGGGAGAATTGCAGGGATTAAAAACCAGCTCTTCACACTTAACCCTTGACGAGAGCATGCAGAGAGATAAACACATTGGTGTTTCATGTATTTATTATTTGCAGCTACCATCATCTCAGTGGCCATAGATTGTATTAAAACAGAAGATGAATAAGGCTAAGTTCATGATAATCCTTACTGGAGAGGATCAGATTAATCCCATTTCAAACAGGCATCGATCACAGAGATACACAGAATGTTAACTAAAGGGCTACATGAAATATGCCAGAGGACAACAATCGATAGTTCTGTGTTCCACTGCACAGACTCAGGAGGCAAGAGCTCGGGGAGGAGGAAGATGGCAAAGGGCAAGGGTGATGCGTCTAAGCAGGCATTTGGGAGATGAAAAATAAAAGAGGGGAGGAATATGAGGAAAGGGGGCAAGGAGTAGCCGCAGGAAGATGAAAAAAACATGGAAATTCAGGGCAAAAAAAGAGATCAGGGAAGTAAGAAAATAGAGAAAGAGAACAAAGTGAAAGGGGGACCAAGTAAAAGGAGGAGGAAGAATTAGAGAAAGGGAAGGAGAGAGAAACACAGTCAAGAAAAGATATGAACAGACATTTCTCAAAAGAAGACATGCATACAGCCAACAGACACATGAAAAAATGCTCGTTATCACTGGCCATCAGAGAAATGCAAATCAAAACCACAATGAGATACCATCTCACACCAGTTAGAATGGCAATCATTAAAAAGTCAGGAAACAACAGGTGCTGGAGAGGATGTGGAGAAATAGGAACACTTTTACACTATTGGTGGGATTGTAAACTAGTTCAACCATTATGGAAAACAGTATGGCAATTCCTCAAGGATCTAGAACTAGAAGTACCATATGATCCAGCCATCCCATTACTGGGGATATACCCAAAGGATTATAAATCATGCTGCTATAAAGACATATGCACACGTATGTTCATTGCAGCACTATTCACAATAGCAAAGACTTGGAATCAACCCAAATGTCCATCAGTGACAGACTGGATTAAGAAAATGTGGCACATATACACCATGGAATACTATGCAGCCATAAAAAAGGATGAGTTTGGGTCCTTTGTAGGGACATGGATGCAGCTGGAAACCATCATTCTCAGCAAACTATCAGAAGAACAGAAAACCAAACACCGCATATTCTCACGCATAGGTGGGAACTGAACAATGAGATCACTTGGACTCGGGAAGGGGAACATCACACACAGGGGCCTATCATGGGGAGGGGGGAGGGGGGAGGGATTGCATTGGGAGTTATACCTGATGTAAATGACGAGTTGATGGGTGCTGAGGAGTTGATGGGTGCATATGTAACAAAGTATACATATGTAACAAACCTGCACGTTATGCATATGTACCCTAGAACTTAAAGTATAATAATAAAAAAAAGAAAAAGAAAAAACTAAAGAAAGTATCTGCCTGAACCATTTAAAAAAAAAAAAAAAAGGAAATGCTGACCGGGTGTGGTAGCTCATGCCTGTGATCCCAGCACTTTGGGAGGCTGAGGTGGGCGGATCACCTGAGGTCGGGAGTTCAAGACCAGCCTGACCAACATGGAGAAACTCCGTCTCTACTAAAAATACAAAAATTAGCCAGGCATGGAGGTGCGTGCCTGTAATCACAGGTACTCAGGAGGCTGAGGCAGAAGAATTGCTTGAACCCGGGAGGTGGAGGTTGTGGTGAGCCGAGATTGTGCCATTGCACTCCAGCCTGGGCAACAAGAGCAAAACTCCATCTCAAAAAAAAAAAAAAAAAAAAAAAAGAGAAAGAAAAGAAAAGGAGTAGCTGGGCACAGGAGCCAAGCTAACCAGAGCCAAGGACAGAACGACACGCAAGAGAAGAAGCAGCAGTAAGGCAGGGAGCTTGGTGACATTCATGTCATCCTCTAATTAAATGGGGGCAACTGCTTTTTATACACCTGTGCCCTTGATTCAGAAAACAGCAGCAGCCTGAGAAAGGACTTATTGTGAGGGTAGTGACTCTCGGGAGGCTGGTGGCCATCACTGCTTATATTTACCGAACATACCCTGCAGATTAGGTGCCCTGGTGTTAGAATACCTGTCTATATGCAAAGTCAAATAGTTAGCATGTGTGCACAGGGCCTGGGGGCCCTGTCCAGGCAGTCACTTCAGAGCCATGCTCTGCTACCATTCCCAGGGCCATCTGCAGGGCTGGAGCACCTGCACACGTGGCTGCTGCAAGGCAGTGATGGAAATTTGTTCTTCGTGGTCAGCCCGGGCCAGGCATGGGTTGGGGCTGGAGTGTCCCTCACCTCGCACTAAACAGCAGCAAAGGAATTGGTGGTGGATGTAAGAGGAATACAGAGTGCAGGAGGAGTGAAGGGCTGTACAGCAACCGCGATGGAAACGGCTGAGGGAAAAAGAGGCATTTAGGATAAAGCTAGATAATCTATTATTTATAGTCTCTGTGATCCTGATGAAGGGTTTAAGGTGCACCTTTCATAAGATCTAGCTTCTGGCTTTCTCTCTCACACATTTTCTCTATCTTTATGCCCTTCCCATCTTCGTTTTCCCTGGCAAATTCCCACTCCAGTTTCACAACTGATTTTCTCTTGTGTTCCCCACTTTTTGTCAAAGTCCTGGTGGGCTTTGAGACCGCTCTTTCTTGCTCCCAGTAACACATCAATCTCACTATTTTTTTTTTTTTTTTTTTGAGACGGGAGTCTCGCTCTGTTCCCAGGCTGGAGTGCAGTGGTGCAATCTTGGCTCACTGCAACCTCTGCCTCCCGGGTTCAAGCACTTCTCCTGCCTCAGCCTCCCGAGTAGCTGAGACTACAGGTGTGCATCACCATGCCGGGCTAATTTTTTTTTTTTTTTTTTTTTTTTTTTTTAGTAGAGACAGAGTTTCACCATATTGGTCAGGCTGGTCTCGAACTCCTGACCTCGTGATCCACCTGCCTCGGCCTCCCAAAGTGCTGGGATTACAGGCATGAGCCACTGCACCCAGCCCAATCTCACTTTTATGATGGCACTCAATATATCCCACTTTCCTGATTCTGTGTCTTTCCTCCTGGATCTTCTCTTTTAGTCTGTCTTCCTTCTCCTATGGTGGCTGCAGGTCCACCAGTCTCTTACAGGAAAGCCACATTTCAGTCATCTTTGCATCTCAGTTCCTAGCTCCGTGCCTGGCACATGGTTATGCTGAACCAATTCTTTTTGAACTGATAACAGATCCAGTCTTATGTTCTCCTGTCTTTGTCCTCCCATGGTTTGCTCTGTTCATCACAGCTTCTTCACAGCGTATCTCTCTTCCCTCCAAACCTGCTCAAGAGAGCTGGACATATGATTCTCGATCTTTCTCTGTCCCTCTGGCTCTTGTCTTTTTTTTTTCTTTTGAGATGGAATCTCACCCTGTCACCCAGGCTGGAGTGCAATGGCACGATCTCGGCTCACTGCAACCTCTGCCTCCCAAGTTCAAGCAATTCTCCTGCCTCAGCCTCCTGAGTAGCTTGGATTACAGGTACATGCCACCACGCCCGGCTAATTTTTGGATTTTCAGTTGAGACAGGGTTTCATCATGTTGGCCAGGCTGATCACGAACTCCCAACCTCAAGTGATCCCCCTGCCTCAGCCTCCCAAAGTGCTGGGATTACAGGGGTGAACCACCATGCCTGGCCTCTTCTCTTAATCTTAAACTCAATCCTGAATTTCTCAAATCCATTTTAGTTTAAGTCTGTATTTCATTTTATTAGGCCCATTACCCTCCCTTCCAAGTCCAATCAGCAAACACATAGCTGTAAAATGTTGAGAGACCTGTTAAACATATTAAGTTTTGAGAATTGAAACAATCCAAAGAAAAAGTATCATGTCTTCTCACCCTAGTACTTCAACTAAAACCCATATTTATTTTTAAATAATGGAGGGAAAGACATAACTTTGAGCAAAAGTCATGTTTCTTTTGCACAGGGACTCATTCGTTTTGGACTTTGGGGAGCTGCCTTGGAGATTGGGGAGTGGAGGAGGAGAAGTTCAAAGCAGCCAGCTTTGTGGGAATGGTCAGCCCAAACAAGATTTGCTCAGTGTCAGTCTTTCTAGGCAGAGTTTATTTGAAACCAAGTTCAAAAGCTATGGGCAATTTGCAAACCAATTGAATTAGTTCATTGATTCCTTGGGCCTTCTTCCTAAATGAGTCTATGATCAGGTTTTCCTAAACTTCTACTAGAACCACTATTATGTGATGTGATGATCTATCCCAATAACAACTATTTATTAAAACAACTTCTTCTTCTTCTCCTTCTCCCTCTCCTTCTTCTTCTTCCTCTTTTTTTTTTTTTTTTTTTTTTTTGAGACAGAGTCTCGTTCTGTCGCCCAGGCTGGAGTGCAATGGTGCAATCTTGGCTCACTGAAACCTCTGCCTTCTGAGTTCAAGCAATTCTCTGCCTCAGGCTCCCGAGTAGCCGGGACTACAGGTACACACCACCACACCTGGCTTTTTTTTTTGAGACGGAGTCTCACTCTGTCATCCAGGCTGGAGTGCAGTGGTGTGATCTTGGCTCACTGCAAGCTCCGCCTCTGGGGTTCAGGCCATTCTCCTGCCTCAGCCTCCCGAGTAGCTGGGACTACAGGCACCCGCCACGATGCCCGGCTAATTTTTTGTATTTTTAGTAGCAACAGGGTTTCACCGTGTTAGCCAGGATGGTCTCGGTCTCCTGACCTCATGATCTGCCCGCCTCAGCCTCCCAAACACACCTTGCTATTTTGTGTGTGTGTGTGTGTGTGTGTGTGTGTGTGTGTGTATTTTTTGTAGAGAAGGCGTTTTGCCATGTTGGCCTGGCTGGTTTTAAACTCCTGAGCTCAAGCAATCCACCTGTCTCAGCCTCCCAAAGTGCTGGTGGGATTACAGGCATAAGCCACTGTGCTGGCCAATTGAACCTTTGTTACGGATTATTCCAGCTGATGGAGGGTTGGCTATCTGGCTGTGTTGTACATTTTCCTATTCCACTTTTTGGACCCCTGGACCGCTTCTTTCTGTCTGGGGCTGGGAGCCTGAGGTGAGGAGCACACTCACCTCCACCACGTGCAGTCGTCCCAGGAAGCCATCCAATTGCACAAAGACCAAAGAAGACTGGAAATCCCATTCCTTGACTTCCTGGTTCTCTTTGAAGTAAGTGTGGAGATTCTCCCTTCTGTCCTGAAACTCTTGCTTGAAGAAGCTCAAAGTGTCTGAGACCACTTGCAGTTTTCTCTGACTTTCTTCTATCTCACTTCTCAGCAGGTCTTCTGGGCTGAGATAATGAGAGGCCTGGTATACAAACAGATTAGTATCAATGAGCAGGTGCAGACATCCTGTAACTTTGCAACACCAACTCTGAAATGAATCATTGCCCAAGTAATATTTTTCATGGGGGATAAGAGAGGAAACATCTGACCTCGCTCTCCATTCCACATGTGGACTGAGACCTGGGTTTTGGCCAAATAGTATTAGTGACTGAAGCTACAGTGATGGGCTCAGTAATGGGCAAGTAGCCAGAGACAAGGAAACACAATAAGATTTTGTTGGGCTGGCTGGGGCTGGAGCAGGTGCCCTTTCCCAGGTGTTCTTCTGTGACTTATTGGCTTTCAATAGTAAAGTAATTTGAGTGCAATAATTATTTGGACCATAATTCTTTTTCTGTCTTGAAGAGGCTTACACCTGGAAAACTGAAAAGTTGGAGTTAAAGGGACAGCCACCTTCACCACTACAGGGTGGGTCCCTGTGTCTGGCTGACATCATCTAAGGCCACATTGCAAGTCAGGGCTGAAGCCAGGCTTACCTTAGACTTTCAAGGCACATGAGCCAATATATTTTCTTCTTTTGTTCTTACTTTTGGTTTGGGTTTTCTTACACTTTCAACGAAAAGAGTTCTGACTGATAAACATGGAGTAATGGAAAGGCACTAGCCGAGGAGGAGTCAAACAGCCTGCGTTGGGGTCCTGGTTTGGGTGTCTTTGGGCAAGTCAGTTAACCTCCCTGAACTGTAGCCCACATCTTCAAAGAATATAATAAATAATAAGACCTTCCCTGCCCACCTTGCAGGGTTTATCTGATGATTGATGGAAATCATGAAGGTAACAGGATTTTTGCAGCCTGCAATGTACCCCACAGATGTTAGTTATTCTTAGTTACTTATTAAGCTTGTTCGTTATTTTCTCAGAGACACAGCCCCTTAGAAGAAAAAGAAACTGGTTTGAAGAGATCACCCAAACCTCCTTAAGCTCTCTAGTTCTTTTTTTTTTTTTTTTTTTGAGATGGAGTCTCACTCTGTCACCAAGCTGGAGTGCAGTGGCATGATCTCGGCTCAATGTAACCTCCGCCTCCCAGGTTCAAGCGATTCTCCTGCTTCAGCCTCCTAAGTAGCTGGGACTACAGGTGCGTGCCACCACAC
Organism: Chlorocebus sabaeus; assembly: GCF_047675955.1. Taxonomy (NCBI): domain Eukaryota; kingdom Metazoa; phylum Chordata; class Mammalia; order Primates; family Cercopithecidae; genus Chlorocebus; species Chlorocebus sabaeus. The sequence continues at coordinate 11,462,178 of NC_132919.1, read as the reverse complement.
CCAGCTAATTTTTGTATTTTTAGTAGAGATGGGGTTTCACCGTGTTGGCCAGGTTGGTCTCGATCTCTTTTTTTTTTTTTTTTTTTGAGACGGAGTCTCGCTCTGTCGCCCAGGCTGGAGTGCAGTGGCGCAATCTCGGCTCACTGCAAGCTCCGCCTCCCGGGTTCACGCCATTCTCCTGCCTCAGCCTCCCGAGTAGCTGGGACTACAGGCGCCCGCCACTGCGCCCGGCTAATTTTTTCTATTTTTAGTAGCGACGGGGTTTCACCATGGTCTCGATCTCCTGACCTTGTGATCCGCCCGCCTCGGCATCCCAAAGTGCTGGGATTACAGGCGTGAGCCACCGCGCCCGGCCGGTCTCGATCTCTTGACCTCATGATCTGCCCGCCTCGGCCTCCCAAAATGCTAGGATTACAGGCTTGAGCCAACGCGCCCGGCTCTCTAGTTCTTTTTGAAGATACACTCCTCAAGGTTTACACTGCCCTGGTTGGTGCTACAAGGTCCCTAAGAAGAAGGAGCATGAAGTGCATAATCTAAGAAGCTGCTTCTCAATAGCTTATGGGTACCAGGATCTTACCATGTGCAGGGCACATGCATTATCACATTGAAGCCTCAAATCACCCAACAACCCAAAAAGAGATATGGTGTTTTGTTTTCACCATTGTATAGAGGAGGAGAGTCAGGAACAGAACAGGAAGTGACTTGTCCTGGCACACAAGTGGCATACTGGCTGCCAAGTGGCAAAGCCAGGGATTGTTACAGCATCACCTGACGTCACCTGACATCAGAGGCTGTACGCTTTACTGCTTAGGCTTTGCTGCTGACTCCATTACCAGTCCTTCTTCATAGATCATTAAGGAGGTTGAAATTCACCACCCCTACTTATCTCCTCTTAGGCAGAGGGGAAGGGAAGACAGGAGGGCTCAAGTGTTCTAATATTACTGAAAATGTCTTTGTAAATTATTGGCTTCTGAGAGTAAAATACTGTAATCCAAGTGTAAGAACTCTTTGGAACATAACTATTTCCCCGCCCAGAAAAAAGGACACTTGTCTCTCTCCTGTGACTAGATGCCAACCACCCCCCAGGGAGCAGTTGCTGGGCATCCCCAGGCAGCCCACCTGCTGGATAAGAAGGTTGCAAATCTCCTGGAGCAGCACAGTCAACCTCCCCTGGGAGCGGTAGCACTTGCAGGTGGCCCAAATCAGACAGACCACGTGGAGCAGGGGCCGCAGCCGGGGCTTCACCTCCGGAAATTCTGCATTCTCTAGAGTTTCCAGGTGGTGCTGGAGTGGTATCAGGTGCACATGGATGTCCTGTGCCTCTGCTAAAGCTGGAAGGAATTGGAGATGGTCAACCATTCCCATCTGGAGCCTAATACCCACCTGGTGGAGCCCTAGTCCCTGGGAAGTAAAAGATCTGCGAAGCAACAAGTACAATTTCTCCCTGAACTGAGAAAGCAGAGAGAAGGTGGTTCCAGAAAACTTCCTAGCTCTTATGAGGAAATATGGAAACTGGAGAGCCCTGAACAACTAGGATAATGGTCTGAAGAGTTCTCTCTTGTAACATTCCTCTAAATGGACTTCTCCTTGGCCCTCCCAGCCTCCATCTGGTGCTTGGTAGGTAGTAAATATTTGCCAATTACTTTGCTGCTATCTTTGAGACGATACAAGTTTTAGAATCAGAAAGACTTTTCTTCAAATGCTGGCCTAGACACTTGGCAATGGTATGACTTTGGGCACGTTTTAACCTCCCTGAGCCTCAAAAATAGGCCGAGCTGTAATCAGTTCAAAGAGTCCTTGTGAAGGCTGAAGGCAGTTCAACAGGAATCTTTTTTTTTTTTTTTTTTTTGAGACGGAGTCTGGCTCTGTTGCCCAGGCTGGAGTGCAGTGGCCGGATCTCAGTTCACTGCAAGCTCTGCCTCCCGGGTTCACGCCATTCTCCTGCCTCAGCCTCCCAAGTAGCTGGGACTACAGGCGCCCGCCACCCCGCCCAGCTAGTTTTTTTTGGTATTTTTTTAGTAGAGACGGGGTTTCACTGCGTTAGCCAGGATGGTCTCGATCTCCTGACCTCATGATCCGCCCGTCTCGGCCTCCCAAAGTGCTGGGATTACAGGCTTGAGCCACCGCGCCCGGCCAGGAATCTTTATAAACAACTAACACAGTGCTTGGACCAATGCAGGTGTTTTGATAAATGGTGGTGGCTCTGATGAATATTCACTAATAAAGAGTCTTATTATTATTATTATTATTAATAATAAAAAGCCACAGAGCATGGAGACATAACATAAATGGGTTATGGTAAGGTTCTGCTGGTTTTCAAAGCCAGGAAAGTCTCTTACCATCTCCTCTGAATACAACCAAGGAAAGAAAGGGGCATCTAACCAGTCGTCTTGTGGTGATTGACAGGGGAAACTAGGAAATCCAGCAGCACTGGATGCTAATATCTGCATAGCAACTTAGAGGGAATGCAAAAGGCCACTGGACAAACTAAACTGGAAGGGCGAGTTTATAAAGGCTAGTTCTGTCCTGGGCAGATAATCAGGTGGTATCACATGAGAGTAGGTGGTCTTAGGTGATAGTATGTGGATGAAGCTCTGCATTCATCCTAAAGGGAACTCGAAATATACACTATTTAGCAAGCAGTTTCAGTATGCCGGGAATTGTTCCACTTACTGTCTATGAGATATTTACCATCTCACAGAAAGCCCTGCAAGCCAGTTTTAGTACTTTATACTTTAGTACTTTATAAGTGAAGAAATTAAGGTTTAAATAACTTTCCCAGGGCCCTCCCACGAAACAAACAATCCCGTCCAGCTGAGGAAAAGGAAGACGACCCACAGTTTATTACATTGAACCCTCGGCTTCATGGAGGCTCACCATACACAAAAATATGTTGATGTGTATGTTTGTACTTTACAACCCCAATGAGGCTGTGGAAAGCAGTATGTGAATCGAATTTTTGCAAAGTCAAATGTCACAGTAAATTGATTAGGCAAGGGATTTTCAAGTGGAGGAGCTGATGTGTTGGGGTGGGGGATTTCAGAATCCAACAGTCATTCTAACGAGCGCCTGCTCTTGCTTCTGTAAGTGCTGAGAGAAAAGAGGCTGAGACTGTCATGCTATAGGAGCTTTCTCTTTATGATACCCTGTTTTGAAATCTTTTTAAAAATCACAGTCTCTTTTAATTATACCAATTAGCACTGCCTTGATCTTTAAGAGCACAATACTTGAGAAAAGGGTTGACCATCCTACCCAGGATGCAATATCCTTGGATGACAAGGCGTGTGAAGAGTGAGAGAGCGAGCTGGGCTCATACCTTTTTTTTTTTTTTGAGATGGAGTCTCACTCTGTCACCCAGGCTGGAGTGCAGTGGCACAATCTTGGCTCACCACAACCTCCACCTCCTGGGTTTAGTCTATTCTCCTGCCTCAGCCTCCCCAGTAGCTGGGATTACAGGCATGCACCATCACGCCTGGCTAATTTTTGTATTTTTAGTAGAGACGGGGTTTCACTGTGTCGGCCAGGCTGGTCTCGAACTCCTGACCTCAAGTGATCTGCCTGCCTCAGCCTCCCAAAGTGCTCGGATTGCAGGCATGAGTCACTGTGCCCAGCTGGGCTCATATCTTTTTAAAGAATGTAAATATAAATAGCAAAGTGCATAGTGATTTCCAGTGGTTGGCTGTAAAGTCTTTAACAACAGACTCTTTGAGGACAAACACGTTTATTTGTAGCATATGCCAATTTCTATGGTGTAAATATTCCCAGTATTCCTACCATGTCCATTTCTAGGCTACCAATTTGACTTCGCTGAGTGCTGCTTGGGAGAATGGGGGTGCAAGGGTTAAACCAATGCATACAGCAGCCCTTCATGAGCCACAGAAAACCAGTGCGCACTGGCTCCAGCCAGCCCTTCTTTGTGTGCCTTCCTTCGCACACATATCCACCTACACACATCCTTAATTGCTGGTGTGTGAATGGGACCCCTCCAAAATTCAGGTGTTGAAATTTCATGGCCAATGTGATGGTGTTAAGAGTTGGTACCTTTAAGAGGCCATTAGGCCATGAGAGCTTCTCCCTCATGAATGGGATTAAGGCCCTTATCAAAGAGGCTTCACATAGAGTTGGGCTGGCTTGCCCTTCCACCATCTGTCAGGTGAGGACACAGAGTTCCTCTCCTCTGGAGGATGCGGCACCAAGGCGCCATCTTGGAAGCAGAGACCAGGCCCTCACCGGACACCTAACCTGCCAGCGCCTTGATCTCGAACTTCTGAGCCTCAAGAACTGTGAGAAATAAATTTCTGCTCTTTATAAATTACCCAGGCTGTGGTATTCTGTTAGAGCAGCACAGATGGACATAGAAACTTGGCAACCAGGCTGGGTGCGGTGGCTCACACCTGTAAACCCAACACTTTGGGAGGCTGAGGTGGGCGGATTACGAGGTCAGGAAATCAAGACCTTCCTGGCTAACACGGTGAAACCCCGTCTCTACTAAAAATATAAAAAATTAGCCGGACCTGGTGGTGGGCGCCTGTGGTCCCAGCTACTTGGGGGGCTGAGGCAGGAGAATGGCGTGAACCAGGGAGGCAGAGTTTGCAGTGAGCCGAGATCGCACCACTGGATTCTAGTTTGGCAACAGAGCAAGCCTCTGTCTAAAAAAAAAAAAATGTTAAATGGTAATAGCCCTGGTTTTGGCAAATGATACCAGCTTTCCATTTATGGCAGTGATTTAAAGTTTTCATGTTGTCTAGTTAGGTTAAATTGGGAGTCAATGTAGAGAAAAATATTAAGCAATACAGTGCTACAGATTGTACATATGTACAGCACATATAAAGAAGATACGTGAATGCCTAAAAGTTGACTATGTGAAATGACAAAGACCTTTAAAAGCACATTTTGACCTGTGACACTGAAGATCAAAGAGGAGATTTCATAGGAAAAAGGGAGAAGATGCACAGTGCCCCAAAGGAAGGGAGAGAGGGTCCTGAAAAAATTTACCTACTTCTAATCATAGACTTTGCTGGCTTGGCAATTTTGATAAGAGTGGATCTTGCCTGGTGCTCAAATGGCCAGAAAAATTGCAGTCCCATCTGACAGCAGGAGCAGAAAATGCAGAATGGAGCCAGAAATGGAATAGAGATTTCTCAAGGAGCCAAAGGTGGAGGGACCTGAATTCCAGAGGTGAGAGAATAACAACATGCATTTGTATAGTGCAAAGCAGCAGCTGTAGGTAGGTCTGATGGAAGAACTTTCTTCTAGTAGTTTCCAGACCCTGAAGACAGTGCCCAGAGAGACCTTTGACCAGACCCAGGAGTTCCCAGTATGCCAGGCAGGTACAAGCACTTAGTTAATGAGGGGTTCCAGCCAATAATCCCAGGTCCTGGAAGGCATGGTCAGGCTGTCTTGCAAGGGGAGTCCTTGATTAGGACAGATGGACTTACATGACCACACTGGAGTTGGTCACACAGGCTCCATAATGGCCATCCCAGAACTGTATGTCCTGTGGTCCCAGTGTTTGAAAGACACAAAGGGGCAGCTCCAGGAACACTGCCGTGTTTAGTCAATAAGTTCTTCCACCTGTATAATCTCACATGGACCTCGAAAAGTGGGTAGAAGTGTATGCTCCATAACCATCACACGTACTAAAGCTCACAGGAGCTAGGTGAATTTGCCCAAGGGCCTACAGCAGTGGAACTGCAAACAGCAGTGGAACTGCAAACAGCATAGCTCTGTTTAGCTGCTCTCCTGTATCTAGATGTGGTGTTCTTGTCACCATGCTAGTTTGTGTCGGGTTGGAAGTTTATAAGGACTTAAAGTTGCTGAATTCAGACAGAGAGAGGTGAATGCATCATTCAACAGTAAATTTGAGTCAAACACATTTGTGAAAACACTTGCTGGTCCTCACCTGCAACAACATCTCTGTACATGGCTTTGAAAGCTGGAAAGTAGCTACTCTGAAGCTTGTCCAGGAGCTTGGCCATGCCCCTCACCTTTATTGTTCTCAGTTGATTATAAATGTATTGCAGATCTTCATACCTGCAATATCAGGAAGAAGGGTGAATCCAGGTAAGCATCAGGAAATGCCAATCACACTGTAATGGCCCATCGTCACACAGAAAGAGAGGAGCCCTGCCTCAGGGTGCTTCCACAGAGGCTGTGCTCCAGCCCAAACAGCCTGGACATCTGTTCCCAGCACAGTGAGGGCAAAAGCCTGAGCTGGGAACATGGGTTAAAAGGGGCAGCTCCAGGAAACACTGCTGTGACCATCTGGTGGCTCAAAAAGCTTGGCAGCTGGAGGTCATTAGCTCTGGCAGTAAGGTTGAGTCAGGGTGAGAGAGGCGTTATTGGAGCAAGGGTGCTAAGAGAAGGGCCTTGCAGTAGGTCAGCAGAATGATCAGAAGCCAGGCAAGAGCATGGAGCATCTCAGCAGGGTGGTACAGACAAAAGGCTGGAGCCCTACAGGCAAATCTGGTCATGTGACACCGATAATCTCCATTCCATGTGAGGACAGACACATCTGCCTCTAACATCTGTCTCCTTTTGAGTAAAGGATTTATCAGCACAATAATAAATAGGAGTGAAGACATAGGGAGGAGGCGGCAGAATAAGCAAGAGCAGGAGCAATAATGAAGCCTTTCTGGACAAACATCCTGGGTGATGAACTTTCCAGCCCTATGAGTGATGAGCCGGGGCACAGGAAAGGCTGTTCTGCAGCCAACTCCCCCAAACCCCTCCGTCTTCAGAACTTTACAAAAGGTGTGAGCATGTGGCCTCAACTGTTCAAGGAGAAGGGAGCAGACAACTTAGAAGAAAAATGTTAAAGAGAGTTGATTAATTTTACATGTAGTCCAAAGAGCCTTTGAAAAAAATGTGAGAAGACATACTGATGTTAGCCCAGGAAAGGGAAAATGACTATTGAATCTGGGGGAAAGCGTGCATCTCCCAGTCTATCAAAAAACTCTGTTGACCCAATGAGACAGAGCTGTCTCCCTCAGTGATGACGTGAAATACCTATAGGGAAGAACAGGCTCAATGGTGGCTTAACTCAGGCAAGCTCTAGCTTTAGTCTCTGTAAGACATCTTCACCCCAGAGTTCCAGCATGTGCCTTCCTGCCTACCTGCTCTTCCAGAATTCCAACTCCACCTTAGGGGTAGGATTCTCCCCTTGTAAGAGTGGCTGGGAAGACTCTCTCTTGAGTACCCCCTGGACTTGGTAGCTCCATTTGATCACTGCAGACTCAATGGCATAGATGACTGACTTATCTATAGCATCCAAGCTGTGAAAGACAAAACAACAACAACAATAACAACAAAAATCCCAAAACCTGAAAATAACCCTGGGTGTACCCCAAAACAGAATCCCAAATGTGAAAAAAAAAAAAAGGTGAGAAATTTCATCTAGCCCATGCATCCTTAACTTTTATGGATAATAGTGTCTGTTGACTAGTCAATGAAAAGTACAGACCCTCTCTTCAGAAAAAAAAAAAAAAAAGCTTGTGTGTGTATATACATTTTTTCACACAGATTCAGGGCTCATCAGTATTCTGAAGACCAGCTTAAGAACTTTGAATGTCAGTACGTTGTCCTGCGAATGCAGGAATACCTTGGACAGAAAACATTCAGATGACCACCCAATGCTTGCTTGAATCCTACCAGTGACAGCAAGCTCTGAACTTCACAAAGCAGCACATTTCTCAGTAGGTTGGCTCTACCAAAGAGAACGTTTGTCTCTATACTGAACCATATGTACCTCCCTGTGATTTCCTCATCTTGGTCTTAGCTCTGACCTCTGCAGCAAGAGGAAATAGGTTATTTCTTCCTTCATAAGGCTGACAATCAGCCACTTGAATACCACCATCATGATTTCACTTGGTCGTCATTTTTCCAGTGAAGAATAAAATTCCCAAACTTTCCCCCTCATACAACTTCTAAAGAAAGTAACTTAGCTATATTTGGAAGTGGTTAACTTTTTTAAAATACATTTTGGTCATTATTTTCACAGTCTTAACTGAAAATGATACGTGCAAAGAACCAAAGACACAATGACAAAGAAAGAGGACATACAGTTCACATTTTTATGTCAGAAACCCACTTCCACTTAATTAAATTAAATTTATATTAGCTGAGAAATGATATGGCACAAGTGATTGTGGAAGGTATTAAAGGAAAAAGATACCCACTTCCCCTAAAATGATCCAGCCTTTTGGGAAATTATCAAACTTGAACAAACAGAGATAAATTCAGCAATGATTATAAACACACACTGAATGTTAGTAAGTTAAAATACAAAGGGACTAGAAAAGGGGTAGTTGGAATTTATTTATTTTGAAGATTGGATGTTTTTATTAAACCACAATAAGTTTTCCAGTTAACCAGGAAATTACTTCAAATTGCATATGTAGGAAATTACTTCCGACAGAAAAAACTTTAACATTAAAGTTTAAAAACTTTTATTTTTTTAAACTATTTTTTTATGTTTTTAACATTAAAAAACATTATTGTACTTTATAATGCATTGCATGCATTACTTATTCTTCGGATCAAATAATGGATCCTGAATACACGATGTTGACAGTAATACATTGGGAAACTCCTGACAGTGTGGCAGACCGAGCTCACGTAGGAAGGCTATCTGTTGCCACAAGTACATAGAGATGTTGAATAAAATATAACAAAATATACTATTAATATTTATATACGCAGCCCGGCTTGAAAAGGGAAGAGAATTCCTAAGGGATAGAAACGAAGAGAACTCGAAAGTCAGCATGGTAAACAGAAGCTGATGGTGGATTTAACTTCTAAAAGGAGACGAAGCTGGGGTTTTAATGCCCACTCAGGGGCAGGAGGCATGAATTCCCAACAAAGCCAGGTCCCAACAAAGCCAGATTTGTTACTACTTGAAAAAAGACAAAAAAAATTCCTCAGGACCTGTAAAAAGTCTTTAGCTGCTGGGGGAGGAGAGTCTGGAACTGTAACAAGAGCCAGCAGCGTTAGTTCTGTGACATTATGCACTGAGTGAACGCTGGGAAGAGTAAATGCTGGAAAGTTTCAGCTTTGCTGAAAGATTCTGTGTGTGCCTGCCTCCCAGACTGGACCTGGGTCTTTGCCAATGATGAGACACTATCCTGATAAGCAAAATGCCGAAAGTCAGCGTGGTTGCGCTCAGCCCTGAAATGATTCTGAACGGAAAAAAAGGCCATGTTGCTGTAATAGCCTTGGAAGACTTCATGCGGTGACTGGGCCAGGGAGTAACCAGGGTAAACACACAGTCCACAGTCTGAGGGTGTCGGCAAACAGAGCAGACAGTGGGCTTGTGTGCAGAACGAGGAGATGTGCAGAGTCAGGAACAGACAAGTTGTAAGGAAAACATTCTGATAACTAGCATCTCCCATATCTCTGAGGCCCATATGGCCAGGCTGGCAGTACTTACACTGTCTCACTTTTGGAATCCACAAACTCCATTTTTTCTGAGCCTGCTGGAAGAGGCAGCAAAGTTCTTCCCTTCAGTTGCTCAAGTATAACCGAGAGGTCACATTGGAGGCTGTGGGCGTGCCGCCTGACATCCTCACATACCATGTGGGGCCAGTTGAGGCGATTCTTCTCATTGGCCAGGATGGGTAGAACAACCTGGAACAGAGGTGCACAGGAAAGAAAGGCAGGCGCTCCACTTCTGAGAACTTAAAGAAAGCCTCATCTGGAAAAGGCTTATAAAGCTATATACAACCTTTTGCAGGTCACTGTGCTGGAAGGCCTAATAGTAGGGTCGAACATTATATATGACCTTGACATCTGATAAATTGGGGAGGCCCTTGAATAGTCTGCTTACAAATTTTCCTCCTATTCTGCTCCTGGGGATAAAATCCTCTAGCCAAAACACTCTTTATCGGCTAGGCGCGGTGGCTAATGCCTGTAATCCTAGCACTTTGGGAGGCTGAGGCGGGTGGATCACCTGAGGTTGGGAGTTCAAGACCAACCTGGCCAACATTACGAAAACCCATTTCTACTGAAAGTACAAAAATTAGCCAGGCATGGTAGTGGGCATCTGTAATCACAGCTACTCAGGAGGTTGAGGCAGGAGAATCTCTTCAACCCAGAAGGCGGTGGTTGCAGTGAGTCGAGATCACACCACCGCACTCCAGCCTGGGCGACAGAGTGAGACTCCATCTCAGAAAAAATTAAAAAGAAAAAACAAAAAACTCTTTATCAAGAGGACCAGGCACAGTTCCTGCTTATCCCTGAGAAGCAGACTTCAGTTCCCTGCCAGCTGGTGGAGGGATTTAAATCAGCAAATTGCATCCCCCAATGAGATCCAGGGACCACTACACCCTCTTGATCGTATTAATACAAAGTGTGCTTTCCACCGCCCCTTGTCGTTCAGCCTGTTCCCAAGAGCAATCCCGGTGTGGCTCTGCATGGCTCAGTGTCCTCCGCTGAGCTGTGAGTATATTGACTGATAAACTGCTGTCAATGGTGTCTGTGTTATGTCGGGTGTTGTATGGTTAGCCACCTCCATTACTCTTGGGCAGGAATCCCTCCCTCATCAATGGGGTGAATAGGAGGTGATTAAAATAGTCACAAAGGCCAGAGGCAAAAAAGTAGGACACATGCAGATAAACATGACCTTCTGTCTGCAGGTGGTAGGAGGGGCACCTTGAAAAGGCAAGCAAAGTTGACGATCTGGAATCCATCTTCAGGGTGAACGTTAGGTGATTCTGGCCACCCAACACAGTTCCTTTTTTCAGTATTCATCCCCAAATCCATAGGAACCAAATGAAACCAAATCTGAGCCAGTGAGAGTCAGGCCAAAGTGTCTTATGTGACTTTTCAAGGAAGAGATACCTTCTCTTTTCTGCTAGTGTGGCGCTTTTGTTGGTCACCTTCCCAACCAATACAGCCTTAGAATAAAGTTAATATGGAGAAGAGAGTGCTTACAGATGGAGAAAGACTAAGTCTCGGTAACTTTGTTTGAGCTCCTAAATCAAGCTGCTCTTGAACTTTCCAAGCTAGTTTAAATTAAGTTTCTATTACCAGTAACTTAGAATGTTGTCAGTACACTGAGGCAGGCGGATCACGAGGTCAGGACATCGAGACCATCCTGGCCAACATGGTGAAACCTTGTCTCCACTAAAATACAAAGAATTAGTCGGGTGTGGTGGCATGTGCCTGTAGTCCCAGCTACTCAGGAGGCTAAGGCAGGGGAATAGCTTGAACCCGGGAGGCGGAGGTTGCAGCGAGCCGAGATTGCACCATTGCACTCCAGACTGGAGACAGAGCAAGACACTGTCTCAAAAAAAAAAAAAAAAAAAAAAAGAAAAAAAAAAAAAAAGAGAAAGGTGTCAGTACAACTCACCAGGAATCTTTGACTGTCAAAATCTCACAACTGATGAAAGGAGAATACCAGAAAGACAAACAGATGCTCATATAATGTGTTGAGAAAGCTACCAATACATAAATAATCAAGGAAATATGAACTCATATGACTCATGATCAATAAGCCCCAGTGGCTGTGAAATAGAATACCTGGACCCAGCATGTCAGATTCTAGAGGATGGTCTTTGCCTGGTCTGTCTGGAAACATTCACTAAACTGGGAACTTACAACAATCAGTAAAGGAAGCTCAAAAAGGAAGGAAAGTTTACAAATTAAGCTTCATCACATTCGTGTTAAGAAAGAACCATTTGGACCCAGGGCAGAAGTCCTAACTGGGAAACAGGATGAACTGGAATTTTCCTAGGATCTCAAAGGCAGGGACTCTATCTTATTTAATTTTTATATAGTCACAGTTCTCTCTAGGATCTGGCATATAGAAAGCACTCAAGATGTTTATCAAATAACTGAATGTATACTATCTGAAGAAAAAGGAATAATTGTGGGTGGGATTTTTAAGGGCTTTGAGTGACAGAAAAATAATGAATGTGAACTCTCTATGAAATGAAAAGCAACTCATAGCCAGGCGCGGTGGCTCACGCCTATATCCCAGCACTTTGAGAGGCTGAGGAGGGCAGATTGTTTGAGCCCAGGCGTCAGAAACCAGCCTGGGCAACATAGCAAGACCTCATCTCTACAAAAAAATAGAACAATTGCCTGGTTGTAGTGGTGCATGTCTGTAGTCTCAGTTACTAAGGAGGCTGAGGTGAGAGGATTGCTTGAGGCCAGGGAGGTTGAGGCTGCAATGAGCTGAAATCACGCCACTGTACTCCAGCCTGGGCAACAGAGTGAGACCCTGTCTCAAAACAACAACAACAACAACAAACCAAAAAACTACTCATTCATTTATTCAATGAGTATTTACTGAGCATCTATTATGTGCTGGTACATTTCTAGGTGCTAGGGAAGATACACTTGTGAACAAAACAGTCAAACATTTCTGACCTCATGAAGCTTATATTCTAAGGGACAGACAGTCAAGAAACAGTAAGTTCTGTGAATAAAGATAAAGCATGTGAAGGGAATCAGGAGTGTGGGCTGGAGGGGCTGCAATTATAAATGTTGAGGTGGGCCTCACTGAGAAGATGTGAACAAAGGCTTGGAAGGATAGGGGTACTGCTTTCCCTATCCTTGGGGGAAGTATATTGCAGGAGAAGGAACAGCCAGTGCAAAGTCCCCGAGATGGAAGCATGCTTGGTGTGATCAAGGAGCAGTGTGGAAGCAAGAGAAATGGGGACAGAGTGATCCCAAAGACGAATAGGGGTGAGTAAAGCGAGTCAATTCACATGCAGCCTTGCCTGTGAGATTTTGATTTTTACTCTCAGAGAAATGGACATCATTGAAAGTTTTGAGTAAAGGAGTGCCATAGGCTGAGATTGCTTTGAGTAGGATCAACCAAGCTGCTGTGATAATAGGCTGTAAGGGGCAAAGGTGGAAAATGAGGCCACCTAGCAAGTTGGTGCTATAATACAGAAGATAGTGGTGTGGCACTGGGGGTAGTGGTAGAGATGGTAAGAAATGGCCTGATTCCATGCAAATTTTGAAGGTATGGTCAGTAGGATGTCTTAACAAATTGCTTTAGGAGTTGCGAGAGAAAAAAAAGGATCCAGATGACTCTAAGATTTGTGGCTTGAACAATGGGGAGAATGGAGTTGCTGTCAACTGATGTGGGGAGGAGTAAAGGTGGAGTAAGATCTTGAGAGAAGATCAGGAGCTTGTGTTTGCACATGTTAAAATGTAGTATCTTGACTGCACTTTAAGATAGAGATGTTGAGTAGGCAGCTGGATATACTAGTTGAGAGTTCAGAGGAGAAGAGAGGGCTGGAGATAACAAATTTGGGAGGTATAAGATACAAATGGCTTATGGAACTTTGAAATTGAATGACAGCCCCCGAGAAAATGGGTGTATAGAGACAGAAGAGAAGACATCCAGGGAATGAGCTGTAGGGCCTTCTGGTGTTAAGAAGTTGGGAAGAGGACGGGCGCAGTTGCTCACACCTGTAATCCCAACACTTTGTGAGGCCAAGATGGGTGGATCATGAGGTCAGGAGTTTGAGACCAGCCTGGCCAACAGAGTGAAACCCTGTCTCTACTAAAAATACAAAAATTAGTTGGGCGTGGTAGTGGGTGCCTGTAATCCTAGCTACTCGGGAGGCTGAGGCAGGAGAATCGCTTGAACCCAGGAGGCAGAGGTTGCAGTGAGCAGAGATCACGCCACTGCACTCCAGCCTGGGTGACAGTGTGAGACTCCATCTCAAAAAAAGAAAAAAAGAAGAAGTGGGGAAGAAGAGGAGGCACCATCACTGGTGATAGCCATGGTGATAGGAGGAAACCAGAAGACTAGTGTCCTGGAGCCCAAAGAAGAAAGTGCTTCCAGGAAGAAAGGATGATCGTGAGCTACGAGAAACGTGGCTCTCAGGTCAAGCCGAATGAGGACTGATTCAGGGTCATTCAATTTCGTCAAGTGGAGATCATCAGAAACATTGACACGTTATTTTATTCCTCTTCTGTGAAGTGTGAAAACCAAAGTCTGATGAATGAGGATGAGATAAAACAGGAAAATAATGAGACACCAAGAGGAGACACACATTCCAGGAATTTTGCAATGAAGGGGGTCATAAACATGGGGTGACAGCTGGTGGGATGAAGGGAGGATTTTGCTTGATGAGAATAATCTAGCAGAGAGGAGAAAAAAATAGGAATGCAGGAGAGAAGAGGAAATTGCTAGAATGATCTCCTCAGGAATGTGTGGGATTCAGAGCACAGGCAGCAGTTTCAACCTTAGGGTTGGCATCAGAGGGCAGCACAAACAGTTCACCTCTAGCAACGGACAGGATGGCAGAAGATACAAGGAAAGATGCTGCAGTCAACATAGACATAAGAGTTCGTGGACATGTTATTCTCATTTCCGTTTCTTAAAAAACCAAGAAAGAAGCAAGAGCATCTCAGAGTGAGGTTGAGAGGAGGTTTTGGACATTTGAGAGAAGAAAGATTTTTCTTTTCAAATTGTTCCTCAGGTTGGGAAATAGTGATCTAAAAGAGCAAGAAAATATAGTTGGAATAGAAACAAAAAAACAGAATGTCTGCTGGGAAACATAAAAGGCCTACTTAGGGGTTCGAGGTCGTACATTTAAAGAAGAGCCCATTGGTTTCTTCTCTGGTCTCTTTTAATTTAATGGGTGCAGGTATGAAGTATGTAGAGCTGGGTTTTACCAGGATTGTGGTTGCACCAATTGAGTATGACACAGTGAGGTAGAGGCCAGTACATCAGGAGCTGATACAAGTGTATGAAGATCATGAAGGAGCATGGTACTCAAATTGGGTAACAGAAGAGGCCATGGGCATGGGCCAGGGCCAATGGGAAGGAGCCAAGGCCAAGAGATTGGAGCTCCCAGCAGGATCAAAGGACTGTTGTAGTCAGGGTATGAGAGGGAGTGAGCTGGAAAGATGGGAGTAATGGTCAGAGAAGGAGGTGCATAAAACTGGATAATGAGGTTGGTGGTTATTGGGAATGCAAGGTCTGGAAATGGCCATGGGAGGTGCTGCTTATGATCAGGAGGAGGACAAGATCACTGGAGGACAAAGATAGAGAGAACCCAG
Organism: Chlorocebus sabaeus; assembly: GCF_047675955.1. Lineage (NCBI taxonomy): Eukaryota > Metazoa > Chordata > Mammalia > Primates > Cercopithecidae > Chlorocebus > Chlorocebus sabaeus. Next base: position 11,447,154 of record NC_132919.1, on the reverse strand, counting down.
AGGCCAAGTTATTGGATCACTCATATGTCTTTGGAAATAACCACGTATTAGAAGTAATGTTGGGGAGAGTCACAGTGAGTTGAGAGGCAAAATCATACACATGCGACGGTAGCACCATCTGTACAGGATGCAGCAGTGTGAGTGGGTGATGTCCTTTGATGACAGGAGATTGAAACTGGAGGCTTTTTGATGTGGATCTGCAGCGGCAAGGAGGAACAAGGAGGCCACCTGCTCCAGCTCCATGCTCAGAAGGAGAAAGGCTGTGGGGGAAATGCAGCTGAGTCCTCCAGGAGGAGCCAGGATGGGTTACAGCAAAGTGACAAGGATCTATCAGATGGGTGAGGAGGATTTTAAATGAGATGAAGAGTGATAAGTATTCTCATCTTTTATGGAACACCTGCAATGTGACACTCTATTCCAGGTGTTCTAATATATGATGTCTAAATTTCATAGCAACCCTGCAAGACTGTTTTGGACATGGCAGAGTGAGCACATCTGGTCACATCACACTGCTGAATTTAACCAGAATTTGACTTAGGTCTGTGAGATTCCAAATCTTATGCTCACACTCCAAAATGCAAAAAGTCAGAAAAAAAAAAAAATCCAAGTTTCAGAGCTAGGAAAAATAAGTTGGCAGTAGTGAATGATGTGGTTGGAGGAGGAAGTAAGGAAGTAGGAGAACAAGTTACTAAATTCTGTTAATTCTTCCTTCAAACATTTCTTAGGCACATTTTCCTTTTTTACCTTGTACTAGTAGAATGGAATAAAAATAATATGAAAATTATAGCTTTCTCTCAGCCAACACCCTCAATCCTACCCCCTACACACAAGGCAGGAAGACGTCTCTCAGTCAGGTAGGATGCTGCCTGGGGAGGTGGAAGGAAAAGGGGAGCAGGTAATCAGAGACTACTAAGCTGATTACAAGGTGCTGAGAGAGAGGAGAGGGGGTGGACAGGAGGGCCGGGCCAGAAGGAGAGGGCTTAGCAGATGGGAGGCCAGCAAGCCTTGAAAGAGACACTGGATCAACTTCAGGGTATGGAATAAAAGTAGATGGATAGACAGAAAGTGGAATAAAGTTACTGGTACGAGCTTTGAGAAATGCAAGGAAAGGACTTGAGGTATTTTTAAAATAAATTATTTAGGTTTTAAAATAGGTAATACATTTACATGGTGCAAAATTTTAAAAGTACGAAAGCGTTCACAGTGGGAAGTAAATCCTCCACCTACCCCTGTACTTCAACTACTGTTTCTCCTTCTTGTGGATTTCTGTTAAAGAATGTCCTCTCTTCCTCCTTCCCTCCCTTTCCTCCTTCCTTCCTCTCTTCTTCCCCTTCTTTCTTTTTTAAACATAAATAGTAGCATAAAATCCATGCAATTCTGCACTTCTTTAAAAAATTATCTTAAATTACAGCATTATTCACCAAAACCAAGAGACAGAAACAACCTAAGTGTCTATGATGGATACATTTTTTAGAAATGTGGTATCTACATACAATAGAATATTGTTAAAAAAGAAAGAAATCCCGCATATGATAGGTGGTGACAATATGGATGAACCTTGAGGACATTATTCTAAGTGACATAAGCTAGTCACAAGGAATACTGCATGGTTCCACGGATATGATGACCCAGGTTCATAGGAACAGAAAGTAGAATGGTGCTTGCCACAAGCTCAGGGGAGCGGTGTGTGGGTTGTTGGGTGTGTGTGGAGTTTCAGTGATGCTGGACGGGGCAGTTCTGAGGATCTGAATTGCACAACAATGCACACGTGGTTGACAATATTGTACTCTAACTTGGAAATTGTTGGGTGAATTTTATGTCATGTGCTTTTTTGCCACAAGGAAAAAATTACCCTAAGGAATACTCCAGTTGGACATGGTAGCGCACACCTGTAATCCCAGCACTTTAGGAGGCCAAGGCAGGAGGATCACTTGAGTCCAGGAGTTTGAAACCAGCCTGGTCAACATAGCAAGACCCTGACTCAAAAAAAGGAATATTCCATATCAGTCATTCTTTTTAATAGTTGCAAAGTATTTCACTGTATAGATGGCCCATAATTCAGTCACCCAGTCCCCTGTTGATGAACATTGTCTCCAATCTCTTTCAATGCACCAGTGAAAATTCTTAGACATCTGAGAATTTTCATTATTTCAAAATTATGTTTGCTTGCTGGACTACTTTGCTTAGCCATGACACAACTCTGAGATGGGCCTTCTGTCTCCCACATACACTGGGTTAAATCCTGTCTCTGAACCTTTGTTCAGTCTGCTCTCAGTATCTTGAAAGTTAGTTACCTCACTCTCTACTTATCCGAATTCTTCTAATTGTTCAGGAGACAATTCAACACTTAATGTTAAGCATGGGCTGTCTTTCTCCTCTGAAGCCAAAAGTACTTTCCATCATCAACATTCATTAGAGAAGTTGATCTAAGTTCAGGCTTCAGTGGGATGGCTTTCAGACAATGCACAGTGGCAAGACCGCTCTGTTTGTTAAAATATTGAAATACCTCCATATCTATTGACAGATCTAGCTTCCCTGGGCCCTCTGTGTCCTCCTCTACCTATCCAACCCCTTCTCTGGAATTTTCACCTCCCCACAGCCTCCTGATACACCATCTAAAGGGCTTACACCTGACACAGCAGGGAGACTCCGGCACTTGGATCCAGCAGCGGGGCCAACTTTTAGGTAAGTTTTACCCTCACCCCAGTCTTAAAAGTTTGAAAAATTTTGAATATATGATTTATTACATATGTTTCAGCTCCTTGGAGTAAGCATTTCATGGGTAGGAACAGTTCTTTGATATTCCCTATAGCACCTATCACCTGAAACATCATACAGCCAGTATTCCGCCCATCCTTATTTCACAACCTGCAGGGTCCAGGGCATCAAGTCTCCAGAAGCACACAGGCCTGACTTGCAGGGCAATTTACTCTCATTCCAGAAAGGTCTAAGGGTCCCAGAAATCTCTCCGGAGCACTTTTCTGAAATCGTCTACATTCTCTAAGCTTCTGCTGTGGTGCCACTAAAGCACTCATGACCCACATCTCCACCTTCCTCCCTGAGCTCCAGGCAGACTCCTCCAAAGGCCTGCTGGGCATTTCCAAATGGGCGCCCAACTTCTTATGCTGGCACAGGGCTGACCTTTGCTAAACGGTTGGTAATGAATAAATGAGATGAAAATCAAAAGCAAATCACTACCCCCCGTCACCCCATTTAACTGCTTTGCAGAAGTAGGCATTGTTTATAGCCATTCACCTCCTTCCACCCCACTGATCCATCAGAAATGCCTCCTTGTTCACCACTTCCCGTCTTCCTCAGACCTTTCCAATTTACAGGACAGATTAAGAGATGCTGATTTTGAAAGTAGTCAGGACCTACGCACTCTCCAGATTATGGTCTTCCCCTGACTTTGGCTGGAACCCAGACCCGGACTGACCCAAGCCTTAGCCCCTTCCCATTCTCATTCTAGCCTGGCCTCCACCCAGATCCGTCCCTCCGGAACCCCCCCAACTCCGCCCCTAGCCCCATCCCATTTTCTTCCTGACTTCAGGAACTTGCCTCCTGGTTGTGCTCCCTCCATAGCCTCGCCCCTCTGCCTATCACTCCGCCCCTTGAACCTCCCCTGCAGCTTCGCCCCTCCCCCTCTGGCCCCGCCTCCGTCCCTTAAGGCTCCTCCTCCCCTCCCCCACACCCAGCTTTAGCCGCGCCGGGACACTAACCCAGCCTCACCTCAGAGAACAGCGCGGCCAGGTGCTCCAGAGGCGCCGCGGGCAGGTCCCCGCAGACCACTGCGCCGCGGAAGCTGTCGGGCCCTGGAGGCTCGGGCCCGGTGCGCAAGAAAAAAAGGCCCTTAGTGCCAGCCGGGCCCGACTCAGGTCTCACCTCCAGCCCGGGTCGTACCGCCAGGCCCCCGGGCCCGGGCCGCACCACCAGCAGCGGCCGCGGCCCCTCGGCAGCATTGCGGTCCAGGAAGGCCTGGAGTAGCTGCTCCGCCTCGGCAGTCCCCGCACAACGCTCCCAGGCGCCCGCAGCCGGCCGCAGGCTCTGGGACACGTAGGTCCCAAGGAGTCGCAGTCGTCGGTCGGCGCTGGGTTCCCCGTCAGCGTTCTCCTCAGCGAGCGCGGCCCGCTCCTCCGCGCCCCGCATCGCGCGCGGCCTCCAGCTGTATCGGTTTCCCTAGCGACGGGGACGCGGCCAGGATTCCCTCCTCTGCTCCCTTCCTATTGGGCACTGGCCCCTGGTCCCGCCCCTTCCAGGCTAATAAGGTAGGAGGGGTACAGCGGGAAGGGGCGGGGTCGCGTCGCTGTTGCTAGGACACCAGCCGAGACTCGTACTTAGTGTGTGCCTGGTGTATTGGGAGCGCTGAAGTGTGACCGTGGAGCGCAGTGGCTTACTGATGGGCTGCGTGGAGAGGAGATCAAGCATATAAATGCTGTTAAGGATCGTTTTGGCCAAGGTCAAATTAGAGTCTTTAGGGGTCTCCGGACACTGAAAATAGTATGGTCCTCTCACCTCTATCCTAAATGCGCAATCCAAACTTAAACACAATGCCAAATCATAAAACAGATTTAAGGACATTCAGTGAGTGTTTTATTTCTTTTCCATGATGGCAAATTAAATGCTTCAGAACAGTGCTGTCCAATAGAACTTTCTGCGATGACGGAAATGTTTTCCATCTGTTCTAGCCACGCATGGCCTATAAAGGAGGTGAAATGTGCTCGTCTCACTGAGGAACTGAATTTTTAAATTTTACTTAATTTTCACTTAAAATTAAATAGTCACGTGTAACTGTAGTTATACTGAACTGCTCAGCTTCAAAATTTTAGTATCAATTTTTTAAAAGTTTTTTCCCGTGCAATCCCAGTTTTTAATTTTCTCTCCAAAAAGATACCTTATCTGCATTTTAGAAGGTGATTGGTGGGAGGCATTGATATGGGATTATTGACAACGACTGACATTTTAAAATATTGCATAATTATGACAAAAATATCCCCAAAATATATTAGTTATCTATCACTGTATAACAAATTACCTCCAAACTTATCAGCTTAAAATAGCAATAAACATGTTTTTTTAAGGCATGTGCTTAATCTGCCAAAACTGTAACCAAACTGTGAGAGGCTTGTTTTTGTTTCTGTTGTTTTTGAGACAGGGTCTTACACTATTGTCCAGGCTGGAGTGCAGTGGCCGGATCATAGTTCACTGCAGCCTCAAATCCCTGGGCTCAAGTGATCCTCTGGTCCCAGCTTCCCTAGGAGCTGGGAATACAGGTGCCACCACATCCAGCTAATTTAAAAAATTTTTTTGTAGAGATGAGGTCTCGCTATGTTGTCCAAACTGGTCTTGAAGTCCTGGCCTCAATTCATCCTTCTGCCTCAGCCTCCCAAAGTGCTGGGATTACATGGATGAGCCATCATGCTAGAGTTTTTGACTTTCATGGATATGACCACTAATCAGTTCTTACTAAATGTAGCAAAGCACTTGTAAATATGCAGGATGCTCAGAGCCTCCCCATCCTGCCCTATACCTGGATATTGGCTTCAAAAAGGGATAATATAAAGTGCCTTGCCTGACCTCAGAAATTAGCATTTGTTACCCGCTTAGTCCTTCTCCATGGTCAAGATAAACAGCTTGGCCCTTTGCATGCATGTAAAGTGACAATACATGGGTGCTGAAAAAATGGACAAACAACTTGGGCAGCATGAGGTCAGCAGGACTGAATGAGTCCCCTCTGCCCTACCATCCTCACTTTAGTCACCTCCCAGGGACTGCTGAGTTTCTGGGTAAAAGGAATGTTTATAATGGGGTTCAAAGGAATATTAACAGAATAAGCACTTGTCAATGGCAGCTTGGCTAACAAGAGCCCCTCAGGAAAACACCAGTGGTTGGGAGGTAAAATGATTGATTTCATAATAACTGGAGCATAGGAGCTGGTGTCATAAAAAATGTTCATGTTAGAAATGAATCTTTATGTTTGTAAAGGGTGTTTTATCATTGCTGGATTAAACAATAATCAACCAACTATGAGGAAAGGGAAAAAGTGGGAAGCTAAAACAATTTTTAGGATGAATTTGGTAATTGCCATTTCAAGGAAAAGCATCATGGAAAAATAGTAATGTCAGGGGCTTCTTACACATATCGTTTTTTGTTTGTCTTTGCACATAGGAAGGCATCGTTATTGTTTTAGTGCTTAGGGACTTCAAATATGTCAACTATGCTTGCGTTTCATATACAGAGTGACTTCAGAACCATTAACTTTCAGTAAACCCTTGAAATAAAATTTCTGCCGCCCCACTGCGGCTCTATTATGCCCTTAATCTCCTATGTCCCCTTGCCCCAACATACGTAAAAATAGAAACAAAGGAGCCTGTGAAGATGACTTAAAGATTTCTGTCTAAGGTGAAGGCTCCTGGACACTAGCAATTCCAGTTTTTAATTTTCTCTCCAAAAAGATACCTTATCTGCGTTTCAGAAGGTGATTGGTGGGAGGCATTGATATGGGATTATTGAAAACGACTGACATTTAAAAATAGTGTATAATTATGACAAAAATATCCCCAAAATATATTAGTTATCTATCACTGTATAACAAATCACCCCCAAACTTATCAGCTTAAAATAGCAATAAACATTTATCTCACACAGTTTGTGGGGGTCAAGAATTTAGGAGCAGCTTAGCTCATAGTTATTGCTCAAGGTTCCTCATGATGTTGCAGGCAAGATGTGATCGGGGCTACATCATCTGAAGGTTTGACTGGGGCTGGAGGAGACACTTCCAAGATGGCTTACTCACTTGGCTAGTGGGTTGGTGCTGGCTCTTGGCAGTAGACTTCAGCTTCTTAGCATGTGGAGCCCCCATTGAGCATTTGAGTGTCTTTATAATGCTGTGACTGGCTTCCCCCGGAAGAAGTGATTTAAGAGAGAGCAAAGCAGAAGCCTACGGTGTCTCTTATGACTAGCCTTGGAAATCATACACTGTCATTTCTGCAATTATCTTATTAATTACAGAAGTCTTCCCTATTCAATATGAGAGGGAATTACATGAGGATGTGAATACCAGGAGAGAAGAATCACTGGGTACCATCTTGGAGGCAGGCTACCACAAAAAGTAAGGGAAGCAATGAATTTGCATAAGATGTTCAGCTAAAATAATTTCCATTTTTTAAATTGGGAACTGGAACTCAGTCCCATGAGTATAATATTTGTAGTAATCATGTTTTTTGTTTTAAATGACTATGCAGAATTCCTGTTCAAGACTTTTGGTCATGATCTCTTTAAATTCTGGATAGTCACTCGTGATGAGAAATTTATTCCCATAAGCAAGTAATATAAAAGTTAAAGCCTTTCACAACCATTCATAAATTAGCAGTTGACATTATATTTACAGAATCTAACAGCTCTTTCTTTTCTTCCTTACAAATGTTACACTGAAATTCTTTTATGCTGCTAATGGATACTGAATCTAACCTAACCTTTTCATATCAAATATTTCAACATAATGAGAAGTTCTAATTCAAATAACGTGCATGAATTATTAGAATAACCTCCTTGCAGCTACCTTGGATACTATTAATGTGAACATCAGACACAAATAGGGATATCTGTGGGATCCGTGACTAGGACAGTGTATGCTGCCTATGACTAAATCCAGGAGACATGCATAAGAATATCAATGGTTGAATTGTAGCAACTGCAAAATAATGGGAAGCAAACCAAGTGTCCAGCAATGGTAGAATGGATGAGTAAATTGTGTTATATACTACTCATGACGTATAATACTCTACAGCAGTAAAAATGAATAGATGATAGTCATATGCATCAATATGGATAAATCCTAAAAGCATAATGTTGAATAAAAATAGGAAAGTTACAGATTAATTTAGTGTTACATTTGTTAGAAGTTTGAAACTGGACAATATGTTGTAAGAGTAACACACATATGTAGTAATCTAATGAAAAGTAAAGGAATGATTATCACAAAATTCAGATTTTGATCACTCCTTGGGCGACTAAAGAGGCATGGGATGAGTAAAGGAAACACGGGCCCTTTTAAGTTCTTGATAATGTTTTATTTCTTCATTTGGTTTGTGAGTTTTCATTTTGTCATTCCTCTTAAACTGTACATATATATTGTACTTATGAAGCGGCTATGTTGTCTGGGGTATATGCCCTGGGGTTTGTCATTATACGCCAGGAAAATTTAGGAGATGGACACACAGGAGGAGTTAGGAGCAGAGGTTTAGTAGGCAGAAGAGAAGAGAAAGCAAAACAGCTCTCTCTGTTGGGGGGGGGTCTCCAAGCAGAAAGGACCAGCTGGTGGCCAATGCCAGATTTTATAGTCAGGTTTGAGGAGGTGGTGTCTGATTTACATAGGGCTCACAGATTGGTTGGATCAGGTGCGATGTTTACATAGTGCAAGCAGAAGGCTAGTTGCCCTACCCTAATCTTATTATGCAAATGGACTTTTTAGTTCATTGGTGCCATCTTGTCTGTTCCTTACTGTACACGTGGCTGGCAGAGAAGGGAAGATGGAGCCGCCATCTTGAACATGTCTAGTCCCTGTTTCCTGGTGGCATTCACCCTTGCAAGCTTCTGGCTTGCTTGTGTATGTCTGTAGCTCGACTTTACAGGCTGCTGTTTGTTAGAAAATGACTCGGGGCCGCTTTTCATTAAAAATAAAAGCCTTACTGAGGACTCCCATACCCTTACTATCTGCCTAAGTAATTTCTTCGTAACTCTTGCGTCATGTGAATATATAATATAACTCAGAATAAAATAAAATAAACAAATGTGCCGTTTCATGTACTCTGAATACTGTGGGGAAATTCATTCCAGTTACTGAGAATCAGTGTATAGATATTCATTTAAATGCTAATAACCCATTAGTTTTACAAAATTACATATCAGATGTCCTAAAAATTGATTAAGTCTATTACTGGTGACTTCTTTTTCGTAAAATCCAATTGGCACTGTTCAGTCTTTATGGTACTTATTGGTTCTGTTAAACTCTGTTGATTCCTGATTCAATGTGTGGAACCAACCTCCACCTCCCGGACTCAAGCGATTCTCTTCTTGTGCCTCAGCCTCCCGAGTAGCTGGGATTATAGGCACACACCATCATGCCTGGCTTATTTTTGTATTTTTTTGTAGGGACGGGTTTTCACCATGTTGGTCAGCCTGGTCTTGAACTCCTTGCTCAAATGATCCAACTGCCTCAATCTCTCAAAGTGCTGGGATTACAGGCATGAGCCATTGTGCCCAGCCAGGAATTTACTGTTGAAGAGAAGTCTGAAACCAGCTTCATTTTATTCTTTTGTAGGTAACGTGTTGAAACTACATCATCATATAGGGGATTTTTAATGTCTCCCTTTTAATTTTTATGATTCAGAAAAATGTTTCAGGATAAAACTAAAGCCCCATGTAATTGATCTTTGCCTGAAATTATAAAAGTCCATTCAGTTCTCATAATGAACTGTTTCTTCACAGCAGGAAAGATTGTTCTATGGAATCTTGGATTATGAATTATATTCCATATGCACTCTTGTCTGATTTTCTGGAGAGGTAAACTGATAAAGTGTGCTAATAATTCTAAGTAGGGGATACAATTTGAGATATTAATTGAGGTTTTTCGTTCCTATGTTCTGATGCTGTCCTGCGGCTCTCCACCGAGTGAGTTAACAACATTTAATGCCTCAGGGGAGTGCGAATACAGTCTAAAACAGCTCATTGATTCTGAATAGTTTTTAAACACATAGCAGAGACAATAGCCATGAAAGCTATGCTGTTTCTTTTCTCATATTGTAATAGGCGAGTTTACAGGGAGAACAGATTTGTATTGTATTATTTGTTGTAATTCTAAGAGCTTGGCTTTGAATATATAAGGCATAATCTGAAAGACTGAGGTGTTAGAGTGTATTTGCTAAACCATGGATGGATAAGAATGCATAGCAATATGATAAGCAGATTTCCTTACCAAAAAGAGATAAGGACTCTTTCTGGGACTGGGGAGAGAGGCTAGGGAAGCAGAGTAGAGGAGCAGAAGACACTATGGATATAGCTGCAGAATTCTTGACCCTTTCAGGTAGGTCCAGGGAAGGAGACGAGATGACAGCTACTACAGAAATCCTGAGTATCCAAGAGAAGGGAACACTTGAGCCTTGCTTCCTGGTAAGCTGAAGGAAACAGTGTACAAGCAGAGATGCCTTTATCCAGCCTGGCCCATGGTGTTAGTGTAGCAGTGACAGAGGGCAGGATTTGACAACAGGGACCAGGAGGCAGCATTTCAATGCTCCCCTGCCCTAGCATGGTCCAGGTACAGGAGCTGACAGTTTCCACATGTGTGGGATGATTAGGAGGAGAAAAACCAAAATGCTTAGAGGGCTAGCTGGGGGTCAGGCTGGGAAGAACATAGTACAGGTATTACCTAGAGGCCTTAATGGGTGACAATGCATGGTTACAAGGATGATACAAGATGGTTTATATCACAACAACGACAAAGACAGGTGTAGACTGAGTGCCCCTCTCCTGATGAAACCATCTTTGCAAAAATTGTATCAGTGAGAAAGTTGTAACAGTGAGGTGAGTTAACCCACCCCTCATCTTGCCTTTCCCTTGGGCTTTTAGGCCCAGCTAACTTTGGAAGACATTTAGACTATGTTTTAAATTATAATAGGACTTCACCAAAACTCAACAGCTTTTGTAAAGCTAATGAAAGAACATCAGGCTGGAGGAAGAGAGGAGCCTGATTCTGCTAAGGTACAGACATAGATTGCCAGCCATTCCTGCAGATAACACTGCCATAGTAGATGGCCTTTTGAGATACCTTTTCATGTATGCTGCATGTCTGACATCCATTACTCCACCTGGACCTGCCAACCCTACTCCTCCAGTGGTCCACACCCAGAAGTGATTGAACACAGAAAAGGACAGTTCCAAGGCCCTAAGATTTCATCTCTGCCCCAACCAATCAGCAGTAAGCCTAGCCATCTCCACCCCTTCCCTCAAACTGCTTTTGGAAACCCCTAACCTACCAGCTTTGGATGAGAATGATTTGAGTACTAATTCCATCTCCCATGTAGTGTGGCTGGCCTTGTGTCTATTAAACTCTTTTCTTTACTGCAATGCTGTGGTCTTTATTTGTGCAGTAGGCAGGAAGAACCCCTCTGGTGGTTACACTGATTGGTGGAAGATATGTAAGCCCTCCAGGTACTCACAACCTTCCAGAGGAGAGAGTAAAAGGAAAGAATCCTAAATAGATTATGGAGACTGATGTGGTTTGGCTTTGTCCCTGCCCCAACCTCATCATAAATTGTAGTTCTCATAATTCCCATGTGTTGTGGGAGGGACCCAGTGGGAGATAACTGCATGGGGGCATTTTCCCTAATAGTGAATAAGTCTCACAAGATCTGATGGTTTTATAAGGGGAAACCCCTTTCACTTGGTTCTCATTCTCTCTTGCCTGCCACCATGTAAGATGTGCCTTTTGCCTTCCACCATGATTGTGAGGCCTCCCCAGCCACGTGGAACTGTGAGTCCATTAAAGTGTTTTTTTCTTTATAAATTACCCAGTCTCAGGTGTGTCTTTATCAGCAGCGTGAAAATGGACTAATACAAAGACAGCAGAAGTGATTGAATTACCTTGAATTGGCAAGACTGGATAAAAGGGTAGATCAGTCTGGGTTGGGTTAGAGCCCCTCCAAGTGTTATACCAATAAGAGGCTTAATATAGAAATGAGAGCTTACACGACTATGTCAAGAACTGGGAAGTGAAGGTCAGGAAGGCTATAACTGAGCATCAGCTTTGCCACAGTGAAGTGAGTGGAACAGTCCAAGTTCATGGAAAAGTGTGAGAAGCCAAAGCATCCATGTGTCAGAACCACAAAGCCTGAGACCCTGGACAGATCTTCAAAAGCATAAACCTGCCAGAAGCACAGAGGGGAAGTTCTTGGAGGTAGTCTGCAAAGGCACCGAGACTGGCCACCGTATCCTCTAGGATAAATTCCAGTATATCCCTTAAATTTGCATTTTAGATAAGTAGTGAATAAATATTTAGTGTATGTCCAAATATTGCATATAAAAATGCATGACAAAATGGGACATCCTTATACCAGTCTGAAATTCAAGTTTAACTAGGTATCCTGTATTTTTATTTGTGAAGTCTTGCAGTCCTACCCATAAACAACAGCATCCTTTTTATCTCCCCCTTTAAAATCTCATGTGAATTCTACTCTGTGGCAAGCTCTAGTGAAAGAAGGGAGCCTTGTAGTAAGGGAGACCCTGAATATAGCTCCCTGACTTAGAAGGGAGGGATGGTGGTGCTGAATTGGTAACAGACAATTTAGAATAGGAGATTATATTATTTTGCTAGGCCTGCCACGACAAAATATCACAGATGGGTGGCTTAGACAACAGAAATTTATATTCTCACGTTCTGGAGCCTAGAAGTTTCATGATTGAGTTATCATGGGACTTAGTTTCTTCTGAGGCTTTTCTCCTTGGTTTGCAGCTGACTACTTTCTTGCTGTGTCCTCACATGGCCTTCCTTATGTGCCCTGCACCACTGGTGTCTCTCTACATGTCCAAATTTCTTCCTTTTGTAAAGACAATAGTCAGATTGGATTAGGGTGCACTCAAAAGGCTTCATTTTAACTTAATCACCTCTTTAAAGGCTCTGTCTTAAAGCAGGAGATGTGAGAGGAAAAACAAATTTTCCCTCTTTCCTTTGGTATGAGCAGCTTCCACCTCGAATCCCTCCCTGTTCTGTGCTATTGTACCCTGCTCTGCAAGTTTTTATGAGTTTATGGTTTCCTGTTTTCTGTAACCTACTGTCTGTAAATCTCTGTAGCACCGCGGAGGTCATGAGACATGTTTGAGCACGCTTAGATTGCAGCCATCTGGGTGCCGTAGCGAAGGACACAAGATAAGGCTGTGCAGGCATCTTGAGCAAACCTAGATAATAGCCACCTGGCCTGCATAGCGAGAGTCACATGTAAGCCTGAGTTAGGAACCTGTCTCAGTTTGAGTAACTGCCTTTGTTCTGCTTCTGTAAGCCTGAGTTAGGAACCTGTCTCAGTTTGAGTAACTGCCTTTGTTCTGCTTCTGTAAGCTCACTTTCCCCGCCCCACAAGTTTCATGCCACTGGCAAGCCACCCCATGTCGGCTGCATGGATAAAAGTCAAGCCCTGTCTTCGTTCATGGCTCAGCCTTTGGATATTAATCCGCTGAGCCAGTGGCCACCTAAATAAAATCCTCCTATTCTGACCATCTAGTTTCTCTGGTCTCCTGATTCCCACAACAGTCTCTGTAATATAATCATAATTTGATGTACTAGGAGTTAGTGCTACCAAACTGAACTCAGATTTGCCTGCCTGAAGCAGAAAAGTCAAACTCTGACATCAAGATTTGCAATGTGAGAAGAGTGAGGCATTTATTGCAGAGTGCCAAGCAAGCAGAACCAGGCAACTTATGCTTAAGACCCAAACTCATAGATGGCTTACATGTAAGAGTTTTTAAAGTCGGGGAGACAGAGGTTACAGACAAAGTCATAAATCAATGCATGGGGACTATATATTGGCTTAGTCCAAATAGGCGGGGTATTTTGAAGTGGGGCCTTACAGGTCAAGGTGAATTCAGAGGTTCTTTTATTTGCAATTGGTTAAGGAAGTAAGACTTTGACTAAAAACTTGGGGTCAGCAGAAAGGAATGTTTAGGCTTTGCCTGTGAGCATGACTTTCTTTAGGGCCCTCAGGAAGAAATTTAGAACAAAGAACAGTGGTCAGAATTCAGTCTTCAGTTCCTTCTTATCTGAGGTCTTGTGCCATGGATGGACAGCATTTTTCATCTGATGAACATTTGGGTTTTGAAAAACAACTCAGGAACATGCGTGAAGATGTTATCTTTAGTTTCTCTAGAGAATCAAATATCTTGTGGCTCTAACTTCCTTGGCTGTTGTTTCACACTACTGTTACCTTCTTGTTTTTTTTTTGAGACAGAGTCTCGCTGTGTCACCCAGGCTGGAGTGCAATGGCATGATCTCGGCTCACTGCAAGCTCCACCTCCCATGTTCATGTCATTCTCCTGCCTCAGCCTCCCGAGTAGCTCAGACTACAAGTACGTGCCACCATGCCTGGCTAATTTTTTTGTATTTTTGGTAGAGACGGGGTTTCACCGTATTAGCCAGGATGGTCTTGATCTCTTGACCTCGTGATCCGCCTGCCTCGGCCTCCCAAAGTGCTGGGATTACAGGCATGAGTCACTGTGCCCGGCCACCTTCTTGCTTTTTAAGGCTAGCTAGGTGCCTGGAATTTCCTTTGAAGGAGCTCACAATTTTCCTCTATTTCTATGTTTTGGGGGAACCCTAAGAGAAGTCACTAAGAAGAGGTCCCTGCTCTGTCACACTAGAGTTTTAATGTGTGAATTTTGTAGGGACAGAATTCATCCCTTGAGAGAGATCATCTTGAAGCAACTTTAGTTTAAATGTAGGGTAATAACAACATACTATGCAAACAAAGGCCTCCCAAATGAGAACAAGCAAAGGCTATGTCAAAAGAGTCAGCTGCCATCACTTACCTTTTGATATAGATTCAAAGGCAAACAGAGCAGTGGGAAAGATTTGTAGCAGAAAGAAGGGAAGGCTTCATGTGTGCCCTGATTGGAGGCCTTTGGCCTGTGGAAGCTGGAGGTGCTTCCATAGAAGCAGAATATCGTATGTGATTGGTTAGGGGAACTTGTTTGACTTTCGTCAGTTGTCCCTAAGTTTGGGGACAAAAATTAGAGAAGATGTCAATTTTTTTGAATATAATATTTTTTACTTGTACCCCCACAACCCCACCTCTTCGAGAAGCTATCAATTATTAATCAAATCCTGACCATTTGGATTAACAAGTACAGGGGTTCTTGTCTGACTTCCTGGACTGGCTACTGCAGATTGTGAGTCTTGAGTTCTACCTTTTATATATGGCTTAGACATTGTTCATTTGTCTATTTCATCTCTTAATCCTTTTTTTTTAAATCTGAGTTTTGTGACCGTGGAAAATATACCTTTATACAATATTAATATGGCTGTCTACTGCCTTGTGGTATGTACTTCCCGTAATTTGATCAATGTTGAGTCCTGGTGTTTTATGGGAGTTTCCGTTTCTGATTGTAGAAAGGTGATGAGAATGGAGAATGTGGGGTATGGTTAAGCTGGAGGAGAGGAGGGGTAAAATATTATTTTGACTCCTTCTCATACTTAGGACCCATAATTAACAATCAGGGGTTAGCAAACTGTAGTCCATGGACCAAATTCAGCCCACCAGCCAATACTGAAAATACAGTTTTATTGGAACACAGCCATGGCTATTCATTTATACATTATCTATGACTTTTTCACACCGAAAGTGCAGAGTTGAATAGTTGTAATTATGCAGAGAATATAGGCCCACAAGGCCTAAAAAGTTAATTATCTGACTCTACAGAAAACGTTTGTCAGCCTCTAGTTTGGATTAACAACTACCAAATCTCACAGTTGAGAAAGACTCAAGATGGGAAAGATATAAAGCAGCCTCAGTTTCATTAACTAAAACTCAGAATGTGCTTTGCTGTAACAAATCCATACACTCTTCTTCTACTAATTACTCACCACTTTTTGTTGTGGAAACTATATCCACTTTCTTGACAGCCTTCTTCCCCATCCTAGTCCAGGTACTTCTGGTAGGGTTCAACCCCCAGGACTATGGCTGAAGCATGTGACTTGGCCTAAACTTGGATCATTCTTTCTCCTGGTCACAGTCATCAATGTGGTGATGGCCATATGATCCTATCGGGACATTAGAGTCAGACCCAAGTTTTGGTTTGAATGTTGGAATAAACGAGTATTTTCTCTTTTCCACTGGACTTGAACCTAGGAGGATGTAGGACAGGGTCAGTGTGGCCCCTTGACTCCATGAGGGGAAGGGCTATCTGAAAATGGAGCCAAGGCAAGGGAAGTAGAGGCAAGAGATGGAGAAGAGGAAGCATTCCTGATGACATTTTTTTTTTTTTTTTTGAGACGGAGTCCTACTCTGTTGCCCAGGCTGGAGAGCAGTGGCACAATCTCGGCTCACTGAAAACCTCCGCTTCCCAGGTTCAAACGATTCTCCTGCCTCAGCCTCCTGAGTAGCTGGAACTACAGGTGCGTGCCACCATGCCCAGCTAATTTTTTGTATTTTTAGTAGAGACGATGTTAGCCAGAATGGTCTCAATCTCCTGACCTTGTGATCTGCTTGCCTCGGCCTCCCAAAGTGCTGGGATTACAGGCGTGAGCCACTGAGCCTGGCCCCTGTTGACATTTTTGAGCTCTACATGCGGCCCACAAGACTGGACTTTTAATTTGCATAAACCAAGACATTCTCTCTCCATTCAGCCAGTTTGACAAGTTTCTGTCCCTATTAAACTAAAATTACAACTGATGCAGGTGACACGTAAAGAAAAATTTATTCAAGAAAGAGGAGAGATGATGTTTATTTATAAAGGAAGAGGAGGCCATCAAGGAGGTAGTTGAGAGCGAGAACCTAAAAGAAGATATTTCCTGAAATAATTTATATCGGAGATGTAAAGGGTAAACCTTCAGTTGCTTTGCTTAGCACATAACGACCCCAGATCACAGACTTAGCTCTTGATTTTCACCCTGCTTTTGAATCAAGGCAGTAAGCCAGAAATTAATATGGGCAGATTTCCCTGCGTTTGTTCACTGTTCAACGTTTAATTCCCAGAAGGATGAAGGAAATACTTACTTAATTAAATGTGCTAAACAATAACAATCCTCACTTGCTTTTCCCATGTACTTGTCTTACAGAAATATGCTATGAAGAGTTGATGAAGCTATTTTTAAAATGAATTCCACACACTACTTAATTATAATAATCTATAGAGTGTAACTGTACATTTCCCACCCTAGGATACCGGTGGGTAGAACAAGAAACACTGCAGAAAACACACCTTCTTGGCCTTTTTGCGACTGCAGGAATTCTTAGGGGGTTGATGTGAACTTTCCTTCTTAGATGTAATCCCCTTGATTTGGGAGGAAGTCACACATCTTATAGGTCAAGGGAGTCAACTCTTCTGGTGATACTGGGATTATAAATTTGTGAAATATATGACATATTCATTTGTAAGTATATGAGTAAATGAATTAATAGACACATTATCAAAAGCATGAAAAATTATGTTCACCTCTGAGCTGGCCAGGTGGGTGGGTGGGTGGGCACAAGTATTTCCAGGACGCAATAGACCATAGCCCACTCACTGAGAGGAGTTTTCCGAGGGTAACAGATGAATGCCCTTTGGGTGTGCTGCCCTATATTCTGGTGGTTCTCAAGTGCAGCCACACACTAAAATCATCTGGGGATATTTTTAAAGTACCAATAGGCAAGGCCCCATTCCAGAGCAACTGAAGCAGTGCCTGGTGATAGGGGCCAAGCCTTGGTACGTGTTAGGAGACCTTCAGGGGATTCCAATGTATTGCCAGGGTGGACAGCTACCCTTCTACCAGGAAGCCCTTCCTTCTACAGGGCCAAGGTAATGGGAGATCTGAGTCATCCTCTTTTAATTATACTTCTTTCTATGCCGACATCTGTTTCTCTTTCTACTGTCCCCCTTTCTCTTTGACATGATGTATCTTTGTTCTCTGTCCCTGCCTCTCTCTCTCTCCCTTTGTTCCTTCAGACATTTTTATTTATGTGAGTCCGGAGAAGTGACAAAGACGTCACCTCTAGACACCTCTAGACCTCTAGAGATGTCACCTTAGACACCTCTAAGAAAAGACTGAGCCACCGCTCTCTCCTGTTCCTTTGGGATCCCTTCAGATACAGAGGCTGTGATTTACAGTACAGTGACTTACAGCAGTTCTTTAGTGAGAAGCTGATCCCAGCACTAAGTAGCCCAGGGGTAGGATATTTTTGTTTGTTTGGTTTTTGTTTTGCTCAGGGGTTGAGCCAGCGGTTCTCAAAGTGTAGTCCCAGCCAGGCAGCATCAGCAACCTGGGAACTTTTTAGAAACCCAAATGCTTAGTCCCCAACTCAGCGCTGCTAAAGGGAAAATTGGGAGTGGGTGTCATCCAATGTGTTTTCAGAAGACCTCAAAGAAATTCTGATGCATGCCAAAGTTTGAGGACAAGGCTCCATGGGAGAAATGCTCTCTGACTTATTCTTCATGGACCTCTACTTTGGACGAAGGATGTCCTCCAAGTTTCTGAGCTCATAATGGGCCTGGGACCTATATTTATCCAAGGAAATAATGCGATCTGATGAAAGAAACGACCTCAAATCTCAGTGACTTGTGTGGAAATGAATGAAGAATGCCCAAATGGGAAACAGAGACTATATATTCAGAGCTTGCTGTAACCAAAGAGTCACCTACAATCATTTGTGTTTGGCAGTGCCTCAAAGGCAGGCAGAGTGGGAAAGATTTACAGTGGGGTGAAAAGGGAGAGCTTCAGGTGTCCCCTGATTGGAGGCTGCTGAATCAGCAGGTATGGGGAAGCTAAAGACGGGCTAATTAGAAGTCCGGCATCTTATGTGATTGGTTTGAAAGTATATTTGGCTTTCTCTGGCTGGTCCTGAGTTAGAAGTGGGGGCAAAAATTAGGGAAGCTGCAGTTATTGACTGTGATGGCTAATTTTATATGTCAATATCATTGGGTTAAGGTATACCCGTATTGCTGGTAAAACATTATTGCTGAGTGTGTTTGTGAGAGTGTTTTGGGGACAGATTAGCATTTGAATCAGAATACTGAGTAACGAATGTTGCCCTCATCAATGCATCTGGGCATCATTCAATCCACTGAGGGCTTGGATAGAACAAGAATGCAGAGAGCGAGCTGATTTTCTCTCTCTTTTCTTGAGCTAGTGGGCCAAGAAGGTGATGGCAGTGGTGGGCCATCTGGAGCGGCGGCTGCCAGCAGCTGCTGCTGCAGGGAGGGTGTGGGGAGGAGGCGGACAGTCCCCCTGACCCCCAGCCTGCTGCTCTGGGGGCTGCCATGATGGGGCTGGGCTGGGTCACTTGCCAGTGGGGGAACAGTGTGGTTGGGCAGAGAAGGGCTCTGAGGTGGAGCTGGGCCCAGGAGAGTCCCATGCTTGCACATGGGGTGCAGGGGCCAGGCCCGGGGTGTGGAGCTGGGGCCATGCTTTGGGGTTCCAGGGTGAGAAGTGGGAGTGGTGCCCGCTTCAGGGACCTGGCCAGTGGTGCACCCACCACACTCACCCCACTTTAGGGCACTGGGTTCCTGCACCTTGGGAGGAAGCTCTGTGCAGGGCTCCCCAGGGTCACGTCCCCAGGGTTCGCCCTGCATTGGGGTGACCACCAGACCTGACACTCCAGACAGCTGGGCCTGCGGCCTGTGATCTTTTCCCGGAGGTGCCCCGCTGGGCAGGGCCACGAGCCAGGCAAGGGGGAGCCCTGGGCTGCCTCTGAGCACCTGGGCCATGGGGGGAGCTTGTGGCAATGTTGCCCCATCCCTGGACACCAGCCTGGGCCCAGCAAGGACCTGGAGCCCCCATCCCAAGCTGCGAGGGGACAGATTCCAGGGCTGCACATTCCATGGAGCCGGCAGGAGCTGGGAGCAGGCAGCAGCCCTGACCCACTGGGATGCAGCTGTAGCTGTGGACCTGGGCCTCTCTGCACTCTTGGGGGCCTGGGAAGGATTTTGGGTGCCAACAAGCACAGGAGGGAGACTGAGGGAGTGCTGAGGACAGCTTGGCACTGGCCTGCAGGTGCCCCTTGGCATGAGCAGCCTGGACACCATGGATGGCAGCAGGAGGCAGACAGGCTCTTGGGTGGAAAGGGGCAGGTTCCTGGTGAGGCCCCACCTTTAGGCCAGGAAGGGCCTGAAGGTTGAGGGCTGGGCTCCCAGTCCTGTGGACTGGAGTCCACAGTGGGAATGGGAAGTGGGAATTTGTAGTACCTTTTCCGGGCCTGCCCATCACCGCACGGACTAATTGGCACACACTTCCTTCCCTCTGAGGCCCATACAAGCCCAGGCTCAGCCAGAGCAGAACAGATGAGGGAACGACCAGCTACAGAGAGGAGATCCCCTCTCTACTAGGAGCTGAACACTCCAACAGGACACCTTGGCTGTAGAAAGGAGCTGAGAGACTGAGCTGTTTTATCGCTCAACAAAGCTCTGCTTCATCTTGTTTACCCTTCACTTGTCTGCATAACCCATTCTTCCTGGTCACAGGACAACTCAGAACCCACCAAATGGTGAGGCTAAAAGAGCTGTAACACAAACAGGGCTGAAACATGCCCCTTTCTCTCTACGTTGTGGACAAGGAGGAGAGAAGAGTTGTGGTCCCTTGGGGACTCCAGACCTTGAAACTCCCTGAGAAGTTTCAAAGAGGGAGCTGTGACTCCCTCTTTGGGGCCCTGCGGTACCTGGCATCTCCAAGCTTCCAGATACCACCACATTCCTTGGTGCCAGCCAGGGGAAGCTGCTTGCAGTATGCCTGGTCCAGCCACAGCCTCGCAGAGAGCTGGCACCTGTGCCAGCATCTGGAGTTGCCCACCCTGTAGCAGCAGCTGGCATGTCTGAGGGTACAGACCCCACGCTCACTCACACACCCCTCACTACTCCATGCCTGACTTGTAGTCTCCCTTGGAGGCATGGGATCCAGGCCTGTAGCATGAAACAAGCGCAGCCTGCCAGGCCAAGTGGACAGAATGAGCCTAGTGGGCCCGAGCAAAACTTTGGCAAAGGTGCCATCGGGCACAGGTTTCCAGCCAGAAAAGCAACACCCGCAAAGGTCCTGTAACACTGGGACCTCCATCTTCTCTTGCCCTTGGACATCAAAGCTCCTGGTTCTCAGGCCTTTGGACTCTGGAACTTATACCAGTAGCCCTGCCAGTTCTCAGGTCTTCAACATTGGACTGAGAGTTACACCACTCCTTCCTCTGACCTTTGGGCCAGCACAGCATGAAGTCACAGGAATGGGAAGCAAAATTTTTATTAGTGGGTCACTAGTGGTAATGGTGAGTGATGCCACTCCAGTTTCTGCTCCTTAATTCCTAGACCCATGAATTCTGGCTATTGGAGAAATAGTACCATATATTGGATACTGATTCAGAGTATATACAGCCTTCTGGGGAACCCTGAGCCAGCCCTGCAAGGTATCACCACCTAGCTGAGGCTGTAACTGAGTCTTCAAAGATCCATTTCACTATTTTATGAACCAGGAAATGGCTTCTCACCAGACACTGAATCTCCTGGCACCTTAGTCTTGGACTTCCTAGTCCCTAGAACGGTGAGAAATAACTCGTTGCTGTTCATGATGTAACAAAGGACCAGGGAGCCTCTGGTGTAAGTTTAAGAGTCAGAAAGCCTGAAAACCAGGAGTTCTGCAGTCCAAAGGCAGGAGGAGATGGATGTCCCAGCTCAAGAAGAGAACGTGAACTTGCCTCTGCTCTTCTGTTCTCGTCAGGACCTCAGTGGATTAGACAATGTCAGCCCACATTGGTGAATACAGATCTTCTTTCTTAGTCTGCTGATTCAAATGCTCATCTCTCCTGGAAACACCCTCACAGACACACCCAGAAAAAATGTTTGACCAGCTACCTGGGTATCTCTTAACCCAGTCAAATTGACTTACACAATTAGATATAACATTGAGCAAGTCCTGACTATTTGAGGCCTATTGCTGCAGGGGTTGTAATTTGGTTTCCTGGGCTTGTGGCTGCAAAGACTATGGGTTGCAAGTTCTGTTTTTAAATATGGTCTAGCCATTGTCTGCTTGCATATTTGGCTTCTCACTTGGAACTTTCAGACCTTTGATCTCAGACTGGATGAGCTCTCTTGAATTAGCGTCCCCAGGTTTTCCACTTTGTTCTGAATGACTTATTTCAGTGTCAGTAGGATTGAAGGACCTTGACTGCAGTTGCCCACACATTCCCCACCATGTGCTCTTGGGTTGGCTCCATTGTGTGTCACATAAGACACAATCTCAGGGAGTTAGGGGGCCTGGGAGAGTAGTGGCACTGATAAGCAAAGGGATCATCCTTGTGTGATCTATGTGGTTTGGCTGGAAGATGCCAGTGGGGGTCCCCTACCGCTTTCTTTCTTGATTAGGTGTCATGGATAGATATTAGATAATTCCTAATCATGGTTGTGGTTTTCAGAGCCCCAGTGGGAGGAGTTGATCAGTGGAAAGATAAGTGAAAAACAGGGGCACTTGCTAGATGGGGAATACAATTCTTTCTTAATCTAGATGGAGAAAACCAAATGAAACTATTATAAAGTTAGGGTCTAAAAATTCCATTAAATAGTGCCTGCAATTAAAATCACTGGACTGGAAAGACCAGGGATATCTTAGTTGTTCCTTGGTTATGGAGGATGGTGGTACCAGAAAAACCAAATAGAAGAGGAAAGTCATTTCCCTCAGAGGGCAGATTCACCCCCTTCCTCCAGAGAAATCCTGAATCTAAGAAACCAAATAAGATGTTCTTCTAAACTTATAGGAAGTGTGATGATTAGTTTTGTACATCCGCTTAACTGGGCCATGAAATACCCAGATAGCCAATTAAACACTATCTCCGGGTATGGCTTGAGGGTATTTGTGGAAGACATTAACATTCAGATTGGTGAACTGATTCCTTAAAGATGACCCTCCCCACTGCGGGTGAGAACCATCCAATAAACTGAGGGCCTGAACAGAACCAAAAGGAGGAGGAGGCAAGTTGAATTAACTCTGCCTGACTGCTTGAGCTGGAACATTGATCTTTTCCTGTCCTCAGCACTCCTGGTGTTAAGGGCTTCAGATCCAGACAGGAACTGACGTCATGGACTCCGCAGCTCTCAGGCCTTCGGGTAACACCATCAACTTTTCTAGATCTTCAGTTTGCAGAGGGTGGATCATGGGACTTCTACAGGAAGATAAGATTATATGGGGAATTCTGTCTCCTCGATTCCCCTCTGTGACCTGTAATGACAATGCAAGTAGAGGGAAATCTGTAGAGATTTGAGAAAGA
This sequence comes from Chlorocebus sabaeus, assembly GCF_047675955.1. Classification (NCBI taxonomy): domain Eukaryota; kingdom Metazoa; phylum Chordata; class Mammalia; order Primates; family Cercopithecidae; genus Chlorocebus; species Chlorocebus sabaeus. Next base: position 11,424,178 of record NC_132919.1, on the reverse strand, counting down.
AGTCCAGGAATATCAGTAGAAGGAACTGCAGGGCAATGTTTACTGAGTTGCAGCATTGACAGAGGTGTGAGTGGAAAGACTGAACCTCATGCTCTGAGAGAATGTGCCTCAAAGATAGATGGTGTTGACTTTTTGGGCAAAAGCTGGTGGCAGATGAGATATACCAAGGGCAGCATTGGGTTGTGTGTGGGTGGAATGGGCAGGTAGGGCTTGGATTTCCACCGGGTGGAATAACCCTCCTCGGGGAAGTAGGTGGGATCAATGGGCTTTGTCGAAACAATCAATACTTTTGTAGACAGTTCTGAAGACAACATAGAGATGATTTTTTTTTTTTTTCTGGGAAAATAAGCAGAAAAAGAATAAGAATATTACCATGCCCTATATTTCAAAATATGAGCAGCCATATCATTTCTGTAGTTTTTCTGTGGGCAGAACTTACTGAATTCTTACTCTGTGCTTGGCACAGTTCTTAGCACTTATTAAAACTATTTCCTCTTCAATGACCTTATAAGAGGCATATTATTGGTATACCCAATTTACAGATGAAGAAAAGCCCAGAGGTTAAGTTACTGCTCAATATAATTCAGCTGGTGAATGATGCCACAGGCAGGCCGATTCCCAAGTCTACTTTTTAAACACTTCATTATAATGTCTGCCTTTGGGAAGAAATATGGGTGTAAGGCAGATTCGTAGGCCTCAGGAGGAAGGGCCTGCCTGGCCACTGTCATGTAAATACAGCACAAGACTGAGAAAGCCTGAGGAAGGCAGTTGGAACTGCAGGAGATGGGAATTCCACATGGATGATCAGGGCTTGCAGATGTGCTTGGAGAGGTGCCTGTTATATATATGGGAATTCTTGCTCCATAGGATATAGTGTATTTATTACACTATTCCCCTCTGTGACCTATGATGACAAACATATGTGTGTGTGTATATATATGTGTTTGTCATCATAGGCTCCTATATATATATGTATATATATGGGAATATATGTAACTCATATATTATATATGGGAATTCTTGCTCCACAGGATATAGTGTATTTATATCCTTAGACCTCACCAACGAGGAATTAAAAGGCAAATGTATTTTTAACTGCTTTATTAAGGTGTCATTAACATAGAACCAACAGCCCATGTTTAATGTATACAATTTGATAATTTTTTGACATATTTATACACCCGTGAAACTATCAACACGGTCAAGACGATGAACATCACTGTCAAAAGTTCATCACCAGCAAAGTTTCCATTTGCGAATCTCTCCTTTTCTCTTCTCCTTGCCCCATCTCCTAACCGCCTGGAAAACACTAACCTATTATCTGTCTCTCTAGATTGTTTACATTTTCTGTAAATGGGATCACAGACTATGTACTAAGTACTGGCTTCTGTCACTTAGCCTAATTATTTTGAGATGTGTACATGTTACTGCATGTATCAAAAGTCCATTTCTTTCTTCTTCTTCTTCTTCTTTTTTTTTTTTTTTTGGCTACATACTAGGCCATTGTATGGATTTACCATAACTTATTTATATATTAATCTGTTGAACATTTGGGTTGTTTCTAGTTGTTGCCCATTACATGTTTTTGTATGGCCATATACTTTCATTTTTCTTGCATAAATACTAAGAAATAGACTGGCCAGATTATATGATCGATGTATGTTTCACTTTTTTAAAAAGTCTGTCAAATGATATTCCAAAGCGGTTATACCATTTGCATTCCATCCAGCAGTGAATGAGAGTCCTACTTCTTCTACATCCTTGCCAACTCTTGTATGATTAATCTTTTAAATTTTGTTCATTTTAATGGTTTGGAGTAGTATCTAACATTGTGCTTTTAATTTGCATTTCCTGAACAACTAAATGATGTTGAGCATATTTTCATGTTTTTTGACATCTATATATCTTCTTCTGCAAAGGGTCTTTGCAAGTATTTGGCCTCCTTTTTTGGTGTTTTTGTTGTGGTGTTTCGTTTATTTCCTTTTTTTTTCTTTTATTTTTTTGAGATAGGGTCTTACTTTGTTGGCCAGGCTGGAGTGCAGTGCCATGAACAAGGAGTGCTTGAACTCCTGGCTCAAGCAATCCTCCCACCTCCGCCTCCCAAAGTGCTGGGATTACTGGCATGCACTACTGTGCCTGGCCAATTTATTTACTTTTGAGAATTGTTTACATATTCTGGATACAAGTCCTCTCTCAGATATATGATTTACAAATATTTTGTTCCCAAGGTTGTGGGTTGTCTTTTCATTTTTAAACTCTTTCTAGGCAATAAGCTGGGACAATCATATGGGTCATCTCTTCTGTTTCTTGTACTACAGGGATTATTGTCCTTTGTTGCCTCATACTCAATTTCTTCAAGCCTATTGTTTCATATTTGTGTATACACACACACACACACACACACACACACACACACACACACAGATATATATGAAACTTTTTCTAGGTCTTTCTAGAGGCTCCCTCATGTATTTAAAACTTGAAATGTGTTACTTTCAGGTTTCCATCCAAGATGGATTAACTTGAACTGGATGTACCCTCCCACTTAAAGTAACCAATATGCATATATGTTTTAAATATATGAGGGAGCCTTTAGAAAGTTCTTATGATTAACAGGAGGTATAACCATTGTAAATGTCTAGGTTTTTCAAGAATGTAGGATTGTTTAGAATGGCCACTCTTTGAGACAGGAGGAAATTTATATAGCTTACCGCCACCCCCCCCGCCCCCGCTCCCCGCCATATACAACCATTATATGGGAAGTAAGTCATAATTTCTTCTAAGATTTATTGAGTTACTTTATGCTAAGTGCTCTTTTAAGTGCTCTACACATAGTAACTTATTTCATCCTCACAAAACCCTACGACTGAGGACAGTTCTAATCCCCTTTTACAGATGGGGTTGACTGAAGCATGAAAAGTTTACATATATGGTCTCTAGATAGTAAATGGCCTGGTTCTGGAGCCAAAGCCCTTACCACTCTCCGGTGCTACCTCCTGCCCTTTGTGAGATTTCTTCCAAGTGAGTTTTATGTTCACAAGTCATAGATGACACAGACAACCCGCATGTGTTGACCAGCACCCTGGCAAATACAAAGACAGGAAGATTTTGTCTTTTTCAGTGGGAGCGACAAGGCCCAGCATGTGAATGAAACCTCATAGGATGGCAGCAAGTTTGTACATTTAAAATGGAAGATGCTGCTCTCTCTGGGCTAGATTGTCAGATTGTTTTCCGGTGCATATTGTACACACTTGTCTGGTGAGCTTATTGGGAGTTGGAGCTGATTGTAATTTCTGTGGAGAAACAGAAGAGACAATGATGCTTGGCTTAATGTGGCCTGGAGGCAAACCTAATTTTCACAGTCTTAGGTTTACGTTTTTCATCAGATTCTGAGAGCAAAATCAAAGAGACAATCACAGTAGCAGTGAGGGGTGAGTTGCTCTCTTTATTGATCCTCGTGGGGTCAGAGGAGATCTGCACAGCTGAGAAGGCAGTCCATGAAGGTATTGCCAAAACTGTGGGATTTCTCTAGACTTCACTGATTTTCCAACAAAAGCACAGCAGCACCCAGTAGTTGACCCTAAGCTCAAGTTGAGCTGATAAGTTAACAGGAAAATATGAGAATGTGGGGCCTCCAAGAGAGGGGAAGTGCACAGCTCCTCTCTAAATAGTCTCTCTTCCTCTTGTGCCCCATGGAAAACAGGGGAACCTCTGATCTGGATTGGACAAGTTCCTGGACACAGTCCCAGTCCTAGGGGGCTGGAACTTTTAAAGAGGTTGAACTTTGAGTGAACCACAAGAGACAGTCTTCCTTCACTTGTCCAGAGGAGAAGAGAGGGTAAGGATTGCTCTCCGGGGAAAGAAGGGCCAACCAACTGCATTTTGTTACTGGAAAGGGGTCCTGATCCAGATCCCAAGGGAGCATTTCTTAGATTTTGTGCAAGAAAAAATTCAAGGCAAGTCCATAGAGTAAAATGAAAAAAAGTGTATTAAGAAAGTAAAGGACTGAAAGAATGGCTACCCCATTGGCAGAGCAGCCCCAAGGGCTGCTGGTTGTCCATTTTAATGGTTATTTTTTCATTTTATGCTAAACAAGGGGTGGATTATTCATGCCTTCCCTTTTTAGACCATATAGGGTAACTTCCTGACATTGTCATGGTATTTGTAAACTGCCATGGCACTGGTGGGAGTGTAGCAACGAGGACCAGAGGTCACTCTTGTTGCCATCTTGGTTTAAATGGGTTTTGGCTGGCTTCTTTACTGCAACCTATTTTGTCAGTGAGGTGTTTATGACCTGTATCTTGTGTTGACCTCCTGTCTCGTCCTGTGACTTAGAATGCCTTAACCTCCTGGGAATGCAGCCCAGAAGGTTTCAGCTTCATTTTCCCCAGCCCCTACTCAAGATGGAGTTACTGTGGTTCAAACACCTCCGATAATTTCACTTTGGCTCTCCACAGTGCACTCTGCCATCTTCCCTCCAATCCCACTACCCCAACACAAATACTTGTTGAACATGCTTGCTGGCTAGAATTGGTAAATGAGACTGGGATGGAGCTATTCTTTTCTAGAAGAAAGGCCAACCTTTTTGCCTTTTCTTTTTTTTTTTTTTTTCCTATTTGGCCTTTCTTCCTTTGAGAGCTTTCTCCCCCATGGTTAGCATAAGCTCACCTGGAACATGCCTTGAAATGGAATTGCCTAGATCTATTAAGGCCTGAGTGTTCTGATTAAATTTAGTTCACTAAAATTCTACATTGCCCTAGATAATCATAAATGCTTCTTTACTTTGTTCTCTTCTGGTTGCATATATCTCCCTCTAAGATATTGCAGTTAGATGTGGCAGTTTGAGGAGAGATTTAGATGTTTGGGATTTGGTATTTCATCTTTCCCTTTCTGCTATATTTTGACATGATTTCAATTTACTGCTACAATGACTTTTTCTTGGTGACATAGCTTCCCAGGAGTCTCACAGCTACACAGTGAAAACAAAGACTGGTCCGGCTCAGAATCTTCCAAAGCTTTACTGGTCTGTTAAAAGGGCATCCTGGAAGTAAGCAAAACGTCTCAAGGCCAGCTCAAAACTCTATCAAAGGCTCATATAGATTATGCTCTGTTCAGTATTGTATAATGACCCTTTATGTAGCCAACACTTTATACTGTAAAAACCTAAATCTCATGACCTACCAGGAAGTGTGATTACATCCACAATTTTCAATATCCAAAGGAGATGTTTATCTCTAACAATTCTGGTCTGTGATCTTGTGTGTTCTTGAAATGTCCTGACCATTCTTTTTGCGTCAAGATGTTACTCATTTATGCGTGCCGCCAGACCTATTTTTCAGAATTATAGGTGCTATGCACAGTACTCAGTATCAGTGGGTAAGAGCTGCTACAGATATGGGAAAACAAGGAATCCTAGTACTGACTATTTGACTTGGAGGTCATGTATTTTTTTTAGTTGACTAGTCAAATCATGGCTCACAAAGCTATTGTATTTAGCCAGAACTCATTGGCCCAGAAAGTGTTTTCTTTTCAAATGTATTAACATAACTTAAAAATCAGTGTCTTTTAATCCTTTAAAAATATAAAATAGAGTCTACTCTGGGCTGGCAGTTCTGTATTATAATGATTGACTGCAGCTGAGAAATACAGCTCTTTCTATCTAGATGGGACTTATGTTCTCTAATTTGACGTAGTTACTCACCACCTCCTAAAGGCTCTAATAAATATGATATTAGGCTAAGATTAGATATAGCATAAAAATTCTTTTTTTTTTTTTTTTTTTCTGAGATGGAGTTTCGCTCTTGTTGCCCAGGCTGGAGTGCAATGGTGTGATCTTGGCTCTCTGCAACCTCCGCCTCCCGGGTTCAAGCAATTCTCCTGCCTTAGCCTCCCCAGTAGCTGGGATTACAGGCATGCACCATCATGCCCGGCTAATCTTGTATTTTTCACAGAAACGTGGTTCACCCTGTTGGGCAGGCTGGTCTCGAATTCCCGACCTCAGGTGATCCACCTGCCTCGACCTCTCAAAGTGCCGGGATTACAGGTGTGAGCCACCGCACCCAGCCAGGAATTCTTTTTAAAGGCAGTAGTAATTGACTTGTAAGGAATCCAGTAGGGAGTGATGGGGTCTAGACAGACTAGAGAGGGCATGACATTCACCCAGCCCACCTGGCCCTGTTGCAACCCCTAATCTGCCAATTCCCCAGTCACAGCTAGAAGTACTTCATATAAAAGGCAGAGCTAATTATCCAGTGATAAAAGCCCTGCCCTGGAAAACAAAGAAAAAGGGGGCAAAGATCCACCTTAAGGTGGATGCTCAGTAGAGTTGCTCCCAGTTCCCCTGAGTTTTCCTAATTTAAGCCAACCTCCATATGAGTATTGTGGCTTCTTTATGTAGAAGGCCCTGCTGGAGAATGGCCAAAACATTTGCTGCTCTATTTTCAGAAAGGTGTGGCATCTTTGTTCAAAGTGAGCCCCCCAACCTCACTTCTTTTCAATATTAAAAGAATGAATTTTGTTTTTTCCATTAAAAAAGTAATGCATGCTTATTATGGAAAACTGGGAACTACATTAAAGTAAAAAGAAATTTTAAAATTACCAACATTCACTAACACCGTTAGCAATTTGGATAGTTTTCTTCCAGTCATTTAGTTACACATACACACATACATGAATGCACGCATGCATGCACAGATGCTCTCAACTTTTGATGGGTATTCCTCATGATAAACTCATTAAATATGTTGAAAATATCGTAAGTCGAAAATGCATTGAATACACCTAAATGTCTGAGCATCACAGCTTAGCCCAGCCTACCTTAAACGTGCTCAGAATACTTACATTAGCCTATAGTTGGGCAAAATTACCTATCGCAAAGCCATATTTTCTAATAAAGTGTTGAATGTCTTATGTGATTTATTGAAAACAGTACACTGTAGAGAACAGAATTGGTTGTTTGCCTTTGAATTGGTTGTTTGCGCTTGTGATGGTGGTCCTGACTGGGACCTGTGGCTCCTGGCCGCTGCCCAGCATCATGAGACAGTATTGTACCACGTAAGGCTAGCCCGGGAAAAAGTCAAAATTCAAAGTACACTTTCTACTGAACATGTATTACTTTCATACCCTTGTAAAGTCAAAGAGTCATAAATCAAACCACCATAAGTCAGGGATGATCTATGTACACACATTTGATACATATATACATTTATTATAGATTTATGTATAATGATCCCATGATATTGGTAACTTGACAAATACTGATTTTTTTCCTGAACATAGGCATAATATATGCTTAGAAGTGATAGAAAATATAAAGAAATATAAATAAATCACTATAAATCAGATAGAGTCCCACCACCTAGAGTAACATACTTATTGATATATTTACTTATTCTTTTAGCTACACATTTTACACACACACAATCCTGACTTTTAAGCATAGTATACACCAGAATAATCACAGTCCTAGATGGAAGATAAATGGAAGAGGGATTTGTGATAAATGCAAGCTACTGCTAAGTAGTTTATTAGTCTACATTTTTAAAAATCAATGATTCAGATCATTCAGTGTAATTTTTTTTTTTTTTTTTTTGAGATGGAATCTCACTCTTTTGCCCGAGCTGGAGTGCAGTGGCACAATTTTGTCTCCTGCAACCTCCACTCTCTGGGTTCAAGCAATTCTTCTGCCTCAGCCTCTCCAGTAGCTGGGATTACAGGTGTGCGCCACCACCCCTGGCTAATTTTTGTATTTTTAGTAGAGACAGGGTTTCACCTTGTTGGCCAGGCTGGTCTTGAACTTCTGACCTCAGGTGATTCGCCCACCTTTGCCTCCCAAGGTGCTGGGATTATAGGCGTGAGCCATCGCGCCCAGTCAGTATAATTTTTAAATAACCAGAAAATGACTCAGAATCCTTAAATGACCATTATGTTGCTCTCTGCAACTGAGATTTGAAGGCCACGCCTAAAGCTCTGATTTGGTGGATCTCTCAGCAGGATACCACCCTGCTCCTCACTGGTCTCTCTGCCCTTCAACATGAACTTCATCAAATCCATATTCTACAGGAGAGCTCTAGTCATTCTCTGAAGGGTAACTTTCATCTTGCTCCTATACATCCCATGGCCCCTCAATGGCTTCTCCTTGTCCTTAGGATGTGGGCAAATTCCTTAGCAATGGGACACATGGTAGTTCTAACCTCGTAAGAGATGGTATGAGGATTCAATGGGTTAATAATGCCTGCAAAGTGCTTTGATAGTGCCGAGTGCACAGTTAGCATTGAATGAGCACAGTTAGCTATGATTATTCCTCTCTTTCATCACCTTCATTCTTTCCCCATATAGTTGTGGGACAAGGCTACGGTAACCCTAGATTTGTATCGTTAAGGTCCAGTCCCCGAGAAGGAAGAAATTTTCTCTATTTAAGTTTCTGTTTGGAAGTTAAAGAAAAAGACTGCAGTTGGTCTGACTTGAGCCATGTGCCTACACTGGTGACTAAAGTAGGTTGGAGTCTGTTATCAAGAGGAGTGGGGGACATAGGATGGTGGCCAGGATGACTGATGGAAGGCAAACACCCAGATGTCCATGAATCTCGTGTCCTTTCTATCCTATCTTGTTCTCTCGTGAAGATTGTTCCTTGTTTGTAAAAGACTTCTCTTCTCTTCTTGTAGTCTATCAAGGATCTCATACAATTCCTTAATCCTGTAATTGTATGCCCCTCCTTCAAGTCTTTAGCACAACATTCCGTCTTCCTCAATCTGGGGTATTTTGCACAGGTCCTTTGCCAGGTGTGTTTGCTTATATAACCATTATGCCAAGCAAGTAAACCCAAGTGTGTCGCCAGTAAGAAATTTCATTCCTTTTTCCCATTCCCTACTTTTCAGATTATTGTTAGAAAATAGAAAGTCATTTTGGTAATTTCCCAGCCTAATAATAAGTAATCCAAGACCACTGTAATATTAACGGCTTCCAAATGACTGTAAAACTAAAGCTTTCTCCAGCCCTCAACTCAGCTTTACTTTGGGCTGACCAGTGGCGGTGGGGGGGCGGGGGGGAGAATGGGCTTCTCTCTCTTTCCTCTGTTGGAGCTTCCCTTCCTCCCCCTGTGTTCACCAGGCTGCCTTTGGGGGCTGCACGAGATGTTATACTGCAGGAGAGTAACTGCAGAAGCAGACATCAGAATCTGGTTATCTTCCAGTAGGCACAACATTAAAGAACTTTGCAAAAAATGTACAACAATTCTACTCTTTTTACTAATTCTTTTTTTTGGAAAATGTAGTTATTTCCCATAATCATATGTTATTTATGTTAGCACATCATAGATTTATCATTCTTAATGTAAAATAAATTAATACATAAATTTTAAATGTTCTCTATTTTAATTTTCAGTATGATAATTGTATTTTGTTAAGTCCCACACAAATTGAAGCTCTTTGTGGTCCTCAATAACTTTTAAGGGTGTAAAGAAGTCCTGAGACAAAGAGATTTGAGAACCACTCTTGAAAGACTTTGGGTCTTAGGATATTGATGTGCCCATTTTACACTTTGTGGCTGTAACTCAAATGTGTAGATTTGTACTTGACTTCATCTCTTTGTAATGGTGGTCTTCTGCTGTTGTGAACTCTGAGATATGCAGTCTTTGGAGAGAGCCTTTAAATTCCTAGCCAGAGTACTTGTCTTCTGGGTATCACTTAGGAGCTCTGGAAGTCTGGGGTTGAGTGAAGGACCATCTCAGAAGTCCTGTCTCACTGCTGTTTCCATGCTTCCATCACTGTCCTGATGGCATGGAACATTCATTAGGAATTTACCTCCCTAAGATCTAGGCAGGAAGCCAGGCAGAAATATATTCTACCCTCAGATTCTCCAATCTATCTGGAGGATTCGGTTGTCCACTTTCCCCACTCCCTCTTTCCCTACCAGCCCACCCCATAGTGGGTGATCAGGGTCAGGACATCTCAGGGATTCACATATCTATATCTTGCTTTCTTTCTCCCTTCTTTGATTCTACCTGAAGTTCTTCCCCAGTGCAGGAGGATATTTCTCTTTGCCTTGTGTAGCAGGACATGCTTTTCCACCACATCCTATATGCTGTCTACTCTGTGGCTTATTATAAAAACTCAAGCTTTCCAAGCTTGGCTCATTGATACTAAAAGGTCAGCTTTCATTGTCAGAGAAAACGCTTTCTCTTTCTACTGTCAGTCTCTTGCAATTACTTGACAATTTATGCCCTGTGGCCTTGTAAAAAAGTTTATTTTGAAAGTCAAGGTTGAACGAAGACTTCTTCCTCTGGTATGTATCTACCTTTTCCCTGAGGGTAGAGTAGATGGAGGGTGACTGTTGTTTGGAGTAGTGAGGAAAAGACTATGGCAAAAGGAAAGGGGGGTGGGTGGAAACCACCACAACTTGAAATCATTACGTGTTGTAGGAGAATATCTTGATGCGATTCCACAGAATCTACTGTTAGCATTTCATATCCACTGTCCTCTCTGGAGCCCTGAGGTTGGAACTGAAGAATAAGATGATCTGTTTATGGCATACTTTCTCAACACTTCGTAGATGTCTTATCATAAAGAGGTTGCTCAGTGTACGTGCTCCCGGACCACTGGCTTCATATATGATAAGCCGGCTGCAGAAAAGTTTCACCTGCCTTAAAAAAGAACACTTCGATGGTTTTACCATGGTGATAGGGAAGGGGACCTTTGTCTACATAAATTACCAATCTTTTGCTCTAAACTCAACATAGTGACTCTGGTAGTCATTGGTGCTGCTCACTGGATATTTTCCATTATCCTGATATGGTAGAATCACACTGCTTGGTTCCCGTTTGGTGGGGTAGGTCCATGTGGCCAGATTCATACAAGAAAATGTGAGTAGAAGTGGTATGTGCCACTCTGCGCTGCCATTTAATTGTCCTTGTGGGACCCCCCTAGAGTTCTCTTTTTTCTCTGCCATGGTGTTGCTAACATTGCTGATAGAGGCTGCTCCCCTATTTCTGGGCTTTTGAGTAAGGATGAGGAAGTACCACAGAGGTCCTCGCTGATCTACAACAGAGGGGGAGTGAAAAATCATCCTTTGGTGTCTTAAGGAGATTTGGGAGTTATTTATCACCATAGCAGAATCCACCCTATCCTCCCATGACTCCGTCTCCTGGACTACCAAGAAGATTGGGACCCTCTGGGACAACCACTGTTGGGCAGCCCTTTCTCCTCATCTCATAGTGGCTGCCATCTTGCCTTCCTGAGAAGCTTCCTCATCTCATAGTGGCTGCCATCTTGCCTTCCTGAGAAGCTTCCTCATCTCATAGTGGCTGCCATCTTGCCTTCCCGTGAAGCTTCACTGGAGCAACCCTGCCCACTCCGTCCTCCTGTGCCTGAGGAAATGGATCTTGTTGTGTATCCCCATCCTTATCCTTGTTCTCCTTTGTCTTTAAATTTTGACTCTCTGGTTTGGGGAATCTTTAAAGATTCATCTTTATGATGCTTTCCAGTAGCCACATAATTTCTCTTCTATGAAACTTTTTTTTTTTTTTTTGAGATGGAGTCTCACTCTGTTGCCCAGGCTGGAGTGCCATGGCGAGACCTCAGCTCACCACTGCAAGCTCTGCCTCCTGGGCTCAAGCGACTCTCCTGCCTCAGCCTCCCGAGTAGCTGGGACTACAGGCATACACCACCACACCCGGCTAATTTTTGTATTTTTATTAGAGACGGGGTTTCATCATTTTGGCCAGGAAGGTCTCCATCTCTTGACGTCGTGATCTGCCTGTTTTGGCCTCCTGAAGTGCTGGGATTATAGGCTGAGCCACCCGTGCCTGGCCTTCTATTGAACTTTTTGAGTTTATGCACCCTACCTCAGCTTTCTCCTCATTTCCCAAACGCTTAATCCTCTGTACACCCATTTTTGTTCTAATCTTGTCACTGAAGCTGGTTGCCTAAAATTGTCAGGCTACATAGATCAAGGCTACTCTGATCCCCAAAGTTCGATTCTTTATTTTTGTCATAGGGTTATACAATTTCAAAACTGAAAAAAAAAAAAGGAAAAAAAGACAAACTGGTATGCTTCTCAAGCGTTAATGTGCATAGAATCACCTAAGGATCTTGTTAAAATGCACATTCCAGGGCCCCACCCCCAGAGATTCTGAGTCGGAAAGTCTGGGGTGGGCACTGGGAATCTGTATTGCAATGAGCTCCCAGGGAATGCTGATATTGCTGCTCTAGGGACGGCACTTTGAGTAGCACTAGATTAGATGACAGTTTTTAGTTTTCTCTAAGTGTAAAATAAAGACAATGTATGCACCCCCTGCCTTATGTAGCAGAGGAGATCTTCTCCATGATTGCCGTGATGAACCAGTAAGAGTAGCTCTTCTAAATGCTCCAGGAAGGAAGCATTAAGGTACACACACTTGGGAATAAGGGCAAAAACCTTAGTATACTACCTTTGCCATGCATCTCCAGAACTTGGATAGAGGTGGGAGGCAAAAAAATTTCTCTCTTTTTTTGTGGAGAGTGCTGGTCCTGCAACACACAGATGAGCTCTATTTCTAATGGCAAAACACTGTAAAATAATGAACTGTTGAGAACTTTCCGTGAAAATGTATTCTTTGAAATTTCTTTGAAAGGCAGTTTGTAGATTTTGGGAAATCACAAAAAAGTCAAACAAAAGAGACAGTTTTCTGAGGACCTTGTTCTTCCTCTCATTCAATATTTTTGCTTCCTCTATAGCCATTTGTTGACACAAGGGTAGACCATGCTGACAACTGGGAAGATACTGTGTCATAAGTGGTGGCTCCAGCTAAGGGTTTTCTCCTTCTTCACATCCACTCTACCCTTCTGCCATGATCCACACCAGCTAAGTTCACCAATTCCTTGTAAAATCTTGGCAAAGTCACCAAAGCAGAGACTAAGCTGAGACATATTTTAAAGACTGCCTGGTCTGGGCTGGGCGCAGTGGCTCAGGCCTGTAATCCCAGCACTTTGGCAGGCCGAGGCGGGCGGACCACGAGATCAGGAGATCGAGACCATCCTGGCTAACATGGTGAAACCCCATCTCTACTAAAAACTACAAAAAATTAGCTGGGCGTGATGGAGGGCTCCTGTAGTCCCAGCTACTCGGGAGGCTGAGGCAGGAGAATGGCATGAACCCGGGAGATGGAGCTTGCAGTGAGCCGAGATTGCGCCACTGCACTCCAGCCTGGGCGACAGAGTGAGACTCCTCAAAAAGAAAAAAAAAAAGACTACCTGGTCTGGACTACTCATTTTGTTTTAAATGAGAATATTGAGATTTGAAGAGGAGAAATAAGTTTTTCCAGATCACATAACAAAATTTTGGCCAAGCCGGTACAAGAAACAAGGTCCCTTCACTTCCAGTCCAGTACTCTTCAACTGCATCCTGTTTTGATAGGGATGGGAAAGTTAAGATGGACAGGGCTGAGGAAGACAGCAGGATGGGTACTTCACAAGCTCTTTCAGCTACCTAGAAGCCCAGATACAATGTGAGTATTGCTTTGTGATAATTAAGTGATAAAATATCAGACACTGGAAGGATCTTGAGTCTATTGACTTCTCCAGTGGTTACAGATGAGAAAACCAAGGCCCAGAGATGACATTGGCCAACACATCCAGCACATAAAAGTCATTGATTCCCTTATTCTGGTACTTTCAAGGCACCCCTTTTCCAGCCTCTGCTCCCAAACCCTTTCTCGGTTTTCCATTCGTAACATTTGTAGCCCAAACAGTGAGTGTCCTAGGTCTTCTTAGATCCTTGAAGGAAATCTTTCTTGCTACTCCCTAGAGGTTTTGAGCTTCATTCTCATGCTAAACCAGAGAGGAGAAAGAAGAAAATTAGTGTCCAAAGTGACACTGCAGGTAGAGAGCTGTCCAAAACTCCTAGAATCTCAGTTTCCAACATGAGTTTTTTGTTGGCCTTGGCTTATTAATGATGGTGTATTAAAACCTCATTCATTCAGATCTCACCAATTTGGAATTAGTGACAGTGGTGGTCAGGGTCTGAATGGAGGTTTACCTTTGAGGACCAAAGAGAAAAAGCTGAACAAATTGTTAAAGTTAAGAATATTTAAAGGGAGATATTTAGCCTATTTAAGAAAATAGTCTTTTAAAGTATTTTAGAAGCACCATTAAAGCTCTCTGATCCACAACTCTTGACCATTTTAATTTTAGTCACGTTATTCTTACATATTCAATAAGGAATATTTCCTGAGAGTTTCTATTAGGGAACATGTTTTAGTCTAATTTAGTCATTATGTTTAAGCATTATAATTAAATTACACTTCACCAAAAAAATTCCCCAATTCAGAATTTGGGTTTTTTTTTGAGGGGGATGAGGGTTCTTTCCAATAATGGATATAGATTAATGAGTCTTTCCTGTACTTGTAATATGTGTATGTGTGCGTGCGTATATTTGCTATGAGTCATAATAGGTTAGACACTATAACTTACATGTAATTGCACTGCGATAGTGATTGTTGTAATGAGTAAACACATTTCCGAGTATGTGTGGTTATGGGTTATAATGTACAATAATAAACAGGTTTATAACTTTGTCCTAGGTAATGAATGTCAATGACAGGAGAGAATGAGAGGATTTTTGGAAATAAGTCAGTGCCTTCAATGAGAAGGATTTTATTTACAAGGGAGTTGGGGAGTTGGTAAGAGAGTGTGACTGACTGTGGACTCTAGGAACTGTGGAAGTGCTGAAGTTGGGTGTTTAGACAACTGTCCTGTTTGGCAATACTTTGTTTGCTGAACCTGAACCCACTGGTATTGAGGTTCTGGTGAAAATCCAGAAACAGAAAACAGATGACTTTAACAGCAAAAGTGAACATGTGCCAAAGAAATAATATTAAAAACATGTCCAGAAAAAGAGTCTTCAACAAAACTCCAAATCTAAATCAATTTTCATGGTGCAATTTGATTCTCTGGGTTAAATGGCCTGGATACTTAAGTGGCTATACTCCAGTTACCCATGGTAACTCAAAGATCAGACTAAGACCTAATGTCCAAGAATATTAAATAGTTCTGGGCTAAATGAGGATGGATAAGGAGCCAGAACTTCTATTAGGTCGGTGCAAAAGTAATTGAGGTTTCTGCCTTTACTTTTAATGGCAAAAACTTTTAATTATAAAATAAAGCCGTTTCAACTTTTAATGGCAAAAACCTCAATTACTTTTACACCAACCTAATAATTCTACTTTGAATTAGTATACGTTGTCCATTGACACTTGTCCGAGGCCTGTCTTCCAACATTCCTCATAGTATTCATTGTAGAAAGTATTATTGTGGTTTACTTGGTAATCATAACAGTCACCCATTGCAAGTATAAACTTTTGTGATTTTTAGTAAATTTATGCAGTTGTATAACCATCAGCACAATCCAGTTTTTAAAACACTCTTTTCACCCTCACAGTTCTGTAGCTCCTATTTGCAGTTAATCTTTGCTTCTGCCCCCAACTCCAATGACCTTCTGCACTCTTTCTTGCTTTTTAATTACTTTTGGTTTTGACTCTGTAAAAGTCAGCACCTGGCTACTTAAGGAGACACACGTTATGTTGAAATGGCTTTATTTTTTAATCCATAAATATCTGTTACTGACAAAAGTGGAAAAATCCTTAAGACTAAATCTTACTAAAGTGTATTGTTTACAGTACATGTAGAATGTGCTTTGACAGGTAAGTAGAACGATGAGATTTGTACAGAGAAGCAGTTACTAGAGCACTGCTCACCATGAAGCTTACGAATGAGTAACGAAGAAACTGCAAAGATACATATAGAAAGGTACTTTTCATCAGTGCTACCATATAATAAACATGAAATTCATAAATTGGGCTAATGCATAAAAATGTTCATTAATCCCCCCTTAGGAAATTGTGTCCCCAAACTAAAAATATTACAGTAAGAATTGCTTTTTATTAGAGAATTTCAAGAATTCTTTACTACAAAATGTCTAGTTGAGTTATAGAACTAGAGGAATATTTGCCACTACGAAGCCAATGAATGAGTCCTCCCATGGCGTGGCATTCAGGGGTCACTGCAGGGTGGGCAGCAAAGTTGAGCAGGGTCTTCTCCTCCCTCAGGAGGGAGAGCATTAAGGAAACACACAGCCACAGCATTTCTCTGACTGATGGAAGGTTAATGTGTTTCCTGATTTACAAGATGGGTTTGATGATAACAAACTTGGACTCTCCATTCTTGCTTCATAAGCCTTCACCGGGAGGACGGTAATGTCATGAGGAAGGGCTAGAAAGGTACTAGGATGGGGTGAGTGCCCCTTCCTAGCAGCCCAGATAGTGAGTGATGCCTTCTCCTCCAGTTGGAATGGAGCCTCAGTGTCCAGACTTGGTCTTCAGGACGCACATTCCAGAGTGGGATATCATGACGTTCATTACCACACAAGAGCCTATGCACATGTCCCTCTGCAGCTTGAAATGAATTTCCCAGCTGCCCTCAAGTACAAAATTCATGCCTTTGTGGGCACACCTCCAGACCTTTCTCTCCAGCCAGCTCCCTCTCTGAAATTGGAACCGCCTCCCTCCAGCTATAAGGACCGTATCCAAAATGGAAACTCCAAACTCAGAATTCCCCAGAATTCCACAGCCATTTAGGATGGTTTAGGTGTGTCTCTACAAGAGGGCTTCCACGGCACACAGTTGGTGACCTGTTGAATGGTTAGGCCCTTAAACTTCAGGTACGAGGGCATCACTGGGTGGCCGAGCCCATCAGGTCCACCCCAGGCTCTAGTGAGGAGTGCGGTCCAGGACATCTGAGGACATCGCTGTGGGGCAGGCGTTGTGGGATGTGTGCAGCTCAGTGGAGGTGGGGAGGAACGGGGAGAGCAGGTGCTGGCAGGGAATGAAAGCCCTACAATGTAAGAGCTGGATGAAACTTCAGAGCTCATCTAGTCAAAGCCCCTCATTTTACAGATGGGGAAACTGAGGCACTGAGTGGGGAACATGACTCCCCCTCGGAGACAAAGCCAGGGCTGGAAGCTGTGTCTCCAGAGCCTCAGCCCTGTGCTTTTTTTTCTCCTAGAGTATGCTGCCTTCCAAAATCAAATATAGAGCCCAGGAAGACATGTCCTTCATATTGAATTTGCCATTAAAATGCTGCATTTATAAAAAATAACATTTGAACCCTGAAAAATACTTCATTAAAACACAATGCGCTTTCTTGAAAATACTCCAGAGCAAAATTTCCCAGATTTGGAGAGGATGACAGGAAATGTATGTGGGAGGTAACATGCCAGCTTTTCTCAGGGCAGGCCTCTTCTGGAGTCCGAGTGATTGGCAGCCCTTTCATTTTTAACTTGGGTTAGGTGCACAGTTGCTTGTGGAAGGAATATGAGGGTGGAGGCTGGTGACAGACAAGGTATCTCTGAAGAAAATGGACTGAGTTTGATGGCAGGGATGTTGGCGTGGATATTCCTCCATGCTTGGAGACTCAGGAGGCCCTCAAGTCTTTGTGGACAAAGGAGGATAGGTGACATACACAAGCAGGAAGGGAGCAGGTGTTCTGGAGCAGTGGCTGAGAAGCCTCAAGGATAGGAGTCTTTGGCCAGAGCAGAAGCTTCTGGGCTAACATCAGGCTGGGTTGGGAGCTTCAGGGGACTTGCTAGCGTCAGGAACCAAACTGACCATGACAGGCCATGACATCTCAAACCCAGAGCTCCATTCCCTTCCTCCCAGAGCTCAGACGGGGAAAGCCCTTGGCTCCGTGCACTGGGGTATCAACTCACAGGGGCAGGAGATGAAGGATACACCAATGAGGCAAATAGAAGACCCGAAGAATGTCTTATTCTTCCATTGTTTTCATTGAGAGCTCTGATTTTTAGAGCTGGAGATTATAGGAAGACCAGGGAAAAGAAATTAGGAATGGAGGAAGATAGGAGGAAGAGGGAGATGAGAGGAAGGAATGAGTGACCTGGCATGGAAATCTGGGGTTTTCTGGAAATCAGGAGTTTCTGGAAGTGAGAGTGGAAAGAGGGGAGGAGAAATTTGAATTGGGGGCAAGGTTGGAACTTTCTAAGAGGCAGACGCATGGCCCAAGACACTCGGGAGTCCTGAGGGCAGAAGCCCGGTTAGGAGGTGAAGGAATTCTTGGCAAAGCCTTTTTGCCTCAGGAAGGCATGGAGCCAGGAGCCTGGAGCAAGACAGGGAAGGTGGAGGTGCAGGAGGGATTGTGAGAGCTTCAATGCCATCAGAGGCCAAGGAGACCAGGCAGAACTTTCAGGGCAGGAGGGAACCTGTACGGATTCCAGTCCATTCCTGTTAGAGCAATAGAGATGTGAAAGAATTAATAAAACAAGGAGAGGGAAATCTTGGGCTTTAGGGTTCCTTTGTGAGGTGGAAGAGGCTTTTACTGTAGGGGTAGATGGTACTTCTATGTATGATAGAGGCCACCAGCCTGCTTGGGCTAGAAATCATGGCATCTAGGTTCTAGCCCCAGAAGCCTCTTTTATCTGCTACGTGAACTTGCCTAGTGATGTGGCTTTGCTTGTTCCATAAAGATGGATGGGACAGCTGAATAAATGGGATACCTCTGTGTCCCAGTTATGACATAGTTTTTGGGATTTTGAAATGAGGGACTGAATTGGAGCAAGTTTGTAGACCTATCTCTATTTCTTTTTTCTTCCCTCCTTCCCTCCTATCCTCCCTCTCTCCCTCCCTCCATTCCTTGCTTCTAGACCCAAAGGTGAAGCAGAAGAAATCCTTGAAAAGAAGTAACCATTGCAGTAGAATTTTCCAACCCAACTGACATTAGAGACTTTCACCCAGACAATGGTAAGGCTGGGATGAGAAATGTCTTGGAATCAACCCGTCAAAAACCCCTGAGACAGACAGAGACCCTGTCCGAGACAGGGCTTGGGGAGGACCCCTGGGGAAAAGTGTCACCCTGGGGGCTGCAGAACTTGGTGCTGAGAAGCTTTGACACTGGAGATGGGATCAGCTTTCTGGTTTGGTGTGTACCTGCATGTAGACACCGGGGAGGGGCATTCTCAGCCACTCAGGTCCTTTCCCCTCACCACCAGCATCCTGCCTTCAAGGGATGGCCACAGATTAGAGGATTCAAAGGTGCTGGGCTCAGGGGCCCAGCTGGGAGCCACCTGCTCTATTCAGACTCACTTCTTCCTTTCCAACCCTCTTAGCCTCACCTTCTGGAACAAACTCTTATAAACCCCTGGGGACCAGCCCTTAAGAAGGTTTATGTGTCTGTGGGGAGGAAAGCGGAGAGGGTAGTCCTTGGCCTACCAAGGGTTACCAGGAATGCGTCCCCAGTGTGGGGGCTGAGGATAGCTTTCACAACCCCCAACCTCCATCCCCCTAAGACCCATGTGATGGTTTCCTGTTCCTGTTGGGAAGCACACCCTGGGGAGGGGAGATGGAGATGAGAGCTTTGGAACTCTTGAAATCAGTGAAAGGAAACAGTCCATTGCTTTCTCTGTGGTTTGTGGACTTGGTTAGATTAAAAATCTCCAGGGCTGACACCGAGAAATTCTACACTCGCCTTTTTAAAGGGCCATGAGGGCAGAATTGAGGGCAGGTAAAACCCCTTTTATAAGGGCACTGCTATTGGATCTGACTGTTTTAAGGATCACAACTTCACCCAGTAGTCTGGAGTTGATTCCCCCAGCCCCAACCCAGCGGGTGCCCTGGCCCTGAGAATGAGGGAACCCCTTCTTTCCCCCACCAGGCTCTCTGGTCTTGGGGGAGCGGATGCTGCTGAATTCACTGTCAGCTCCCCAGGAGGAAGTCACACCATGCCCACCCCCCGGCTGGAGGCGGGGAAGAGGCTGAGGTGGGCGGTCAGTGGTGGCCCCCGCAACAGAGCTGAGGACCATGGTCTACCAGGTGCCCCAGTGCCTGCAGAAAGGGACGATGCTGTGGGTACCTGCCCAGTTAGCCCCTAGGCCAGTCGCCTGGAGGACCATTGTTGCTTTTGCTAATAGGTCTTTGTCCTTTTGATCCAGGGGAGGCACAGATCTGAAGAAGGAACAGCCAGGAGGAATGAAGTTGCAGGGAGGATGTGGGGGAAGGGGAGACAGGCAGTAGGAGTGAGCTCTGAACTGAGCAGGTAGACAGAGATGGGGAAGGAAGGAGAGGCGGACAGGGTGCAGGACAACCACCTCTCATCCTCCTTGTCTGGGGGCTGAAGAGCCGCTCTCTGGAAACCTCTGCCTGGGTCCTGCCGGAGGTGCATGTGTGAACAGGTGGAGCCCTGCAGGATGCAAATGTTGAGCCCAAGACCCTGCACATCACAGTGGCCCTCCCCACCCTGGCTCTCTGGCCACCGCAGGTGCCTCCTGGGAGCAGAGCAGGGATGGAAAAGGCGGCCTGAGTGGCAGTCATGGTCAAGTCTAGAAGCCTGGAGGGTGTGTGGAGATGATCGGGTGTCTGGGAGGGCCAGAACCCCATCGCTACTCCCCTCTGGGACGGCTACAGCCAAAACCCCAGAGAACTCAAGGGTGAAATCCTCAGGGCCAGGGGAGGAGCACAGCCCCCAGAAAGGACAGGCCCAGGGTCCTTATGGGCGGGCAGTCAGCTGGAAGGGGGCGGAGTTCCCACCAATGGGGAGGCAGCTGAAGGAAGGGAACCCCTCTGGGTCCTGGGGTTGAGGGGAGGGGGTGCAGGGCCAGGGTTGGGCCCTCAGGGGTCAGCAAAGGAAGGGCCACTCAGTGGGGACCAGAGAGTTCCAGCAGGCAAGAAAAGAATCATTATTGTGCTTATGGACACAGCAGCTCCCTGGCTCTGAGAGAGCAAGCAGGCAGTTTTTAGGCACTAGAAGATTTCTGTGATGCGGTTCTAGGTAAATGAATGAGACCGAGTAGCCTATTCGGTCAGCCCACTGATTGGACCCGCTGGCCCCTTCAAACCCAGACAGCTTCAGACCACGGTCAAGCAAGGGTCTCTCTGCTGACAGAACCTGCAGCTGAGTCCCCCGGACGGGGAGAAGGAGGCGCGGGATGGAAAGGGAGTTGGCGAAGGTGGTCGGGGGTGAGAATGGGGCCTGGCCCCCTCCTCACTCCCCGTTGACTCTTCTGGAGGAGCAAGGGCAATTGCTCTTGGTCCTGGATCTAAGCGTATTGAACCAGGCCATCGGGGCTCTGTCCCCGGGGGTATGGCTTTTTGGACAAAGGTGGCCCACCCCCACTTCCTACAGAGGGGACGAGAGAAGGGAGAGTGGCAAGGCTAGAAGCTCTGCTCCCGGCCCCTCCTGGCCCCTGCTCTGCTCTGCCCTGCCCAGCAGCCCTGGCCCTGCCCCGCCGGTCACACGGTCACTTCGGTCTTGCTGGCTGTGTAGCAGGTGTGGTGGCCCGGGATGTAGTGCAGCTGCTCCACTGTATTGTGTCTGCGCGAGGCAAAGGCATGACGCTTGGCTGCCGTCTGGCTCTGGCCCAGGGTGGCGTACGAGTTATTGGAGGCACTGGGATGAGAGTGCATCTTGCTCATGCGGTAGCGGTCCAGCACGGGTGTGGACACAAAGACGTCCGTGTGCGAGATGGCCCTGGACAGCGACTGCTCGGGAAAGGTCGTCCGCTCTGGGGACAGCAGCGGGTCCTGGGAGTGCAGGCGCTCCGTGGAGAGCAGCTGCTCGTCGGACAGGATGCGGTCGTACGGCATGCTGAACTCATCTGCCAGGCCTCGATCCGGGGACAGGACCCTGTCCTGGGACATGGCCCGGATGGGCCGGCGGGGTCGTTCCCGTGGCAACGGCTTCTGTTGGGACATCTGGATGACATTGAGGGGGAGGGTGCCACGGGCAGCCAGGTCAGGCAGGTGCCGCCGCCTCATGTAATACTCGTCAGCCTCCTTGTCGGCTGCAGGGGAGAGACAGAGTGAGAGAAGGCAACTGGGGTGACCCTGCAGCCAGGACTCAGATAGAACCCTGCACCCCTCCTGCTCCATCATAGACCTGTCAATCTTCAGGGATAATACAGTCAAACTTCTTTAGTTATGTATTAGGACCTGGAGGCTCAGACGGGTGAAGGGTGTATTTTCCCACTGAATGTGCAAACCATTCTCTGGGGGCTTGTTAAATGCAGATTCTAATTCAGTGGGTCTGGGGTGGGCCCAAGAGTTTGCATCTCTAACAAGCTCCCAGGCAATGCTAAAAGTCTCTGGTACATGGACCACCTTGAGGAGGGATATGTTAAGGGACTTCCTCAGAATCCCCAGCATGTTCAGGGCAAAGTTGATGGCAAGCTCAAGTCCCTGAACTCCCCCTGGTCCTGGGCCGTATCTACCACACCATGGTCCTCAAACAGAATGGCCATCTGTCTTACTAAAACATCCAAATAGCAGCTCCAGAAGCTTTCTGTTGAGGTCCAGAGCCAGCCTCCTGCTAGAATAAAGTAAGGTGCTCAGACTAGGAAATACTTGTGAAAATGTTTAACTGGTACCTTAGGAACATCATAACACCTTCTCTGTAGTAACAGGCAATGCACAGAAAGCCAATACATGGGCCTCCAGTCCCCACGCAGCCACATAATCAGCCTACACATGCTCCACCTGTGCCCGCAACACAAGCGGGTTGGAGTAATCTTAGATGTGCGCCTCATTTAGATGCTCCACCTTCCTCTCTATGCAGCAGGCCCTCCTAAGCTCACACTGCTCTCTGCACCCTTGAATTTGCCCAGAACTTGCATGCTACACAGACACCTACTTGAACTTGCAGGTTATACATAAACCTGCATTGCTCCGAATTTCAGAAATGAGGCCTCCTACACATGGCCTTCTAGATCTCTGCAAAAGTGTGGGCATTCTGCCTGCTCTTCAGTTGACGCAGCAGGATCACTGACGGGTATCCTTCCTTCTGAGCCAAATTTCATCACCTCGGGATGATTCCTCAGGTTATCAGACAGTCCCATCTCTAGCTAGAGACTCTGCGTTTCACTATGGAGGTGGCTGATGTGGACTTAGGCTGCACTGCTGTCAGGGTAGGTTACCCTGAAGCTTTCAAGCAAATGCTCACCCCTTGAGGCTCCTACTGCCATTGGGTGATCATCAAAAGAGACTCATGGGAAAATGAGATGAGAAGGTCCAAGGCCAGAAAGCTAGGGAGGAAGAGCTGTCCTTTAGGGAACTTTTTTTGACATTTTTGTATCTTCAACCTATTGATGCCCAGAGTCTCCCCGGACTCCAGAGGCAGAGCTGGCATCACTGGATAAACTGGATTGGACGGATGAAATGAGGTGTACACATGGGAGGTGAAGGATCTCAGGTCCTCAAGACACTGTTGGCTGGGTTGGAGAGGGAGCTAGTTTGTGGGTCTCTGGGAAAGGTCTCAGAGAAAGCTCTGGCCATTGCTAGCCTCTATCCAGTATAGGATATACAGAAAGGAAGGCCCATGGTTTGAAGAAGGCAGATGTGTGTGGGACTGGGGGAAGGCTTTCTCCTGCAGTTAAACTGGTACATGAGTTGGAGGGCTGTCTCCTATGGGGATGTGAATCTGAGGATTCCATGGCCTTCTTTCTATGTATGGGAAGGATGGACTCAGTCCATAAGGAACAAAAACTAAGAGCTTGTCTATTCTCTTCTCCCATCCTGCAACTCCTTCTTTATTCTTGGGATTCGACAGCTGTCCTATGGGGTATGGGGCAAGAGAGTGTGGCCTAGGAAGATATCTTGGAGCCCCAGAGACAGACCTCAACTTGGGGGAAATTCAACTTACTTAGCCTCTTCAGAGATGAATACTTGCTGGGGTTGGTCTTTACTGCAGACTCGTAGGATGGGGGCAGGTGGGCCAAGTTCTGGAAAGAGCGGGAGAAGGAGAGGTCATAGGGCTCGGTGGCTGATGTCAGGATGTTGTTCATCCGTGGCTTCTCTGCAAGAAAAGGGAGGGGTGTTTTGTGTTAATGAGGACCATGTCTGTGGCAGGCAAAGGGGACAGCTATAGGTTCTATTCCCCTGCTTTCTGCCTCACCCCTGATTCGAGTCCCCATCTGCTTTCCTGGACCTCCTCCGTGCTTGGACATAGCTTGGTGATACTGTTGACTCAGTTTCCCTCATGCTTAATTCCAGTTGTCAATAAGCCTAGGGGCAGATGCTGTTTTAGCCACCACCAAGAGATTTTACCATTCTGTGAATGGGAGACTCGACTCTTGAGTCTGCGGAGGGAATTCTCTCTCTCAGTACATCTCTAGGTTATCTGCTGAAAACGTAAGCCTGATGGAGCTGAGGAGCATCATAAAAATCATCTACTTCTGTATAAAAGTGCCATCCTTTTCCTAATAGCTTTAGGCAAACCTAGCTCTCAGGCTCAGAAAAATCTCAGTTGGAGGACATGGAGTGACTTCTGTGATTTATGTACCCATAGAAGAACTGGGTCCTGGACGCAGCTCCACTGAGACCCAACCCATGCTCCGTCCATGGCATCCTTGCACAGCTCATGTAGCCCCTTTTCCCCTCTCCAAGCTCTGCACCTGACAAGCCACAGTGAGTCACAGAGCTATTTTATCTTACTCTGATTCCTTTCTCTGAAGCCCCCCTTAGCCATCTCTAAGCTGCTAGAGGAAAGAACCTAGACAAAAATGCATAACACATCATCCCCACTTTCTTCTTCCTTCCCCTGAGTGAGAGCATTGCGATGCAAGAATCTGAAGAGATGGAAAGGAGTGTTGTTCAATGCCAGACCTGGGGAAAAGAATGGAAGGAAAAGTGGAAGAAAAGGTGAAAGGGAGATGAGAGGGTGGCTGATGGGAGCACAGTGCAGTGTGTGCTGAGCTCAGGGCCAGATGAATGACACGGGAGAGGAGAGGGGGCATGCAGGGCTGGTGAGGGAGGCAGTGAGGATGAGGGGACAGAAAGAGCTGGAGATCCTGGGGAAGAAGACCAGCATGCCTCAGTGCTTCATGGACTTGAGGAGGAGAAGCCACAATAAGAATTCAATGAGTGGCTGCCATGGGAAATGGGGGTACCATTCCCAGAAGTGAGGCAGTTGGGCAGCTATAGTCTCGCTGTATCATTCCTCAATCCTCTTTGGTTTGGGACACCTCAAGGCCAAAGAAGTTCTGAGAGGGGGCAGGCTCTAACTTTAGACGAATGTGCAGGAGGACTGCCACACCTCTTGGCAAAGAGAGTGCAGAACCATGGAAAGCATGAATTCTGTGGACTGTGTGAGAGGTGGGAGAGAGAGAAGCCCTCCTAGGCATTGTCCAAGGGCAGCCCCAAGCACCGGGGACTCCTGGCTTCCCTATCCCTTCCTGCCTTCACTGTCCCCCTCAACACTGGGGACTGAGCCAGGAAAGCTCAGCCAGTGAGCTGGTGTTCATGCCAGCTTGGGACATATGTGAGGGGGTGAGGGGTGCTCTACATCCCCATCAGAACATGCTGTACAGAAAGAGCCTCCCTGGCATGCATCAGGACAGATGCCAGGAAGTGGAGTGAGCAGGAACCTGGGAGTGCTGCTCCTCAGGGTGGGTAATAGCCACTCATCTCTCAGCACTTGTCTCTTCACTTTGGCCATGCTGGAGAAGAAGGAACCTCCTTCTGCCTGTTGGCATTATGCTCTCAACAAGGCATCACTCAGCTCACCCACTTCCAAATGCAATCTTTCTGGATAGTCTTGTTCTGCCACTGTGTTCCAGAACATACCCCTGAGCCAAGGCCAGCTCTCCCTTGCCTTCTGCCTTCATGGGATCACCGTTGCACAATCTTCCTCCTATGGCAATGCCTCCTTTACTTTTCTCTATGAAATTTCCCCCTCACTCAAGACGTTTTGCTGTGCCAATGTCCCATCTTTTTAGCCTACAGTAGCTGTTCTTTAAGCCTGTATTGCTCTTCTAGTCATTTCCACCCAGTTTAGTATCTAACTGATCTCTAATAATTTGACTTGAGTTAGGATTGTGGATCTCCAAATATTGCAATCTCCTTGACGGCAGGGCTTTGCTTTCCAATTCTTTTGATTCCTTCATAGTGCTTGGCCCAGAATAAGGATCCAATTAATGCTCTTTGTAGAGAACTAACTAAGTAGACTCAGGCCCCCTCCTCTCTTGATAGGCACTCTGCCAGCTCCTGGGAAAGAAGGGAACATCCAAGAAAGCAATGCAGAGAAAACTCTACTCTCACTACATTGTGAGCTGCTCAAGGGCAGGGACCAGGTCTCATCAACTCCCATCTCCCTGCACCGGTTGGAAAAGAGAAGACAGGAAGAGAAGGAGGGAAGAATGGCTCCTACTGTTGTATTCAGGAGTCTGCTTGTGTTGGCTCCTTCTGGGAAAAATCAGCTTGGTAGTTGTTCTTTCAGAGTGTGACTGAGCAAGTGGGAGCTCTCCTTGCATGCCTTTTCTGGCTCTTCCTTTGGCTGCTTAATTACTGTGGGCATCCCCCAGGCTCCCTGCCTTTGCCTTCTGCACTGCTCTTTCAGTGCAGAGTGCCCCCACTCCTGAGGCTTCTGTTACTGCCTCCAAAGCTTGACTCACATCTTCAGCTCTAACCTTCCTCCAGACTTCATGTCTGCATTCCTGCCTGTTGAATATTTTTTCTTGCAAACTCCAGGTGTGCAGATCCAAACTCACTGACAACTTCATCCCCTATACATACTGGCAGTTTTTCTGATTCCTTCGATTGTGTTAATAAAACCCTCATTTTTCTAACAATGGCTCTCATCAGCCATATTCAGTTAGTAAGGAAGTTTCTCTAATTCTTTCTTCAAAAGGTTTCATATCTCAACCTTCCTTTCTTTTCCCACTGTCAGCATCACCACTGGTATCAACCTCTTTTCACTAATCTCCCCAGTTTCTCCCAGTGCTAACTTTTTAGATCCCACAACCTGATAAATCTGATCGTATTATTGCTTTCATCATTTATTTCCACCTGGAGCATAGCACATGAAAATATTCTAATCTCCTCCTCCTAATTATAATATCCCTCAGCTTCAATGCTGAGGCATACTATAATCTGACACGACAGCAGTAGGTCTCTCTACCAGGTGGCCTGTAGGATTTGTCATTGTTTTGAGTTTTTCTCTCACTAAAAGCTTAATGATGTTTTCACTCTTTCACAGGAAAGAGACAAACATGACTGATAGAACATAAGACAGCCATGTACATTGTGAACTATCAAGTCTTGAGCAGGTGCCAAACATAGGTTTTCTCTGTTCAGCTGTGATCTGGTGGGAGGATATTATAACCTAAGAGGGAAACATGGTTTTATAACCCTTGGGTACTATGCTAACACTCCTCCACTCAACAATTTTCAGCCTCTTTTTTTTCTGCCAAGAGGCTGAAGCCCAAATCAGTTTTGAGTTTTATCAAATCTTAATTAGTTTGGGGAGGATCAATACAGTTTAACCAACTCTCATGTCCATAAATGACATCACAGATAGCTTGAAGCAAAGGAGGGTGTTCCACTCCTTGCTGTGGACATACAGAATTTACGACTGTAAGAAGTGATACAGGTGGTAAGTAGAAATGGGTCTGTGGCAAGTAGAAATGGGTCTAGCCCCTTTCTGTTTATGTCAAGGGATCATTCTGATATCAGAGACAGAAACACCAAGGGGAAAATAGCCTACAAGTGAGATAAGAGCATTGTGGCCCTGGAGGAGGGTGGGCCCGTGGCTCCTTGCACCTCCTTAGCTTCAGTGAGTTAATGACCATGTGTTTGATGCCCTGATAGGCATCCGTCCTTAGACTGGTGCCACTCGAAATGAGGAGGAAATGCAGAGTGCTCTCAATCATCTCTCACCATGTGGCGGGATCTGGGTAGCACTGCTCAAAATCGGATGGCTATATTGATGATCACCTGAAAATCATAGAAAAGAAATTTTTAAAGAAGAGTTCAGGCATTCCACCATCTCTCCAACATAACAGCATCTCTCTTTACCTCTAATGTGCTTCTCTGACTTAAAGGAAGCACTTCTAAGAAAGGCAGAGGTCATTGTATGAGGCTCCAAGAAACGTCCCCTGCTGTTTCTGTCTCTCTCCTTCTGCAACAGGGCTTCCTCTGTCACCATGGTGACCCACCCACATCTCTGGAGGAGGCCAACCAGCCGTAGAGGCTTTGTAGGGATGGGTGGAGGAGGAGAAGGATGGAGAGTAGGGAGTGTTTGGCAGGTACGCGTACATGCGTGCATGCATAGGGTGGGGGAACTAAGCAGGGGAAGCAGATTTCTTTGAGCGTTGGGTATTAGGGTGTGTTTAACCAAAATGAGGGTGCCCTGACTTAAGGCGCTTCCACTTTACAGGACTTTGATTTGTCCCTAGGCCTTTATACAGGAGGGTCTGGATGCACCCTGAGATGCAGCAAGATGGCCTGAGCTGTCCACTGCCTGAGATCAGCAGTCCTGGATTCTAGGCTCTGTCCTGCCTTTAACTGACACAGCCTAATAGTTCAAAAGCATTTCCTTTATTAATAATATTCCACTTAGATGGAATAATCCACACAATTAACACAGTTACAGTTGCCAAAGCCTGACGTTCAAGGCGTTCCAAAAGCTTTTACAATTGTTGGAATGAAAATGTGGCTGACCACTCCAGTGCACTCGGGCATTCTATGATTGCTTCAGCTGAACATTATGTTCTTGTTTTTCATTGTTGCATGTAACTGATTTCAACTAAAGCAAAGGGAAGAGGAGGCATGAGGCCCTTGCTTTAGTTTACCTAAACCGCAGATGACAGCCCTGTCCTTCTTGCAGTCTAGAATTTTCATTTCCTTACATCTTGTGACTGAAGCCTTCTTCCCTGCCTTTGGCCTTATACTCTGGCTAGTCATTCCATAGCTCCTACACTATATTCCATTTCCCTTTCTATTCTCTAAATACCAGGGCTTCATAACGCTCAGGCATCTTAGTGAAGACTTCAGCTCTACTCCAAGGTTTACATCCGCTTGCCCAGATTAATAGTTCCCAAATCTACAACTCTAGCCTGAGGTCCATCTTTATCTGGAAAGTTAGATTTTATGCTTATGGACATTCCCTTGAAATTCCTACCCTCACCCAAATCATTAAGTCCCAAAGTGAGCTCTTCATTTTATTCTGGTGTCCAGGCTTCTGTCCATGGTACTGATGTGCCGTGGGCCTGGAATGTGAAACTTCAGTCATCGTCACCATTTTCCTCCTTTCATCCTCCATATCCAGTGTATCCCGAAGTCCTCTTCCCTGCAGCCATCTCCTAAATCTAGGCCCACAATATATCTTTTTGTCAAGATTTCTTTTAGCTCTACTCTCAATTTCCAAGACAAATCCTGTGAATACCCACCAGACAAAATCTCCCAAACCAATGGAATCATCACAGCATTCCCTTGGTGAAGGTTGGACTCTAAATAGTCAAGCACACAGGGCTGGGTGTGGTGGCTCACGCCTGTAATCCCAGCACTTTGAGAGGCCAAGGTGGATGGATCACAAGGTAAAGAGTTCGAGACCAGTCTGGCCAACATGGTGAAACCCTGTCTCTACCAAGAATACAAAAATTAGCCGGACGTGGTGGCATGTGCCTGTATTCCCAGCTACTCAGGAGGCTGAGGCAAAAGAATCACTTGAACCTGGGAGACAGAGGTTGCAGTGAGCTGAGATTGCGCCACTGCACTCCAGTCTGGGGGATACAGCAAAACTTTGTCTCAGGAAAAGAAAAAAAAAAAAAAAAGTCAAGCACACTATCCAGTGTGGGTGGGTTTGGGAAGTAGGCCACAATTTCTCACATGAAGATACTGTCCCTTCCCAAGACAGATTAGATTGAAGCCAGGGAAGAAACTATTTGCCAAAGGTTGAAACAGTTCTACACTGGACCTGAATTTAAGCAAGAAGAGAGAATCCAGAGAGATTAAAAAACATTTTTTTTCTTGCTTGTCCTCCAGAGGCAAGAAGAAAACTAGTTCCAATGAGGTTTTATTGTTGTTTGTTGTATTTGTTCACTTTTAAGCAATATGGCAGGATCACAGAGAAATGGGAGAAACCCAGGTCATTCGATCTGGAGTTTCTGGAGAGTGGCAGTTAGCAAGAAACACTTCTAGACTTCCATCTCAGAGTTTAGGTGTCACCAGGAAAGGGTTATTGATAACTCAGATTCACTTAATAATTGCTGATAACCAATTATGCTTCTTGCTCTGTGCTGAACACTTTCACAGGCATTTTTTAAAACTCATTCACAGTGATCTTCATTTAAATGGGGACTGAAGTAGAATGAATATATATTATTGGCCTACCATTTGCCAGACACTATGTAAAACTCTTTAAATACCTTAGTTGAAATCTTTATTGTAATTTTTTTAACAGATGAAGTCACAAACAATATATGTCTTGATTTACAAGTACAGTGCTTTTCCTTTTGTTTGAATCTCACTTAAAATGTTTCATTAACAGCAGATTTTTCCTACCTTGGCATTAAGGAGAGCATTTTTAAGTTAAGTATAAGGATGAGAATAACCCTAAAATAACCACTGTGACATTTTGTTTTATTTCCTTTTATTTCCTTCCACCTATAGATGATTATATGAGTGCTTACAGGCACCCTCAATCCCGACCCCCCCACCTAAATAGCATTGCAGTGAATAATCTTGTATATGTGTCATTTTGTACACAGACTGTAGTTCTTACAATGAATTAAAATAGCGTGATTTAATCTTCACATGTGTGCAAAATGACAATTGTGTGAGACAATTGGCTGTGGCATTTTTATAGTAGTAAAAGCAATGAAACCACCTAAATACTCATATATGCATGTGCTTTTGCACACAGATAAAAATATCTAGTTTTTGCTTATATAATCATGCTGCATATACTACTTTAATCTTCTTCATACCTAATGAATAAATGAAAGTGTCTTGAATATATTTTTATGTTTTGAAATATTATTTGAAACACCTTATATGGTTCACAATATTATTTCTATAGAATAGTGTATTCTGTATGCCTCTATATCATTTAAGCATAATATATTTAAGCATAATGTATTTAAGCAGGTCCCCTATTTTTGGTATTTAAATTGTTTAAAAGTTTAATACTGTTACAGCAAACAACCCTGAGCACACATCTTTGGTGATGTCTCATTTCCTTAACCCAATAACTAAAGGCAGCATTTCCAAGTCAACACACTGTCAATTGTCTAGCAGTGTGACAGGGGAGATTGATAGGTTTCCTCATATTGAACCATTCATCTGTCTATTACTGAGAAATATCTTATTTGATTCTGGTGTCTTATTATTTTATTACAACACTGGATTCTATTTTCTTGTGAAATATGTATATATATATATGAAATATACATTCATAAATAAAATTTGTAATTTTTGTGCTAACCCCCCGTCAAGCTTTTGTATTAAGATAATTTTGTAAAACCAAGTGAGTAACATTCCATCTTTTTGTATGCTTTGAAACAGTATAGCATGAAGCATCTGTTTTTTGGATGTCCGGAGGAATGCAACAATAAAAATGTGTAGTGTCTTTTCGGGGGGTCCTTCTATTGGCACAGGGCTAAATGCTTGGCTTGTGTTATTTCATCAACTGCACAACAACAGTTGTGGGAGGGAGATTGTGTTGTCATTGCCAGTTTAGAGATAAGGAAACTGAAGTTTGGGGAGTTTGAAAATGTTGCCGAATGTTGCGTAGTTAACAGGTGAAGCTGGGATGTGAACCCAGGCAGGCTGGCACTAGGCCCACATTCTTAACTATGTAATGTTATGTATACTGCCTTCCCATACTTGGCAACATGATCCTTGCATGGTGATTCATTCAAGCTTTCCAATTTCTACACTCAATTTGCAATATCAATGTTTGTTTAAAAAAAATCCATTGGACATTTTAAACTTCATTGGCTTAAAACTAAAACATCACTCACAAAAATCTCCATATATGAAGTTGGACCCCTTTTCTTCTTAATTCTCTGTGTCAGTGTTTTGTGGATTAGTAATTTATTCATATTATTATTCTCTTTCCCAGAATTACCTCCTATACATATCAGTTCTATAATGTTTTAACTCTTCCAATCATTATTTTATGCTTTTGAATTTGCTAATTCCTGCCTCCTAATTTTCTTTGGTTTCGTTTGTAATTGTTTTCTCATTTCCTGGCTTGAATCTTTGATCCATTTATTTTCACTCTTTTCTGTTAACAATATAAGGTCTTTAACTATGAATTTCTCTCTGGCACTGTTCCATGAGCAACAATACACAGTGTTCTTATTGTTGTTATATCCTAAATGATCTGTAATTGCAGCCTTGGTTTTCTCTTTGACCCAAGAGTTATTTAGTAGAGTGTTAAAATTCAAAATGTTTGGGTTTGTTCGTTTGAACTTTTGCCATTAATTTTCTATTGTATTGTACTGTGGTCAGAGAGCAGAGCCTGTACAAGTTCTGCTTTTTGGAACTTACTGAGATTTCCTTTGTGGACTAATATACAATCAATTTTTGTAAATGTTTTATGAGTACTTCGAGAAAAGATATATTTTCTTTTGGTAGAGTACAAAATTGACATATACCTATTAAGGCAGATACCTATTATATCTATGAAATCCATTATTCAGTTCCTCTGCATCCTAATTCATTCTTTGCCTACTTAATCTCTCAAAGACTGAGGGCAATGTGTTAAGGTCTTCCACTACTCTTGTGTTCCCTTCCTCTTTCTATTTGTTACAGAATTAGTTTTATATATTTCACAGCTACATTTTCAGCACAAAAAGCTCATGACGCTGTGTCTTCTTTGTTGCATGTACCATTTATCGACATTAAATAAACCTTTCTGTCTTTTTTTTTTTTTTTTTTGAGATGGAGTCTTGCTCTGTTGCCCAGGTCGGAGTGCAGTGGTGCAGTGGCACAATCTCGGCTCACTGCAACCTCTGCCTCCTGGGTTCAAATGATTCTCCTCCCTCACCCTCCCGAGTATCTGGGATTACAGGCTTCTACCACCACATCCAGCTAATTTTTTGTATTTTTAGCAGAGACATGGCTTCACCATGTTGGCCAGGCTGGTCTCAAACTCCTGACCTCAGGTGATCAACCCGCCCCAGCCTCCCAAAGTGCTGGGATTCCAGGCATGAGCCACTGTGCCCGGCCCCTTTCTGTCCTATTTAATGCCTTCTTTTTGCCTTTAAGTCCACTTGATCTGACATTTATTTTGCCATCCAAGCTTCCTTTTTGTTTGCACTTGCCTGATAAACTTTGTCTAGCCTTTTATGTCTAACCTTTCTGTGTCATTTTATTTTATGCTTATCTTTTGATGACAGAGAGAGAGTCTTCTATCTCATGTGGTACTTCATGGGTTATCCAATTAGCTAAAAGGGATTCCTCATTCTCATAGAATGGTCCTTCCTTCATTGGAGTATCTTCTCTTCTCTGCTATAGTTGTGTAGTATGATCATGCCTTCTCCACGAAGCCCAGACCCCAGATGTCAGGGCTACTTGACCAAAGATGAGTGCTTGACTTAACCTAAGTCAATTCAAGTCCCTACTCCAGAAATTAGAAATCATTATAAGAGAGAGTTTTGGTGTTTCTGTGTGACTGTACTCATGACACATAAACTAGGTTACTATGGGCACTCATGTGGGTTTGGAAGAGATAAAGTCAGTCTTTAGAGACTGGGGCATATTGTATTTTCCAAAAATGGCTACAGTTATATTTCTAGTCCCACATGCTCTCCCAGAACCTTGCCATCCCCTCATCAGATAGGACTTATTTTCCTGCTCCTTGTAACTGGAGGCCCGTGTGACTGTCTCAATGAATAGAATACAACAGAAGTAACCTTGCACGACTTCCAAGGCTAGGTGCAAAAAGTGTTACGACTTTCACTTGGCTCTCTTTCTTTTGGCACACTCAACCTTAGATTCCAGCTGCCAAGTTGTAAGGAAATCCAGGCCACACGGAAAGGATACATGTAAGGGCTGACAGTCCCCGCTAAGGTCTCAGTTGACAGCCAACATCCACTGCCAGCCCCGTGAGGGAACAAGACTTCAGATAGTTCTGACCCACAGCCTTCTAGCTGTCCTACCTGAAGCAACTGGAATGGAGATGAGCCATCTCCACTGAACTTGGCCCAAGTCACAGATGTATAAGCAAGCTAAATGTTGTCTTTATTGTATCATTTTTATTTGGGAATAGTTGTAGTCTCACATGCAACTATAATGAATAATACAGAAAGAGCCTGTGTTCTCTTTGCTCAGTTTCTCCATTTTGCAAAAATATACTACTCAAAATCAGAATATTGGCATTAACACGGTTAACGTACAGAACATTTCTGTCAACACAAGGATTCCTCTTGTTGCCCTTTTATAGCTGCACCCACTTCCTTCCTGCACCCATCCCTTCCTTAATGCCTGGTAACCAAAATAAATCATTCATTTCCATAATTTTGCTATTTCATGAATGTTACAGAAATTGAATCACACAGTATATTAACTTTGGGATTGGGTTTTCTTTCAGCAAGTGTAATTCTCTGGAGATTGTTCCAGGTTGTTGCATGTGTAAATGGTTCATTGCTTTTTATTGCTGAGTAGTGAATATTCCCTGGTATGGATGTATCATACCTTTTTTTTTTTTTTTCTTTTTTTTTAACCATCGACCTGTTGAAAGGCATATGGGCTATTTTCAGTTTGGGGATATTGTGCATAGAGATGATGTCAACATTCATGTGCAAGCTGTCATGTCAACATACAGCTTCATCTATCTGGAATAAATACCTAGGAATGCAATGACTGAGTTGTATGGTAGTTGCATATTTAATTTTTAAAAAGTCTTCCAAACTGTTTTCCATAGTGACTGTACCATTTTACATTCCCACCAAAAATGAATGAGTGATCTAGTTTCTTTATATCCTTGCCAGCATTTGGTGTTGTCATTATTATTATTTTTTTAATTTTAGCTATATATACCTTAGGTATGTAATGATATCTCATTATGGTTTTAATGTGCATTTCCCTTATGGCTAATGATGTTGAACATCTTTTCACGTGCTTGTTTTTCATCTATATATCTTCAGTATAAAGTCTTGTCATTACTTCTGCTCATTTTAAAATCAGATGGCATTTTCCTGTTAAGTTTTGAGAGTTATTTTTATATCCTAGATATTAGTCCATTATTAGATACATGGTTTGCAAATAGTTTTTCCAGTCCATACCCTGTGTTGTCATCGTTTTAGTACAGTCGTTTGCAGAGCAAATGTTTTAATTTTAAGTCTGATTTATCAATTTTTAAATTTTATACATTGTGCTCCTGGTATCAAGCCTAGGAACTCTCTTCTATCCCTGAATCCTGAAAACAATTCTCATGTTTTTTTCTTAATGCTTTATAGTTTCATATTTTACATTTAAATACATGACCTATTTTGAGTTAATTTTTATATGAGGTAGGAGACTTACGTTGAAATTCTTTTTTTTTTTTTTTTGCTTATGAATATCCAATTGTAAATACCTGATCTATTTTGAGTGAATTTTTATATGAGGTAAGAGACTTACGTTAAAGTATTTTTTTTTTTTTGCTTATAAATATCCAATTGCTCTAGAATCATTTCTTTTAAAAGATCATCTTTTTTCCACTAAATTGCTTTTGCACCTTTTTCAAAAAATCAGATATATTTGCATGGGTCTATTTCTGAGTTTTCTATTCTGTTCCATTTATCTATATGTTTGTCCCTCTGCCAATGCCACACAGTTTTGATTACTGTTGCTATATGATATTTCTCGAAATTGAGTAGACTTATCCTCCTACTTTATTTTTCTTTTTCAGAATTCTTTTAGCTATTCTACTTCCTTCGCCTTTTCATATCAATTTTATAATAATATTGTCTATAGCTACAAAAAATCTTGCAAGGATGTTGGTAGGAATTACATTGAATCTGTACATTATTTTAAAGAGAACTGGCATTTTTACTCTGTCTAGTCTTCCAATACCTAAACATGGCACGTATCTCTATTTATATTGCACCATTTTAATTCCTTTGACATTTATACTTTAAAAATTATTTTCTTAGTGGCTGTTCTAGGGATTGCATATGTGTCTCACCTCATCACAATCCTCAGCATTAACTAATTCCAGTAGAATGTAGGAACTTTGTTCCAATACTGAATCAATGAATCCTCCTCCTTTGTCTTATCATTGTCATATATATTACATCTCTCTCTCTCTCTATGTATACATATGTTACACCCAACAATGTATAAAAATTATTGCTTTATATACTTTTATATCTTTCAAAAGTTAGAAGACGCAAGAAAAATATGTTTACAAAGCCTCTTACATTAACCACATATTTGTAATTTCTGGTGTTCTAAATGTCTTCCTGTTTAAATTTCTTCTTTCTTGATAACGAAATTTTAAATTTATTACCAGTGGAACTGTTTCTTCTAATGAAATCTTAGGTAGAAGCCCAATTCAGAAGACAGATGGAAATCAAGCTGCTCTGGATGAGGCAGAGGTTGATTGAGTAGGAAGAGTGCCCACACTCCATCCTAGACACTATTCTTTACACAGTGGTCCTTGAGGCACCTGCAAGCAACCCTCAGGTATCTCTGAAGCCATTTTGGGAAACGCTGTCCTAGAAGCCCCTTCAGTGACTGCTTTGATGTGAGAATAAGGTGGTCTTCACATAGAATCATGTTGGCCCCCATCTGAAGGAGGCAAAGGAAGGCACTGAGCTCACACTTAGGCAAGAACTGCAAAAGGTTCCACGTGGAATCTTTCTTTTTTTAATTTCTGAAAATGTGTCAGTTGAGGCAACAAATAACTCCCTTTATCTCAGGGTAAAAGAATTTTAGAACCTATTTCATCCTTCTATAAGATGTTTTTAATACTGAATGACTCATCCCAGCCAATATTCTAACAATTAATATGTGTGAATTCAAATGTGTGAACTCAGATGAGCTATGTCTTAATGTCTGTTTCTTTTCCACCTGAACTTTCCTTAGCATTTCTTATAATTCAGATTTTGCTAGCAAATAATTTTCTCAGTCTTTGTTTGTATGAGAATGTTTTTACTTCACCTTCATTTTTGAAGATTAATTTTGCTGTTTGTAGAATTCTTGGTTGACAGCCTTTTTTTTTTTTTTTTCTTTTAGCACTATGAAGAGGTCTTCCCAACTGCCTCTGGCCATTGTTGTTTTGGTTGAGAAGTCAGCCATTTATTGTACTGCTGCTCCTCTATATGTGATGAGAAGGCAAGGGTATCTCCCAGTGCCCCAAATCTGCCGAGTCTCTTCTGACCACAGTAGCAGTTGTCAGTATTCACAGCCTGTCTGACCCAGGTAGAACTTCTGTGCTGACTGATGAGCGGGGAGGGTGGAGCAAGCTCAGGACAAGAATGTCTAGAGCTAATAAACCCCTCACTGTTCTTACCTGAAGTTCAGCAGTTGTTCAACCATAAATGCTTCTCAGATTATTGTATACCTTTGGTCAATTTCCAGAGCACTGAAATGGCTGTTTTTATAAATTTTCTCTAGCTTCATAATTGCTTTATGGGGAAAGGATTTGCCAACCTTCTTACTGGGGCATGACCCAGCTTCACTGGGGTTCTGGGCATAGTCTCCCCAGTCATCCTCTAGCTTCCTAGTAGCCTGGAGACCTCAGTGCTCAGCCAAAGAGATGCTAGAGGGAAGTGGAGATGAAAGGGAAGCTCTGGTTGTATCCTCAGTCCCTGGGTAGCTTAAAGGCATCTTAGGATTTTTTGGTATTAGTAAAATTCCAAATACATTTTAGGTTGAACATTTTGTATCCTGGGAGAACGATATCTGTGTCCAGATTTCAGACTCATTCATACATATTAATAGTTAGAATACTGACTGGGATGAGTCATTTGGTATTAAAGATATCTCGTAGAAGGGGGAAATAGGTTCTAAAGTTCTTTTGCCTCAAAATAAAGGGAGTTATTTGTTGTACCAGACTGACATATTTTCAGAAATGAAAAAAGAAAGATTCCACACGGGACTCTTTGCAGTTCTTGCTCTAAGTATAAGCTCAGTGGCTTCCTCTACCTCCTTCAGGTAGGGGCCAACATGATTCCATATGAAGACCACCTTGTACTTACATCAGACCAGTCACTGAAGGGTGCTTCTAGAACACTGTTTCCCAAACTGGTTTCAGAGACAACTGAGGGTTGCTTGGATGTGGCTCAAAAGCCACTGTTTAAAGGATAGTGTCTAAGGGATGGAGTGTTAGCATTCCTTCTACTCACCTGACCTCCGCCTCACCCAGAGCAGCTTGATTTCCATCTGTCTCCTGTACTGGGCCTCTACCTAGGACTTCATTAGAAGAAACATTTCTGCTGGTAATAAAATCTCTTGATCAAGTTCAGCTACTGCATTTTATAGGTGAGAAAAGAGGTTCAGAGAAGTGAAGTAACCTGTCCAAGATCAGAGAGTTGGTGGCAGAGAGAGGACTTTGCCAAGCTCGTGCTTTATTCATTATGCGTCATTGTCTGAAAGCTCCCATGCTATTTACAAAGTCTCTCTGTGCTCTGCAGAAGACACTCCAAGAAGGTTTGTGTTTTCTGGTGGCTGTGCATCTCATTGCTCATAGCCCTTGGGTGTTGGTATGTATCTGGGTTCCATGAAATACTTTCTCTGAACTCTGTAAGAATGGGTGTGGTTCTGAGTTTAGTAAGTTTTGAGTCCTGCATACTATATCCTTCCTCTTGGACATTTACCATGCATGTTAAAGGCGCTGAGAAGTCTGACTATAAATAACTCATTTTATTAGTTATTCGACCATGGAGCATTTTTTTTCTCCTAACACAGTCAAAGTGTAGACAGGAGACATATACATCCATTTGGGTATTCTGGGGGGACTTTAACAAAAGGACTACATTCAAAGGTGTGAGCAGGATGTATGGAACCCCCAGGAGACACTGCAGTGCCCCTGGACTAGTCGAAGTGAGAGCTTTAGCCAAACCGGGCCTGGGTGACGAAGGAAAGGAGTGGCTTCTGGAACCCAAAGGCAGGGAGAACTGTGTACACAGGGCCCTCTGATCTTTAGTTGAGAGACATAGCCAGACCCCCATGAATGTACAGGAAGGTAGCCTGGGAGTGAAGTGTTCCAACTTCACTCTCCTCCATCTCTCTGCTCTCTTTTGGGGATTCCCCATTTATCAAACCCAACCAGCAGCCAGAGAACGAGAAACCTAGCAAAGTAATACACAGAGGTCAGCATCCAGGAGCACTGAGAAGGGTGAAGAGTCGATACAGAGGGTCAAATGGAAATTTCCGGCAAAGATTCATTAACCAGCTTTGACAAATGCTGCACTAGTGTACTCCAAAGATGTCCTGTGGGGGTTTGGGCAGATGGTTTTCTAGGTAATGGGTGGAGGTCTGGGATGCGTGGGAAGATAGGTGTTGATGTGGAAGGGAGGACAGCAGAATTCATGATGTACACCGAATAGGAAGGCTAACAATTCTCTGATTTTGTCAAGGGCTCTTCTCTGCGGGGAAGTGCGTGCAGTCTGTTAAATTTGGCATCCTGTCTTTCTCTGGACTTATCAACTGATCATATCTCCTCTCCCTCAATTACCAGTCTCTCCTCCTTCTCTCTTGGTGAGTCCTGGGC
Source organism: Chlorocebus sabaeus (assembly GCF_047675955.1). Taxonomy (NCBI): domain Eukaryota; kingdom Metazoa; phylum Chordata; class Mammalia; order Primates; family Cercopithecidae; genus Chlorocebus; species Chlorocebus sabaeus. Next base: position 11,384,726 of record NC_132919.1, on the reverse strand, counting down.
TTTGGCACAGCGCCCAGTCAGGGGTATCAGCCTTCCTGATGGATTGAGCTGGATAACAACAATTAGCGCTCAGGACTCATTGATCGATATGCTGACAAGACCACAAAGTGACAAAACAATCTCCATTTGAGCTCCAAGGCTGCTTTTAGGAAGCAGAGAAGCAAGGTGGGGCCCCTCTGCCCACTGAGAGCATGTGGACTACCAGCAGCAGTTAGCAGGTCTCCTAGAACCAGAACATCCCCCCTTGCCCCAGCAGCCAAGGCTGAAGAAGCTGACAGTGAGTTTCCTCACGTTTGGAAGCAGGTTTACCTGCTAAGAGAGGTGGGCAGTTTACTCTGTGGTACAGATACACTGTGTGGATATATATGTGTGTGCATGTATTGATGTTTGCATGTGTTTGGTTATGTGTGTGTTTGGAGTGGGGAGTAGGTGAAACAGAAGAAGAGTGATTTGGTGTCTGGCATTCTTCATGATCATTCAGTGGCAGATATAACAAAAGCAATTTCTGTTTAGTGAGTCAAAGGAAAAGTTTGGGGTACAAATAATGCCCAAAGGCATAAACAATGGCTGGGTCAATGGGATCCTGAGAGTATAAAACAAAGAGGTGGGCCGGGTGCGGTGGCTCATGCCCATAATCCCAGCACTTTGGGCGGCCAAGGTGGGAACACCTGAGGTCAGGATTTCAAGACCAGCCTGGCCAACGTGGTGAAACCCCATCTCTACTAAAAGTAGAAAAATTAGCCAGGCATGGTGGCATGTGCCTGTAGTCCCAGCTACTTGGGAGGCTGAGACAGGAGAATTGCTTGAATCCGGGAGGTGGAGGTTGCAGTGAGCCAAGATCGTGCCACTGCACTTCAGCCTGGGTGACAGAGCGAGACTCCATCTCAAAACAAACAAACAAACAAACAAACACAACAACAACAAAATCCAAAGAGGGGATATAGATATTGGCTATAAACGCTCATGTCTGGGGCCTGATCAGCACACTCCAGAATTGCTGTGATAACCTTGGAATTTCCTCCCTGCCTCTAGTCTCTGCCCCTTTGGGTCCACTCAACACACCTGTGCTAGATTAGTCTTTCTCCAATGTTGTGCCATCCTGGCCTTGAGCCTGCAAGCATCTTAACTACCACCAGGTTAAAGTTTAGATGCTTAAGGCCAAGGAGTTTTAAACTCTAGTATACTTAAGAATTATATGAGGAACTGATTAAAAAGATTATGGGCCTTTGTTCCACCCCATAAATTATGAGTTTGGATGATCCGACACAGGCTCTAGGAATAAGCTTTTTAAAAGCATCTTTAGTGACTGCTGAAAACTGGCCCACACTTTGGGCAATGCTGCAGGTGGAACTTCCTTTTCTCAAAGCTGCCCATGGTCCAGGCCCATTTCATTTTACCCAACATGCTAGGGACTCATATGGACTGGTTTCCTTCTGCTCTCCCCACAACCCCTGTTCCTCGGTGCTTGCCTTGGGAAGAACATCTTCCACTTGGATTGTTCTTCTCCTTCTCACTTCTCCCAAACTCTTCTAATCCTTGAAGATAAAACACAGGTAGGCCAGATGTGGCGGCTCACGCCTGTAATCCCAGCACCTTGGGAGGCCGAGGCGGGTGGATCACAAGGTCAGGAGTTCGAGACTAGCCTGGCCAACATGGTGAAACCCCACCTCTACTAAAAATACAAAAATTATCCAGGCATGGTGGCGGGTGCCTGTAGTCCCAGTTACTTGGGAGGCTGAGGCAGGAGAATCGCTTGAACCCGAGAGGCAGAAGTTGCAGTGAGCCGAGATCATGCCGCTGTACCACTCCAGCCTGGGTGACAGAGCAAGACTCCATCTCAAAAACAACAACAACAACAACAACAAACTGAGGTTCATCTCCATAAAGCCATACTCAGGTCCTCCAACGCAAAATGGAGTTCATTGCTCTTCTGATAATCGGAAAATTTGTCATCACCGTCATTCATTTTTGGTGCTTCATCCTATATTGCTTCTTCTCTGTCTCATTCATTCACTCTTTCAAAGTTCATTAAATACTTCTTCATGTAAGGCTTTCTTCCTCAACTATTTATACACTGAATGTTTCTGGAGGTTGAGTTCAATGACAGTGCGTTTGTGTTTACCTTAGCACAATACCTCCTAGGCTCCTTGGAGGTACTTGTGCAGTTTTTTTTGAATGATGAATAAATGAGTAAATGAATCAACTCTTGAGGCAGCAGAAAATGAACAAAAGGCCATGGTGATAATACTGGATTGCCTCTCTGAGCTGCTTTCTTCTTGTTCTCTTCTTCCTAAGGCCCCAAGTGGCAGACGTTCTGGGCCTGTAGCCAGGTTTGTGGGTCATAGCATTTCACATGTATCTGAGTATGAGTGTGTTGGGGGAAAGAAGGCACCCCTGCTTCCCTATCTCAAATCCAACCCACACCTGGCACTTCTGCTTGAAGATTAGTTGTCATTCTGATTCATCCCAACACAGCCCTTTAGATCTTGGCGGCATGAAAAAGTCAACACAGAGAGGCAGGCCTTTGACTCTTGGTGTCAGAAGGTGGGATCCCTGCTCCCACCCCACCCAGTAAGACAGGTTGGTTGCTGATGACATTGTGAGGTCATTGATTCCTGTGCTTCTGTCCACTCTCTTGCTTTCCCTATTTCTCAGTCTTGTCCCTTTACCCCAGAAGCCCTGACTTGGGGTCCCCTTGGAGCTGAGCAGTGAGGACTTTTTCTTGAGAGCCCAGGTCTGTCTGAGCTCCTCCCCAGTGGGCCTGCCCTGCCTCCCCACTTCTGGCAAGGATGTTCATTTTCAATTCTGCTTGAAAAAAAATGGCATCACATGGGTTGTCATGCCCACGCAGGGAAGTAATGCGTCTTCTGCCAGATTCACTTAAAAAGACACACTTTAGGTCTCCCTGGGAGAGCTGCCTGCCACCTGCTGTGATCCACATCTTCAGGACAGCTTTGGCTCATCTGAGCCTGGAGATGCTGGAGCTGTGTTTGTTCTGCTTGAAGTTATTGTAATTACTACAAAAGACACATTTACCATCCCCTCCTCAGTTCCAGGTGACTAATCCTCTTGCTGGTAATAGGGAACACTCAGGAATATCCTGAGAGCCATTTAAATCATACCCATGGGAAGACAATCTTGAAATGCCCTGGAATTGCTTCGGAGTGGGATCAGGTGTGAGCTCCAGATGTGGGATGAGGTGGATCTGAGCAAGCGTGGGCTGGGCTTGGCTGCTGACACGGTGCCAAGCGGGCCTGCAGGTGGGCTCCCTACGGAGGCATAAGGCCTATGATATTCCCTCCGAAGTGGGATTGCTGTGAGATTCTTTCGCAAATTTCAGATTCCTTTGACCTCCACCCATGGGCAGTCACCCCATCTTACAATCTGTCAAGCTCCAATCTAGGCACCCAGCATAGCTACTTAACATCACAAAACTCACCTCAAGTTGAAATATTGGAATGATAGAATGGTTGCTATTTTAAGAATGTGCAGTCCTTTGGGAAACCCCCAAATATCCCAGATACAAAGTAGATCACCACACCACCTGCATCTACCCAGTAATGCTATGAGTGTACCTGACATATTATCATAGCTCCCCCTGCACACACACATATATGTGTGTGTATATATGCTTGTATGTATATAGGTAGATACACACACACACACACACACACACACACACACACACACACACACACATATGCACACATTGTTTTCCCATCAGCCACTGTTTGTTTTGTTGGACATTGTTTGAAGTAATTTAGAAATATCATGCCATTGAACCTCACAACAAAACTCTGTGAGCCCATTTATATTTTAAAGATGACATTGAGTTGCCCAAGGAAGTCACACAAAAAATAAGTAGCTGAACCTGAATTCAAATTCACATCTAATGACTCCAAACACAGAGCTCTTGATCTCTGCACTATAATGTCGCTTTGCCAGAATGTGCAAATACAGACTCATCTGTCAAGCTGGACAGGGTTCCTAGTGGGATTTAGGTTTGCACATTGGTAATAAATGGTTGATTCTTGGACAAACCTTCACACTGCTTCTAATCTAGAAACCTGTTCTTACACTCACCCTAAAATCCCCTAAGGAGTCTGCCTCTGACTCAGCCCGGAGCAATGTAGCTATTCTTTGTCCTTGCGTCTCCCTGTTGACAGCATTCTCGTAGCTTCACATTGTAGCCCTTCTTTTCCTTTTCCTAAAGGCCATCATCCCATTGGAACATGCCGAAACCAGCCATACTGCTGGGGAAGGTGGTTAGACACACAAGACCAGGAGCTGGGCAGTGAGTGCTCTTTTTCTGGGGCCCACCATGCATAGCACTGCTTCCAGACGCTGACTCTTGGCTTTCTGGACATGGATGAACATGCCAGGGGTCCTCTGCCATCTTATACCTGCTTTCCTGCACCATAGCCTTCTTTTATTTTAATTTTATTTTATTATTATTATTATTATTTTGAGACGGAGTCTCGCTCTGTTGCCAGGCTGGAGTGCAGTGGTACGATCTCGGCTCACCGCAACCTCTGCCTCCTGGGTTCAAGTGATTCTCCTGCTTCAGCCTCCTGAGTAGCTGGGGTTACAGGCACCCACCACCACACCCGGCTAATTTTTGTAGTTTTAGTAGAGATGGGGTTTCACCATGTTGGCCAGGATGGTCTCAATCTCTTGACCTCGTGATCCGCCCTCCTTGACCTCCCAAAGTGCTGGGATTACAGCCATGAGCCACCGCACCCGGCCCCTAGCCTTCCTAGAATAGTTTCGGCACACAACCCCTTATTGATCTTTCTACTGAGTTCCTTTTATACGCTGTCATCACTTTTCTGAATCTTGTTTCTGTCTCCCTGGAATGTCTTTTCCCACATTACCACTTGTTCAATTTTTATTCATCCTTCAAGGCCCTTGAAAACAAGCACCTCATCCATGGCAGCATTCTCCAATTCCTTCAGCTGCAGGTAATCCTTCTTTATTGTGAACTCTCCTCTGTTCTGTCATTTCTTGGGGGTGCTTACCACTTTCTACATTGTGTTATAATTACATATGTACATGCCTTGTGTCTCCTAACACACTAATTTCTTGACGATGGCAGGTGATGAAAAATTCATCTTTCTGCTTCTGAAGGAGTCTAACATAGCGCTTCCATTCAACGTGCATCCATTGAGTGGACAAATATGGCCATGATGCTGGGCACTTGTGGAGATATGAAGGCAGAGCTGACACAGTGCAACTCGCTCATAGCAGGTGCTCAATAAATATTTTAAAATGTTAGAATAGGCCGGGCGCAGTGACTCATGCCTGTAATTCTAGCATTTTGGGAGGCCAAGGTGGACAGATCACTTGAGGCCAGAAGTTCAAGACCAGCCTGGTCAACATGGTAAAATCCTGTCTTTACTAAAAATACAAAAAAAAAAAAAAAAAAAAAAAAAAAAAAAAAATTAGCCAGGCTTGGTGGCAGGCGCCTGTAATCTCAGCCATTTGGGAGGCTGAAGCAGGAGGAGAAATGCTTGAACCCGAGAGGAGGACGTTGTAGTGAGCTGAGATTGCACCACTGCACTCCAGCCTGGGCAACAAGGGTGAAACTCCATCTCAAAAAAAGAGAAAATGATAGAATAAATACTTGTCTGTGTAATTGCAGAGAGTACATAAAATATTTTGAAGATTTTAATAGAGTAAGAATAATGAAAGGGAAGCTTCATAGAGAAAGTAAATCTTGAATGCAGCGATAAAGGAGACTTGATTTTGGACCGTGAGGAGAGACGCCAGGGGAGGTGACTTCTTTCACAGACAGGAGGGCCAAGAATAAAACGTGAGAGAGAGAACGGGGCCTGAGTCAGAGAGTTGGTAGGAGTGCAGATGAGAGATGGTAGAATGAGGCTAGATTATGGCACTTTAATGCCAAATTGACTCTGACTTTATCCTGAAAGGCTGTTGATGGCAAGGCAAGGGTCTTGTTGTGTGTGACCCTGCTGTTCACACTCACGCAGTCTGCCAGGTCCCTGAGAAGTTCTCTCGGAGTGGAAAGGGAGGAAAGTGGATATAGTGTCCTGCACCAACATGCCTATTTCCAGGTAACCATATGCCCAGTGGAGACGATGTGGAGCTCCCTTTGCTAATCCTCAGGGAAGACACTGGAGATCACTGTGCTGAGAGGTGGGATATGCTTCATTTCAGCCTGTAGGGGCTGGAATGAAATGGAAAAAAAAAAAAAAAAAAAGCCCTGATAGAATGGGGAAGGTCATGGGCTCCCGCTTTGAGAGACCTTGGCCCTTAGACTGCATTGAATTCAGAACTCTAATTCCAAGACTATAGCAAAATTCCTGTCTGTAGCTAACTTGCTCTGAGAATTATGCATGCTTAAACTGAAATGCTCACTGGAGGGGAGGATGTGGGATAATAGGAAAATGTTCCAAAAGAGGAATCTCGGGGAAAGGCATTTACACACACACACACACCTTATTTTGCTTTCTCCCCTTTTGGTTGGACACTCTGAGAGAGATAAGAAAGGGAAAGAAAGAAGGATCTATGCTCCTTGGGCACCAGGCACCGTCATCTCAGAGCTCACACATGCTCTTTCTGATACCCAATGTTACACTTTGCTGCCTCATCAGACACTCCTCCACGTCTCGGCTGGGAGTTGGATATGGTACACATGGCTTGATCTGCCTGCTGTCTCCTAGGGAAGACCCCGGTGGCTATTTCTTCCCTAATTCTTGCACCACTTACATCCCAGTTCAGAGCCATCAGCTGGCGCTGGTCAAGTGACAACATGTGACACTCCAAACTTCTCCTGCTTCAGTTTTCTCTCCACCCTATGAAATTTTCGCTTCTACATCATTATCTTCTATCATCTGACTTCTGACTGAATTTCTTCTCACATCTCCTAATTTCTCATATTTCCTCTGCTTGGATTTCATAAAGCAGTTTACAAATTTTATTTGTATTTGACAAATAATAAATTGGATGTATTTATTTGGCACAAAGTGATGTTTTGATACATGTGTACATTGTGGAATGATTAAATCAAGCTAATTAACCTATCCATCACCTCATATACTCATCAATACTGTGTGGTGAGACTATTTAAAATCTAATCTTTAAGCAATTTTGAAATATACAATGCATGGCTATTAATTATAATCACCATACTGTGCCGTGGATCACTAAAGCTTATTCCTCCCATCTAAGGCATTGCTTCTGAATCCATGCATGGAGCCACTGATTACTGTCAATGTTACCAATGTGAAGGACTCAATAAACTTTAGGGGCTGACTAGATTCTTTACATATATTGCTCTATTTAATTTTTACAGCAACTCTAAGAGTTAGAAACTAGTAGCAGCCTCATTTTATAGATGAGAAAACTAAGGCACAGTGCAGTGACCTGTCCAGGTCACACAGCTGTGGGTACTGGCTATGCATAATGATGAACCAGACAGACCAACAGAAGAGCTGCCATCCTAACCCTCACTGACCACATCAGAGCTGTTTCTTTGTTTATCAATACTAATTCCAAGACTGTGGCAAAACCCCCATCTGAGAATCGTATGTGATTAAACGGAAATGCTCATCAGCTTGGGAGGACATGGCATCATAGAAAAGTGTACCAAAAAAGGAATTTGGGGGAAAGGCATTTACACACACACACACAGAGCAGTAACCTGTCCAGCTCACACAGCTGTGGGTAATGGCACCAGCTGATGACCCAGACAGACTGGCCGCAGAGCCAACGTCTTAACCCTCACTAACCGTATCTGAGCTGTGTCTTTGTTTATTAATACTGCACAGTTGACCTTGTCATGGTTGGCATTCTACTCAAATCAGTTTCAAAGACAACTGAAAAAACTTTATTGGTCCACTGGGAATCCTGTCCCTATGAATACTGCAGTAACATACCAAACATCAGCTGATAATCGCCAATGGGGAAGAAGGAACAATTAAGAAGTTCACCATTTGCTGTGCAGTTCCATCCATGGTGAAGAAAGTTAGCTTGTTAGCTTGAGAAACGTCGGCCATCATTACAGAGGTCAGCTGCCTTGCTCTGAAACATATGCTCGCTTTGTTTGTGAAAAATTTACATACCATGTCTTCTTTTCCTCCTGAGTATGGAAAGCCTTCCACAAAGAAGAACATTTTAAATAAATGACTAACCTTGACAACACACATGTCAGGGATGCTGCTAGAACTTTATAACATAGTGTTCTGAGACATTCCTTCAACTGTGATCAAGCGGGGGACGTCTGAAGGAAGCACGCCATTTCTCTGCTCATTTGCTGGGCTTCTCAGAGCAGCTGAGTATCTCTGTTTCCTCTCTAAAAACAACTCCAGCTGTGGCTGGTTTTAATGTCTTAAAAACTCTAAAGTTAACATGTATAATTGTTAAAAAACTAGAAAGTAAAACTGAACAAAAAAAGAAGTGTATATGTATTTTTTTCCACACAAAAAGCAACAATGCTGAACAAATTGAGATGTGCTTTTTCAATGACAAAATACTGTCACTGTTTTCCTAAGTCAATAACGCACATTTCCATGATGACTGTCAATGGTAGCTTAGCATTCAGCTACATCAGTACATCGTAACTTGTGTGTGTGTGTGTGGTTTTTTTTTAAATCAATCTTTATTGTTAGATATTCAGGTTGTTTCCATTTCAATGGTGTTATCAATAAGGCTCATAACAGGCAGACCTGAGTGTATGTCCTTAATTGTTTTCCCTAAGGAAGATTGCTAGAATCAGAATGTAGAGGGGTTCTAATTTCAAGGTGTCAGAAATGTGCTGAATTAGAATTCTGATTCTGAGTGACGGTACCGTGCCCATTTCCCCTCACCCTGAGCAGCACCAGGTGTTTTTTTCATTTTGCGGGGGTCACTGCCAACTAGAAACATATGCACAAGTATATTTTGTGTTTCATCAGTAACTAGTGAAATTAATCATTTTTTCAATTCCCCTATGTTTGATAGGGGAAATAGGTTTGATATACTTTTGAGTATGTTTGATAATTTCTTTTGCCTATTTTTCCCCTGTTAGGGTAATTATCCTTAATTTTTCTTAGAGACTCCTATATATAAAGGATATTGATTTCCCATCTGTCACACATCATAACATTTTCTCCCCAAATCACGTGTCTTATCATTTAATTTTTTGACTCATAAATCTCTTACATTCAAATGTAGTCAGCTTTATCAGTATTTTCCTCTATGGTTTATCTCTTTGGTAATTTATTAATTTATAATTCACAAAGCAATTTTTGAGCAGGGGCTCTGGACCTAGTGTAGGGATATGCTCAAAGAGATTATTCCCATTCCCAGGTGAGACACATATTGTTTTTCTTATTCTTGTATGGTTTCACTTTTGGCATCTTAGTATATGTGGAATTTGTTTTGTTTTACATCATGAGATAACAGTTTATTATAAAATAATACATATTGGTTCTAATGCAGCCTTTCCTCAGTTTTATGTCAATTCACCTTAATCCTATACCAAATATTGAGCCATTGAGGAAGACAGTACAGTTTGCTGGCTGAGCATCTAGACTGCTTAGATTATAGTTGGTAAGAGAGGGTTGCCCAAAGATAGGCCTATAGAGTGAACTACGAACTTACATCCAGAAACTATTGCATAGTTTTAAGACTCCTTCCTTCCTTCCTTCCCTCCCTCGCTCCCTCCCTTCCTCCTTTCCTTCCCTCCTTCCTTCCTTTTTTTCTTTATTTTTGTGATGGAGTCTCATACTGTCACCCAGGCTGGAGTGCAATGGCGTGATCTTGGCTCACTGCAAACTCTGCCTCCTGGGTTCACGTGATTCTCCTGCCTCAGCCTCCCAAGTAGCTGGGACTACAGGCACCCACCACCACGCCCGGCTAATTTTTCGTATTTTTAGTAGAGACAGGATTTCACTATGTTGGCCAGATTGGTCTCGAACTCCTGACCTTGTGATCTGCCTGCCTCGGCCTCTCAAAGTGCTGGGATTACAGGCGTAAGCCACCGTGCCTGGCCATTTAAGACTATTTTCATAGTAGAGTAGCAGCTATGGGAATCAAGATTTTGACTGGAAAACTATCTCAAAATAAGCAGCAGTTGACTATAAAAGGAGAATCAAACTGGATCTGGTGACGTCTGTATCATGGAGGCTTCTGTTACTGGAGTCTGTTGCCCAAAAGCATCTCCTTGGGTCTTGGACACCATCTGGGGTGCTTCTGAATGCCTGTGCTGCTGTCCTCTGGGTTGCCAAAATGTGCACATAAATATCAGCCAGTTCTTTGTTATTAAGTGAATATTTCCACCCAGCGTCTGTGTCTCAGTGCTTTCTCTGTGGACCATAATTCATTACACATAAAATTCCATGCTGCCTGTTCTATCTTTTTTGGCACCACTATTTTAATCATTACAATTGGTATATTACCTTTCAATATCTAACCATCTAGCACTGCAACTGTCCATCTGTATTTTTATACATGCATGCATGTACATTTTAGTCTCATGCATTTATTCCTCCAGATGTTTTTTACTATTATTTTGTCAAAAAGCAAATTCAAATTTCTGTTTGGAATTACATTTGCTGATGAATTTGGGGATAATTAAAATTTTCCCATTTCAGGGACACACAGTATATATCCCTCATTTAATTTAATCTTTTATTATGTACCTTAGAAAATATTAGCTGTCTTCTTTATATTGATCCTGCACATTTTTAATAATAAATTGTATTTGTAATTAGTTCATATTTTTTCTTTTACAATGGATATGAGTTCTTAGTTTGGTAAATACTATTGAGTAGCCAAAAACAAATGAAGGAGGTTATAAAGTACCCCAAACTCCCCAAATTTGGAAGGAACTCTCTAGGATTTCATAACATTTAAAGTTTATTGTAAAGTTCTTTGCCTTACAAACACAACTAATATACCGATGAGTACATAATTACCAGTAAACCTTGTGGAAAGAGACTGGTTGATAGATATGGCAATTGGATCAGACAGGGTGGTCTGATTCAGGGATATTAGGGAGATTTTATGTCAGTGAATAAAAACTAGGGACTACCTACCAAAAACAATAACTTCAGATTTTTATAAGGTGTTCTATATCAAGAGTTGACAATTTTGTGTGTGTGTGTGTGTGTAAAGAGGCAGTGAGTAAATATTTTAGGATTTGTAGGCCATACAGTCTCTCTTGTAACTACTTAATTCTACCATTCTAGAACATTCTAGAATCGTAGACAATACATACATGAGTGAAGTGAAACTGTATTCCAATAAAACTTTATTTACAAAAACAGATAGCAGGCCAGATCTGACCCACTCTCATAGTGCCAACCCTTAAACTATGTCATTCTTTGTGGCAGTAATTACCCAGACAAACCAGTTTTTTCATGAGGTTATTTCTAATTTAATAATCTAATAAATAATACTAACTGAATAGGAAAAAAATGATTCTTTTCATCCTTATATGGCTGGAAAGGCATACACATCATCCAGCAGTCGACTCAGTAAGAAGGCAACATTTTAACCAACTCTTATGGTAATACTAGACTGCAGTTTCTATATTTCAATCCAAACAAAGCATCTATGTGGAATGATTATAGCTTAACCTTTAACTGATTCCTGTCCATGAACCAAAGATCAAGGAAACTCCCATCATATTTATGTGTGATCTACTACATTATTTAATGATTCTCCTCACAGGGCAGGAATACATGTTACAGAGGGCTTTGTGGAGTAGCCAAGACTCATCCATCATTCTTCATAGGAATGGTGAGGAACACTCCCCTGGGGAACCCAAACCCATGGTTAATCAAGCCAGAAGCTGGCCTATCCTTTGGGTAAAATGTCCAGGAAAGAAATAGGTCTGTATTCTTGGGTGGTAAAGGGTTGCCCTTTTGGAAGATGGGATTCACTTTCCACTTGGTCCAGGTAGGCAGGATCTCCCCTGGAGTGCTTATGAAAGTCAAGAAGCTATCAAGGCGATGGATAGCCTAAATACCCTGATTTGATCATTATACAATATATGCATGCATCAAGATATCACATGTACCCCAGAAATATGTACAAATATTGTATATGTAGGAATACAAAATAATTCAAAACAAAAAAGCTAGTGAGGATCAGGGCCACCATGCAGATGGTTCTTAAGCAGCCCTAGAAGCAAAATGCTTCAGCAAAATGCTTAAATGCTCCATTCTGGGTTGTTTTGAAAACTCAGCTGTGTAACACAGAACTATCATTGAGTTCTGAGTAGAAAAGACCCTGAGATGAACCACCGGGGCAGTTACCAGGAGTTAGAGAGACAAGTCATACCTCCTGGTATCATTCAGAGTGTGGGCATGTGGATGCGTGTGCTCTACAAAGCTGTGCAGGGTAAAATGATTTTGTCTCTGCTACATACAGTACAAGTGCGATGCTCTTGTGACCACCTGTACACATGTGGAGCAGGTAGAAAACAGTAGTGTGTCTGTGGGGACAGTCTGCTGTCAAACTAGGCAAGGACTCTTGCCAGCCTTCTTAGTTTTCACAAGCAAATGAGACCTTCTTTCAGAGTCACTGTCTACTACAAAACAGAGGATCTGCACTACCCAGGAGTGCGGTCTCCAGCTCCCTCCCATGCAGTATTTACCATCAGTTTAGCCGAAAGAAATGATATCCAGAGAGAACTTTAGAAAAGGAATATAGGCCATTTACTCATCCGGATACTTGAAACCATATTTGGGCCACACCAAATCAGCAGAGAGCAGGGGGTCCCCTTGGTAGGGTCATGCCACTACCATGTGTGCTTTTACTGACCTTCACTTTGGAGCGATACCCTTAGTTTATTGAAGACAGGTGTTTTTTCTTTTTTCTTTTTAAGATAGGGTCTCGCTCTGTTGCCCAGACTGGAGTGCAGTGGCATGATCTCGGCTTACTGAAGCCTCTACCTCCTGGCCTCAAGCCATCCTCTCACCTTGGCCTCCCAAGTAACTGGGACTACAGGTGTGCACCACCATGCCCAGCCAATATTTTTTAATTAATTTTTTGTAGAGATGGGTTTCTGCCATGTTGCCCAGGCTAGCCTCAAACCCTTGAGCCCTCCTCGACCTCCCAAAGTGCTGAGATTACAGGTGTGAGCCACCAGACCCAGCCACAAAGACTGGTATATAAAACAACCCTTAAAACTTATCATTTGTGATAATCTTGTTTATTATAACACAATTTTTTTTTTTTTTTTTGAGATGGAGTCTTGCTCTGTTGCCAGGCTGGAGGGCAGTGGCGCGATCTCGGCTCACTGAAACCTCCACCTCCTGGGTTCAAGCGATTCTCCTGCCTCAGCCTCTGGAGTAGCTGGTACTACAGGCGTGTGCCACCACGCCCAGCTAATTTTTGTATTTTTAGTAGAGACGGGGTTTCACCATGTAGGCCAGATGGTCTCAATCTCTTGACCTCGTCATCTGCCCACCTTGGCCTCCCAACGTGCTGGGATTACAGGTGTGAGCCACTGTGCCTGGCCTCACAATATCCTCTTTAAGAGACTACTGGGAGAATGCCTCATCTTCATACCAATATGTGTACATCTCCCCTACGACTGGCTGTGTTCTTCTTGTGGGCATGATGAATCGTATAACTGAGAAGATTCCATTTCTCTGGCTGGCTGTTGGAATGGCCAGATCAAATATGCAGGTGAGTAGATGCCTGCGCCATATAATTCAGCTTAATTCTATCCCCTCCAGATGTTTCACTTACTCCACCTTTTAAATCCTCTTTTGCCTTTGAAAGGCTCTTTGAATTCCTTTCTGAAACAAGATAAAAGATATATAAACAAAAACAAAAATCAGACTTGTAACCACAAAACCCTGCTGGCCTTTCATTTGTTAGACATGAAAGGATCATCTACCCCCACCATCTGAGTTTCAAATGTGTGGGAGTTACTTTTCTAAAAAATACAGCGAGATTATCTCTAACTACTTGATGTTTAAAATAGGACAGTTTTATTTATTTTCAAGTGTCAGATTATAGAAGTGACTGATGCTGCAAAACATTCAGAAATCATAGAAGAATAGACTGGGCACGGTGGCTCATGCCTGTAATCCTAGCACTTTGGGAGGCCGAGGCAGGTGGATCACCTGAGGTCAGGAGTTCGAGACCAGCCTGGCCAACATGGCAAAACCCCGTCTTGACTAAAAATACAAAAAAATTAGCCGAGCATGATGGCGGGTGCCTGTAATCCAGCTACTCGGGAGGCTGAGGCAGGAAAATTGCTTGAACCTGGGAGGCAGAGGTTGCAGTGACCTGAGATCACACCACTTCACTCCAGCCTGGGCAAAAGAGCAAAACTCCATCTCAAAAAAAAAAAAAGAGAAAAGAAATTATGGAAAAATAAATAAAATGAAAATGATCTGTAAGCCTACTGCCTGGATAAATATCTTGGTTTTTAAAAACATGCTGCTAATTTTTTATGAGTTCAATGTACCTCTTCTGGGACACTTTATTTCATAATTATGGACCGTATTAACCTATAGAAGAAAAATAAAAGCAACTTGTCTTTCTAGAATACCTGTTTTCTGCCGCCCTTTGAAACAAGTTGCTGTCTTATGATTTTCGGTGTTATCTTTTCATAACTGAAGAGGTGGGGTGCAGTCCCTTTCTCAGTAGTTTTGGGGTCCTGTTACCAGATGGCAGAAGTGTGACCTTGTCCTCTAATTCAAGCTGAAAGGTATGTGTCTTATTTTCTTTATTTTATTTCCTTTTCTTCTTTTCTTTTCTTTTTCTTTTTAATTTTTTTTTTTTTGTTTTTGTTTTTCAGATGGAGTTTCACTCTTGTTGCCTAGGCTGGAGTGCAATGGCATGATCTCTGCTCACTGCAACGTCTGCCTCCCGGGTTCAAGCGATTCTCCTGCCTCAGCCTCCTGAGTAACTGGGATTACAGGCATGCGCCACCACGCCCGGCTAATTTTTGTATTTTTAGTAGAGATGGAGTTTCTCCATGTTGTTCAGGCTGGTCTCGATCTCCTGACCTCAGGCGCTCTGCCCGCCTCCGCCTCCCAAAGTGCTGGGATTACAGGCGTGAGCCACCGCGCCTAGCCGTATTATTTTTAAAGAGTTCAAGATTGTAGCTCTTTACTCCCCAGTAAATAGCTGTATGAAGAATCAAGGAGATAAACATGGATACATTTTAAATATATATCAAAGCATGCCATTTTCACAGCCAGGCACCCACGCAGGCAGAGCCCTACACTATCCTCCTTAGTCAGAATCAGCCCAACTCTTCGGTGGCCAAAACCCCCTGACATCCCAAGCTACTACTTTGACTTCTGGCTCCAGCTTTGTGCAAATGCTCTTTTCTCCTCTCTCAGGCATATCTATCTCCCTGGCTCACAAGAGAGACATCTGCCTGCCTCTGCAGTGATATTTCAGCATTTTCATTCAGCTACACTTTTTGGTGTTTTGTCAGATTCCTTTTGCAGACTCTAATCCTCCCACAGACAAGGAGAGGAATAAATTGCTAGAAATGACAACAGTGAAACTACAGCAGCAAATCCAGTCGGAGCCAACGGGGTGGTTTTCTGCCTTTTCTTTCTTTCGAGCAGGAGATCTCTCCAACTTCTCTGCTCAGCCCTAGAATGTGCCTTTACACATAGTCCTTGCTTGTTAATCAAGAGGCTTAGTTGGTGGTTCCTAAAAACTTACCATGGGATTTTTTTAGAGGCTCAAAGAGAGCTCAGCATCCAGTATCCTGGATGAAACAAGACTAACATCTGCTAAGAAACCAGGCATAAACGTTGGCAAAAGAAGAAAAATCTTCAAAAACGTCTGGTTAAGCAATTGTACAAGCTGTTTTGGAAAAGCGGCTCTGGAGATAGCGACTCTAGAGGAAGCCTCAAGGCATGTCTGGAAACTTGGGAAGGCAAAGAAACTTCTGGAAGCCTACGTGTAAAGTATTATTGTATGCAAGTCACTATAAAATATTTCTTGTTGAAAATGCTTCCGTGTGAAAAGGAACAAATAATATGAAATATACTGTCTACTGAAATAGATCCTGATCATGGGTTTGGGTTTCTTAAAACAATGTTGGACAAACACAGTGGCTCACACGGAGGCGAGAGGATCGCTTGAGGCCAGGACTTCAAGGCCAGCCTGGGCAACATAGAGAACCTTTAACTGATATTTACTTTACTTTCCAGTAAATAGCTACATGGAGAATAAAGGAGATAAAACATAGGCACATTTTAAATAAATATCAAAGCCCACCATTTTCACAGCAGGCATCCCCATCACACACCCTTAAAACTATCCTAATTAGTCAGAAACAGCCTGTCTCTTTGGTGTCCAAATCCCCCTGATATTCCAAACTACAACTTCTCTATACAAAATTTAGAAACCGAATACCCTGGCATTCTGATGCATGTCTGTCGTCCCAGCTGCTCAGGAGGCTGAGGCTGAAGGATCACTGAAGCCCAGGAGGTTGAGGCTGTAGTGAGCCAAGACCATGCAACTGCACTCCAGCCTGGGCGACAAAGCGACCCTGTCACTAAATAATAATTTAAAAATAGAAAAACACTTAATGTAAAAACTGCATATATCTCTAAGTAGAATTTTCCCCATTCACTACTCCTGTTTCTTCAAAGAGAGAAAAGATAAGCTGAGAGATAAGAGATATAGTCTAGCTAGTTTATCTTGTTTTTAAGAGACAGGGTCTTGCTCTGTCACCCAAGCTGGAATGCAGTGGTGTGATCCTAGCTCACTGCAGCTTTGAACTCCTGGGTTCAAGAAATCCTCTCATCTCAGCCTCCTGGGTAGCTGGGACTACAGGTGCGTGCCATTCTGCCTGGCTAATTTTTGTTTTTTGTAGAGATAGGGTCTCACTATGTTGCCCAGGCTGGTCTCGAACTCCTGGTCTCAAGCAATCCTCCCAACTTGGCTTCCCAAAGTGCTGAGATTACAGGAGTGAACCACTGCGCCTGTCTTCAGTTTCTTCATCACTACTATTTGATAGGTGGCCATCACAAGGAAGAGTTTCTAAAATGTTATATAGCCAGCAACCCTGAGATGAGCTGAAAGTATTTTTGAAGTCAGGTTGACCTGAAGCCTCAAGTCTTAAGAGGATTTTGACCAAACTTAGAATAAGGATAAATTGATATTGAGAATTTATGAAAAAGATACCAAATATCTACTAAATTTTACTACAATCTTGCTTTAAGTACAAAATATATATGTATTGCCTTCAAAAACGTGCTTTAAAGAACAGTATAATCCACTGGTTAATAGTGTTTGAGATCAGTTATCTTAATAAAGAAATTTTTGTTAGCAAATAAAAATGAGGGAACATTCCGAGTTATAAATTTCTAGAACATGACCAGAAAAGTCTATCTGAATTTGAACCCAAGCTTTAAATGCAAAGCACCATGTTCCATGATGACAATGTTCCCCATTCTGTCAAGCAAGTATTTACTAAGTGTCCATTGTCCCAGGTGAAAACTCTCTCAGGGGTTTCTACAAATACAGTGGGGAACCAAACAGACAGAATTCTTGTACTCATGGCGTTAAGAATGTATTGAAAGAGATAGGCAATAATAAGTTAAACACACAGAAAGAACTGCTTATAGTGATAAGGCTAAAAAGACGAGAATTAGACATAAGGAACAGATAAAAATAGGAGGTGGTGCCTATTAGGGTAATCGAGGTAGGTTTCTCTGAGGAAGAAGGTCTGCAGAGGTCTGAAGGATGAGAAGGGGCCAGCCATGCAAATGGATATGGGGTTAGAGGAGCAAGAGAGGGAAATGTATGCATGGGATGTGTCTGTGCTCCTGTGCATACTGTATGTGCAAAGGCCCTGATGCAGGAAAGAGATGACCTAAGCTAAGCATAAGCATAGTTGCAACACTGAAATGATCGGTGTGGCCGAACCATCACAGCTGAGAGCAAGAAGGAGAGAGGCTTGAGATAGCATTGAAGAAGAGGAATCATTCAAGACCCCGGACCAGTAAGGAGGCTCCTCTAACAGTCAGGAAAGTTGGTGACTTAGACTAAGTAGAGAGTGGGTGTGCAGAAAAGTGGATGGATCTAAGACATATTTTCAAGGTAGGACTGTTAGGATTTATTAATGCATTATATATGGGGTGTAAGGAAATTAGGGTTGCTATCGAGATTCGAACAATTCATCCTTTGCTGAGATGGGCAAAAATTTGTTGGGTGCACAGTTGGTGGTGGTGAGAGGGGTGGGGAATGTAAAGTCAGAAATTCCATTTTGAACACATTAAACGTGAGATGCTTGTGGAACATCTAAGTGTTGATGTCAAGTAGGCAGTAGAATTTACGAGTCTGGAGTTCAGAGAAAAAGTCGAGGCTCGAGATGTAATTTTGAGAATCGTCCACATGGAGATTGTATTTAAAACTATGAGACTAGATGAATTACCCTAGATAAAAGAACAGTGTGTACACAGAGAGGAGAGAGAAAAGGTCTAGGAGAGAACAAAGGAACCCCTTCAACCTAAAACCTAAAGCTTGGGTTCAGTGACAGAGGAGAGCAGTTAGGAGTTAAAAATGAGAAAGCACGATGTCATGGAAACCAAGAGGGCACAGCACCTCAGGAGGACAGCTGAATGCTTCATCTAAGTTAAATGAAGGAAAGAAAGAAGGTATTTACTGGATTTGTATACATGCATGTCAAGGTGACCTCGGTTGGAGAAGGCTTGTTGGCGTGGGGGAAGCAGAAACCAGACTGGTTATGGGCTGAGAAACATATGGGAGTTTGGTGGGGGGCAGGTATTTACAGCTGTTATTATTGTTTTTCATCTTGAAAAAATATATATAACATAAAATTTACCACATTAACCATTTTTTATGTACAGTTCAGTGGCGTTAAGTGCGTTCATTGCTGTCCTTGCCATGATCACCCTCCATCTCCAGAACTTTTTCACCTTCCCTAGCTGAAACTCTGTTCCCGATAAACAACTCTTCATTCCTCCCTCCTCACTGCAGCACCTGGTAACCTCTGTTTTATTTTCTCTCTCCACGAACTTGCTTACTCTAGATACATCACATAAGTGGAATCGTTCAATGTTTGTCCTTTTGTGACTGGCTTATTTCACTTAGCATAATGTCCTCAAGGCCTGTCCATGTTGGATCATGGGTCATTGTCCTTCCTTTTTCAGGCTGAAAAAGGAATTGTATAGGTGGACACACTTTATTTATCCATTTGTCTGCTGATGGACGCTCGAGCCGCTCCTACCTCCTGGCTATTGTGAATAGTGTTTGTGTAGTCAAGGGAAAGGGTTTGCTTTTGTTACTGTTCTCCAAGCTAAGAGAAACCAGAGCACCTTTGGCGGTGATTCTGTGGAGGAGAAGAGGCAAAGTTTGAGCAGAAAGAGGGAGTGGTGAAGGAGGGAGAGGGAAAGAAGACAAGCTTTCCAATAACACGTGAGAAAGTGGGAGTTGGGGAAATACACTTCCTCTGTAGAGGAGAAGGGAGAGGCTGTGGCTTCAGACAGAGGTACTTCAACGGCTTTGACCATGGGTGGGTAGGAAAGTTTCCTTCAGACAGCTTCAATTTCCCCAGTGAAGCATGAGACAAGTTCATCAGCTGGGGGTTGAAAGGAGAAAGGACAGTAGGGGGATTAGAGGAAAGAGAAGGTACAAAGTAATCCTCTTAAGGGAATGTTTCTCTGTCCTGGCTGCACATTAGAATCACCCGAATGCAGAACTTTCAAAATATTCCAATTGGTACCTCCTTTCCCTGCATTCCTATAGTGATTTAATTGGTCTTCGGTGGCTTCTGGGCATCTGTAGTTTTAAAAACTCTCTAGCTGATTCCACTGGCCACATGGGTTGAGGATGACTATCTTATCGCGGAAAAACAAACATGTTAGAGAAAAATAATGAGATACTTGGTAGTGTCAGACGCCAATCAGAGATTTGTAATCATAAATTTCAAGTGAAATAAGCCAGTACAGATCACAGGGTGTGGACATTTGTGTGTGTGTGTATGTGTTTGTGTGTGTGTGTTTCCTGGCCCAACATGTGAAAATCCAGCAAATCTCTGTCCCCAACCTTTTAAGCAAAACAAAGCAAAAAACAAAACAAAAAACTATCATTTGAGAGCCCATCTGTTTCTTATCACTGACCTCTATCAATTATAGTAAAAGCTAATATCACCATGTGCTCAGCATAATTCTAAGCATTTTACTTATCAATTCCTTCAGTCCTCACCGTAGTCAACATGTTAATTTTACAAAGAAGAAAACGAGGCACAAAAATAAAATCAGGCAGCTGCCAACACTTACAGTTAATGCAAAATGGCAGTGGGACCTGAGACCAGGAAATCTAGACCTGTGCTCTTGATCACGGCACCATGCCACCTCTGCATGCATGGCCTAAAACATGTGTCTCCAGCCCTGCTCTTCCTAAGACACAAAGAACCACAGTAATATTGGTGGTGGAGGATAGTTGATGGGGTTGGAAGAAATACTTTGATAAACCCTCTGGCAAGCAGAGAACTCTACAGGGGTTCATGGAAACCAAGAGGGCACAGCATCTCAGGAGGACAGCTCTACCCTACAAGTGAGTGGCCACTGATGGAGGTTGGGCCCAATTAATGCTGAGGGTGGGGTGATGAGCAGTGAGCTGTGCAGGTGTGACAGGAAAATAAAAACCTGGGGCCAAGAGTGGTGGCCCAAGTCTGTAAATCCCAATACTTTGGGAGGCTGAGGTGGGAGGACTGCTTGCGCCCAGGAGTTCAAGACCAGCCTGGGCAACACAGCAAGACCCCCATCTCTACCAATAAAAAAAACACTTAGCTGGGCATGGTGGTACATGCCTGTGGTCCAGCTACTTAGGAGGCTGAGGCAGGAGGATCGCTTGAGCCTGAGAGGTTGAGGCTGCACTGAGCTGTGCCTGTACCACTGCACTCCAGCCTGGGCAACAGAGCAAGACCCTGACTCCATAACAAAGACTTCGGGCCATAATTTCATTATGCTAAAAGAAAAAACAATTAATCTGAAGTTGACTCAGACAAGAAGCTGCCTTTGCTTTTGTTCCTAAGCACATAGCTACAGATAAGAGGTTAAATATCTCCACAGGTAGGTCACCTCATCTTATGTAAACTGCCAATGTACTGAGTACAAGATGAATACATAATTCACTATTCCTCTACTTACTCCTTTTCTCTTGCAACATGAGGATTCAGTAATGTGACCATACTCTCCCTCTTTCCCCTCCAGCCTGCTTTTCTCCTTTAAGGAATGAGACCCTCAAATCATCTTTAGAGAAAGGCATAAACCTGTCTCCCTGGTGTGCATCTGTAACCTTGGTAAACGAAACTTCTAAATTGATTGAGACCTGTCAGTTTAGAAGTTTAAAGTTTTGACAGTCTCTGGATACTTACAGCATAATGATCTATATGCTCATTAAACCCAGAATTATCTCCCTAATCCACCAAAACAGTTTCTCTTTCTGATTTCTAGACTTCTACCAGGGGTACCAGATTCCTCAGTCTCAAAGACTTGAATTCTCAGCATGATATTCGAGCACAATACTTGTACCAGAAGGTGCTGAATTTGGGTTGGCCTTGGCTGTAGCAAGTGGTGTAGCTTTGGGGATATTTTAATCCACGTGTGTGAAGGTTTGGAATGAGTATTATACCAAGACTCTTTTGGAAGTCACTGCAGAGATTATCTGTGGCTGGCAACCGTCCTAGTTGTCCCCTTTCCTAAACCATTTATCTATCTGAGATGGTACCAGTGACTACCATTTTGATGGATTTACTGGTAGTGTGCTGCAGACGCCTGCTACTGGCTCCACTGAGCAGATTTTCAAACATTCAGGAATTTCTTGAGCTGGTGTTCACCGTAGGTAGTTTGAAGTCTGCCACAGTGGGAATATTTACACTATGGAGATTGGCACAGGTTATGAATTGGGGTCCTCCCACCTGAGATTCCCCCCTCCTTCAGCTTGTATACCAGCACATCAGTGATTTAGTGTCTTCTTGTCATAAGGTGCCGTTATATTCCTTTGGAATCTAGTCTTTATTCTGCCCCTGTGAGTGAGCTCACCAAGGTTGAAGGAAGTTAGGTGTGTTGTCAAGGGCCCCTACTCTGGTGAGCAGCAGGACTAGAACTGGACCTAGTGTTTTCGATGGAAGATCTGATGACTGTGGAATTAGACTGTGCAAGGAGTTGCCTTGGCATCTGCTGCCAACGCTTAGGCAGGGTGGATACCCCCTGAGCTTCCTGTCACCGATCCTTACGTAGCACTAGAGGTTTTTCTTTTGAGGCAATGGAAGGCTTGAGGAAATGCTCTGGTGTTCAGCTTATAAAAAAGATTCCTAATTATCAGCTTGCGACCCTGGAGGGAATGATGGAGATTTATGGGCGTTTTCATGCTAATGACTGGGATGATGTCATAACATTAAAAAATCTGCCACAAATCTTTATGTGGAGAGAATCCCTGGCACTCCCCTGAGCTCTCAGTTGGAATTTTGTTTTGGATGGAAAGAGAGATGTTCGTAAAGATTAAGCAGAGAACGGCGGGTGAGGGAAGCTTCAAAGCTCACAGCCAGAGCGGAAGTCTGCATTGTGACAACTTGAAGGGAAAGTGGTGTCTTCTGCTCCTTAGGAGCTCCTCACATAGGGAAACATAGGTGCTTGGTCTCCTTGGTTGAGTTGGTGCATCTACCCTTGTGCTCTTGGGAAGAGTTCACTGGTCAGAATCTGAGCCACCTTGCTAGGGCAGTGTTGTGGGGAGGGAGGCAGGCTTTGGCCAGCGTCTGACCCACATGGAGGCACAAAGGGTACCTTTTGTCTCAAGGTCTGATCAACATTGCTACACACTCTGTGCCCCAGAGTAGGATCACGCAAGAGCCAGTCACCAGCTGAGACCACACCTTACTTAGCTTTCTACCCCTGCCCCACTCTTCTTTCTTTTCTCCCTGTCTCCTGAGAAAACCCCCTCAATAACACAATTACCCAAGAATCTTGTTTCAGGCTTAGCATCTAAGAAACACGAACTGAGACAGGAAATTCCTCTATTCAGGGAATCCAAGAAGTAAAGTCTTAGTGGTTATTTGGAGCATTTTCTGTTTCTTTCTTTTTTTTTCTTTTCTTTTTCTTTTTCTCTCTCTCTTTTTCTTTCTCCCTTCCTTTTCCTTCCTTCCTTCTTCTTCCTTCCTTCCTTTTTCCTTCCTTCCTTCCTTCCTTTTCTCTCTTTCCTCCCTCCCTCCTTCTTTCTCTCTCTTCTCTTCTCTTCTTTTTTTGAGACAGTCTTGCTTTGTCCCCCAGGCTGGAGTGCAATTGTGTAATCCTAGCTTTTTGGAGCATTTTCTAAGCGTTCTCTGGTAATGTCACTCTCCTTCCCAATGACACACTGATAGAAGGATTTAGGGGAATCCTAGGTCTTCCTGAAGAGACTACATGCTCCCTGACAGTGGCATCATCACCTACTGTGGTCTCTAAAGGAAGTCCACAGGGCTTCATGAGGTGCCTTTGCAGCCCCTTGTACCCCTGGGAAGACCACTCTTCCTGTCCTCCATGCCACCCCCTCCAAGACACAGAGACAAGGATATGGGTGTGTGTTGTTTATTTGGGGCATGACCCTTGGAATGGAGATAAAAGAGGAAAAGAAGCCACTACAAGGATGTTTAGTTGAGGCTGCTTCTATACAATAGGACATGTACCCTGTGCAAGAACCTCCCGAGAAATGGACAGGTGACTCCTGGCATTGGTCACCTGAAGGAAAGGAGCCTGGAGCACCTCTATGTTGGCTCCCATCCCACAAGGTCCAAGAGTTCCTCTGCATGCGTTAACTCTCTTGCCTTTCTAGGCTTCAGCCACATAGGACATTGCCCTTGAATACAATACACAAATATGTGCTTAACAGGGGTACGCTGCCCACGTGAGGGAGGCTGAGGTCATATGGAACCGTCCACTGCAGCCGAGGCTGAAAGCAGAGATGGATGCAATGCAGGCCACAGAGAGGTCTGCTGGAGTTACCTTCCCCATCGTTTCAGAGTGGCTAAAATGACAGTTCTATGAAGAAGGATTAGAATTACTTCCTTAGAATTGCTTCCCCTGAAAACACATGATAACCAATACCATCACATCTTACAAACATGTTATCTCGGGCACCAACAGAAGCCCAAGTCTTATGTCCAATACCAACACAATACCTGAAACACAGGAAGTCCTCAACATACATGCACTGAACATGGGAAGACAAAACAACATTTTAAACATTAAATCAGCATGCTAGACAAGGGTCAAATCACCATTAAAAGACAGGACTGGTAGGACAGTCAAGCTAGATGGTGTTTTGCCTGGAACTGTGATCACAGCTAAGGCACAATAGGGCCGTCCACAAAGAGGAGAGGGTGCCAGTCGGCCACAAAGCAGAGTCAGAACTGCCTCTCCCCAGGCACTGTCCAGGGAAGAGCATGGGAAATGGAGCACCAGACTGTCAGAGCATGCTGCTAGCAAAGTTTCAAACTTATCACCTACTCCCCTCATCCTACATCTCCAACTCATGAAGCACCCTTTTGAGATGTTGGGCTGCTTCCGTAGCTTGCCCGAGGGACAAATTGTACTGGAGAGTCCAGCAATTGTCTGGTCTGCCTGACAGTTATAATTCTCATCTCAAATAAATAAGTTGGCTCTCTGGGTTTATACACTTGGTCTCCTGTGAGTTTATTCACTGTGAGTCAGCCACTCAGGATCAGCTCTAGGGCACTAAAAGATTGAGTTTCTGGACATGGAAGACCAATGCACAACTTGTGAAGGGAATTAGTTCACATAGATTGCACAGCTAGCTGGTGTCCTAGCTGGGATCTTGTCTACAAATGTCTATACTTATTTAGTGAAAAGGAAGGAGAAAAACAGGCTAGGAAGAGTCAATAACAAGTTCTCAAGCATATCATTCCGTGGAAGATGGGAAAGAATTTATGCAAGTCAGCTTCCAGAATCTGTTACCCAGAGATGTGGCATAGGTTGAAAACGAAGAGATTTAAGAAGTAATTGCTCATTTAAAAGTTACATCTTTCTCCATAGAAATTCATAGAAAAAGTGTTCGAAGACTTGACACTTAGTAGCTGATAAATATTTATTGAATGAATGAAATATAGTTGGTCAATGAACACATGAAAATAATTCAGCCTTGGTGATCAAAAAAATACCTGTTAAAACAATGCGATACCACTTCCCCCTCTCAGACTGGAAAAGTATGTACACATATATACACATATATATGTATGTATCTATGTGTGTATATATGTTATATATATAAAGTATATATACATACATATATACACACACATATGTGTGTATTAAGTAAACATATATAAATGTATATATGCTACTTTATATATGTAGATATCATAAATAAAGAAAATAGCACATGCTTCTTGGGAAAGGGAAGGAAAAATAGGTACTCATACAATCACTACAAAATTCCTGAAAATAATTTCAGTAATATGTATCCAAAATCTTAAAAATACATAGACCATTTCACCCAGCCATTTCATTTAAAAGCGATAGATCCTAATTGAGTAAATTCACTGCAAAATTGTGGATAATACCAAAAAATTGAAAATAATCTGTGTTCAACAATAGTAGATTAGTTGAATAAAATATAGAACTCTAAGCAACAGAAGACCCCTCAGCCTTTACAACTCATAATGTAGATCATTACTCATAATGTAGATCATTGACAAATTTATGCATGTTAAGTGAAAAAAGCAAGCTGGAAACAGTATATTAGACTATAACACTCTCTTAATTATGTTAGTTATTTGGATGCACATAATCTAGAAGGATATATAATAAATGGTTATTTTTGATTGATAGGATTATTGACACTTTTACTTGCTTTTTTGGCTAATTTACATTTTCTAATTTGTCTACAACCTACTTGTTTTGTTGCAGTAATAAAAAGTTACTTATCATTAAAAAATTAAAGTGAAAACTTTTTTCCATTTAAAAGTAAATTCAATTTCAAATAAAATTTCAAAAAAAAAGAAGTTGACTTGTTTTGACTCAAAAGGGGTAAAAATACAGTTAGTGATACATGCAAGTTAACAAAGAACAGGATTCACTACAGAAAGTGGAAGGATGAGCTGTTTCTGGGTGTGTGAGTTGAACAGATTAATTAACAGTAACTGGGTGGTGCACTTGTCTATAAGCATCCTGTCCAGGGAGCTAAGGCAAAAAAGAACCACAGGAGGTAGGACTGTTTTCATTTTCCTGAAAGGAAAGGCAAACAAATTCACCTGCACAGGCACATTCCTCCAGGCATAAAGATGCTTTATGTGTAGATAATGCTGTTTAAAAAGTTACATAGATCATCAAAACCTCATTCAAGGAAGTGATTTTTGAATGGAACTTCCTTTAAAATCCAAGGGTGCCAACATGAAATTGTACTTAAGAAATCTCTCGAATGTTCAAATTGCAAGAGAGGGACGTTGGGAATCAAATTCATTTACCAATGGAGAAACTAAGGGTCACGGTGGTGAGGTAATTTGCCCCGTGAGCTGGAAAAGTGGCACTAGAATCCAAGTCTCTTGAATCCTGGCCCAATGCCCTTTGTACCACATGCCCAAGGTCTCCATGCCTCTGGCTTGTGTACACATCCAGGGCTGGGCTGGCTGTTAGCAGCTGTGTGTCAGGTGTGTCTGACCCAGACTCCAGATTACTACCTTCTCTAATGCAGGAACCTCATTTATCTCCTTCACCAGCTGCATAGTGCTTTGCACACAGAAGGAATGTGGTAGAGTGGGTTTACTGATTTGCAATCAATAAGGGAGTTATGCAGAAGATGAAAAAGTGCTATGATAATTTTGCTTTTTTACAACTTCATTTTATATAGCTTTGAAAATGTAGGTAACATTAAAGATTGATAATAATAAGCATGATAGTACTAACTGAACCAGGCATTGTTTTGGGGGAGGTGGGGGGTATACTACATTTTCTCTATTCATCAGTTGATGAACATTTTGATTTTTTTCTACTTTTTTTTAGGGGAAGCTTAAAGTTATTTATTGATTTATTCAGTTTATTTTTAAAATTTTACTTTAAGTTCTGGGATACATGTGCAGAACGTGCAGTTTTGTTACACAGGTATACATGTGCCATGGTGGTTTGCTGCACCTATCAACCCATCATCTAGGTTTTAAGCCCCGCATGCATTACGTATTTGTCCACGTATTTGTCCTAATGCTCTCCCTCCCCTTGTCCCCCTACCCCCCGACAGGCCCCAGTGTGTGATGTTCCCCTCCCTGTGTCCATGTGTTCTCATTGTTCAACTCCCACTTAGGAGTGAGAACATGTGGTGTTTGGTTCTCTGTTCCTGTGTTAGTTTGCTGAGAATGATGGCTTCCAGCTTCATCCATTTCCCTGTAAAGGACATGAACTCATTCTTTTTTATGGCTGCATAGTATTCCATGTGAACCAGGCATGTTTCTAAGCCCCTGTTCGTATGTTATCTCATTTCATAATCACAACTTTGTGAGGTGGGTGCTTTTCCTAGCTCCATTTAACAGAAGAGAATACTGAGCCACGTGCAAGGAAGATAACTTTATCTAATAGAAGATGCCAGAACTGGGGTCTGAACCCAGGCTGACCTCAGGGATTTAGAGTCTGGATCCTTAGCTACCAATGACGCTGACTCTCCTGCACTAACAAGAACACTAATGCCTACCACTTAGTGAGATATTTTTATGGACCAGGCACTGAGCTCTGTTAATTGTGACATACTGCTCATTACATAGTACTGCTTGCATTTGATTCAGAGACTGATGTTATTCACCCAAATCCAAAACAGCTGGTAAGTGGTGAAACTTGGCTTGAAATTCATTCTCTCAAATGTCTGTGCTGTTTCTACCACAGGAAAAAAGGCTGCCAAGGTAGAGCATATTGTGAACCTTTGCATAAGAACCAGATAGAACAAGGATTTTACTCACCTTTCAAACAGATCCCAGGGTTTGCGGCTTAAGCACTACCTAGACAGTCCTGGGGTGTGGATATTTTCTTTAATGTGGGACAACCCCATCACTTGTCAAGGTCCACTGGGCGGCTGTTCCTGCATTTTGCAACTGTGGAAATCCTTGTCCAACTTGGAAAGGCCTTTAACTGAAGCAACGATACAGGCTAATGTTCTTCTCCCCCTACCCAGGACCCACCGACCACTCAGGCACTCAGTTTAGTTGGCAGACAGGTAAGGCCATGTTGGCTCTGCAGTGGAGCACTGCGGGAACACAGAGCTTTTGGAATGGTTAGGCATCAGGGAAGACTCCCTGAAGAAAGTGACATATAATCTGTGATATCATGAAAGAATGAGAGGAGTGAGCTTCGGGAAGGGGTCAGTGAGTAATACAGCCGAGGGAAAGGACTCCCCAGTCTGGGACCACCAAGAGGAAGAGACAGTACCAAGGTACTGGTGTCTCTCAAGAAGCCAGCGCTGTGCAAAGCTGCAGGCAGGAAAGTGTGTGCTTTCTTCCTCAGTTTCCCCTTTAGGTGCCTTTAGCTCCTTGCAGGTTTGCCTTCTCACCTCTCCCATCTGTGACCCTGAGTCTACTTCTTTCTTTATGGACTTGTGTTTCCAAAGCCTTTCTTCCCCAAGGTGTAAGTGGCCAGTAAGACCACAGATGTTCCTCCTTGCAGGGCAGGGTGCACAAAGCACACTAGACAATAGAGTATTAAGAAGACAAGCATCTCTCCTCATCCTGCCCTCTGCCACCTTAGCTTGCTTTCTCTCCTCTATCCCAGAGCGGGACACTGTCACCCAAGTCTCTCCATGTCCTCCGAGGAAAGTCTAGCCTTGTGTTTCTTGCTGTTGCAGAGGTTAATTTGTTTGCTCTAGTCTCTCTCATAGACAGCTCAAATGACCTTCAGTTAGGGCAGGAGTTTTGGAGAGGCTGGGAGGCCAAGGTGGTTCAGAGGTCAAGGCTGCAGCTGCCAAAGGATATCTGTGAGTATCCAGTAAACAGCTCTCCACAGTTCATGGAAAGTGTCTGTGCTGTTTACACCACCAAGGAGGGAGGTAACCTCAGGCATTTCCTCCAGCTCCCTGAACCTCAATTTCCTTCCTGCTTCATACAGTTGTGCTGAGCCTCAAATGAAATAACAGATGTTGCAAATGCTTCATAAATGGTAAAGCCCTGCATGGCATAAAGGACCATGCGTGATGCTGTCATTGACTATGCATAGGTACTTTTTGAGTGGATCCCCTCGGACTGTGTTTCCCAAGATTGCTAATGGGCTTGCGAATACAATCTAAGGAGGGGGTTCCAACAGTGGCTAAGAAGCAACTTCTGCCCATGCCCAGGATTGGCCTAAACCACGAGCTGGAGAGTTGGGCCTTCTGACACTTCTTTCACCTGGACTATCCAAGAGACTAAGGTCGTGCAGGCACGAAGTCTGAATTCCCTCTCCCTGATGATTCTGAGAGCCCATCCATGCTTTATGCAGTGAAACCTTCCTGGGAGGATTTTATAATCAGCTGATGCTATTATGTCACTCAGATACAAGCTCTCATCACATGGTTTTCTTCCTCAGGAGGGTTTCTCTGACCCCCTGTCTCAAGTGTGTGCCATGTCCCTCTTTTGTATCCTATTGCTTTGTGGCCCCCATCACAACTTGCGTCTGTCTTATTTGTGTGTTGGCTCATTGGTTGCCACTGGTAGATATCTTCTTGGACAGATGGACCGTACTTGTCTTGTTCACTGATTATAGCCCTAGTACCTAAAGGAGTGCCTGGTACAGAGTCACTAACTTCATAAATATTTGCTAGATAAATAAAAGGAAGCCACAAGACTGTATAGCCAAGGAAGAAGGCAGAGAAGGAGAGAGCCTTCTCACCTCTGTCTGCTATATTGCATGAAGCACCCACCTGTGGACACTCCCAAGGAGAAATGACCTGGGAGCACTGGCAGGGGAGAAATGGGAAAGGAAGGGGAGGGGAGGGATAGGAGGGGAGGGGCTGATTCAACCATGGGTGAACTTGAGGATTTGGCCACTGGTTCCTGAGCCTTAGAGGTCTTCAGGTCTAAACTCTCTGTTTCTTAAAATATGTGGGAGATGAGCCTCCGAGAGCTTCAGGCACTTGACAAAGTACCCGCTAAGGCTTAAATGTGGCCAATATGATGGTATGAAGAGGTAGGTCCTTTAAGAGGTGATTCGGCTATGAGGGCTTCTCTTTGGTGGATGGGGTTAGGTGCCCTTATAAAGGGGCTTGACATTGGAGTTGTCCCTTTTTACCCGTCCATCTTCTGCCATGCGAAGTGTAGTCCTCACCAGACACCAGATGCTGGTGCTTTGATCTTGGACTTCCAAACTCCAGAACAGTGAGAAATAAATCTGTGTTCTGTGTCAGTTACCCAGACTGTGGTATTTTGTTACAGCAGCACAAATAACTAAGACAGTCACACAGCTAGTAGATTTCAGAGCAAGAGTTTGAATCAGACCTTGACTTCCAGTCCAGGGTTTTTTCAGCAAGCATCAAGCTTGCTGCCTCCAAAACCCTGGAGTAGAGAAGAATAAAGCTGCTTTAGCAGAAGGCTTAGAGATGGTCCTTGATGTGTCCGAAAGTAGTTTCCTGATGGTGGAAATGTAGGCAACTGGCTAGTGGTTAGCACTGGAGTCCTTGAGCTAGCTCACTCCCTTTGGCCTCAGGTCTCCTGTGTGTGGGAGGGGACATATGTCTGAAGCTCACCAGTCTCACACGAAATGGAATTTGAACAGATGTTTCAAGGAGAAATACACAAAGGAGGAGGATGTTATGCAATCGGAGGGAGTGCTAAAGATCAGAAATGAAATAATCTTATTGTTTTAAAGGAGAGAGATACTTTCAAGTTAGTGGCAAGAGACACATTAAGATGATGATGTTGAAGTCAGGGTGTCAGTGAACAGCAGGCAGATTTGCACTGCACTCACTTGCTCCAAATGCTCTTCTCAAGTAATAATGTTGGAGAGGTGGGAAGGCCTCTTCTGGACTGTAGGAGAGCATCATTTCTCAGAGATCCAGGGAAAGAGAAAGGAGGGAATACATCTGTTTAATGCGGGGTGGAAAAGTAAGAGAATGGGTTACTTTCCTCAGCAGGTGGGAAACATAAGACATCTCTTATTTCACAAGGCAGTGCAGACTGAGATCTGCCCGGGTGGTTCATGAAGGATGAGAAGAGATGCTCAGAGGCTGGTTGGAGAGGAAAGCCCTGAGCAGAAGGGAGGTGGGGTGGAGGTGGTGAGGTGCTCTGTTCCATACATCACCGGGGCCAAGAAAGCCTGGACTTGATGTGGGTGGCAGGTCTTATGTGCCCCTTGTAAGGAAAAGATAGACATTCTGTTCCCCAGCCTGCCTGTGCAATTCACCTTACTTCAATAATACTGAAAATTTAAAAACCAATATTAATTGAGCAATTTATACTACAAGGCATTTTATACACATTAGTTCATTGGCTCTTTATGAGATACTAATGCGGTGGATGCCATTGTCTTCCTCATTTTGTAGATTAGGATACTAAGGGTAGGAGAGGCCGAGTAACTCTCTGAAGATGCAGTTAGTGGGTGACAGGGTGACTGTTCAACTACATGGCCTCAACGTGCCTAGACTCTTAAGATCGTCTCTTCACCAGCAGGCAGCCTTGACTATATACTGTTTCTCCTCTCTCCTCATGCCCAGCCTGATTCACACTGGTGTTCCTTCCTGTCAGTCTCCCTACATAATAGCCTTGGGGGTCAGGTGGGGCGACAGTGCTGTCCTAGGTCCTGAACTTCGTTTTGTGAAACTTGAAGGGTGAGTGTACGTGAAAGGAAGGGTCTGATTCAAGTTTTAAGCTCATTTATAAAAACTTCACAGCAGTTACATGCTTTGTGTGGCATGGAATCGCTGCTTTTTCAGGTGGTAACCAGTCCAGAAGTTCCCAGATAAATGTTCCACCCCAACTTTGTACTCCTCTGGGTTAAGAATGATCTCAAGGGACTAGTTGAGTGCAACTGCTAGACCTCATCATAATAGCGTGGGTCAATACACAATTTAACTTCCTGGAGCTCAATCCTCTGTCAGTTCTCATATGATTGATTATAACTGATGGGTTTTGCAGGGTTAGGGCAAGCAAGGAAAATATTTCTATTTTCCAGTAGAGAAAAGAGACCATGACAAAAGATTTGTCTAATGTTAAATTACTTATGTGCAATACCCAGGATCATTCATCCTGGATTGAGAACTCTTTTTGCTCTTCTATGTCATCTCCCCAAAGTAATTGCAGACAGTAATTAAGGAAAGGGGAAGGGAGAGAGAAAAAGAGGAAGTAAAGAGAGACAGAATGAGGCAAAAGAAGAGGAGATGCAGGGACGTCAGAAAGTAAAAGGAAGAAAGGTGCAGATATTTTGTGGTGAGGGAAGAGAATGCTCTGAGCATCTCCTAAGTATCTGTCACTCAGAGAATGAATTTTCATCAGCTTAATAAATATCAGCATTTCACTTAAGAACATAATCCCATGGATATGTGTTGTTCCCTATCTCCTATTTCAGTGGAAATCTACATTAGGAGTGGTCAATTGCTGTATCTTAACTACAAATTAAGAACCAAACTCTCTTCCTAATTCCATCATCTCTCAAGGTCCATGAATACTCCCCCACCCTCGTCTTTCCTCATTCTACTGTTTTTTGTTCAAAACATCTTTTCAGCCATGGGCCCTTGGTTAGAAATCACCGGAGAGAGCCACCATCCTTCCTGAGTCCCTTTGCAATCCACCGTCTTCTAGGAAGCTTTCCTAGATCATTTTACCCTGAGTAAGTCCCTCCTTTCCTGAGTTCTCCACTGTCCTTAGACTGCGCTGCTATTCCAACACGCATCATGGACTGCCTTGTGCTATATATTACATGCCTTTCTTCTCCATTTCCTCTTGCATCACCTTTGAATGGCAGAGTTTTATCCTATTGTTGTTGCTTCTCTGACTTCCCATAGCACCAAGAACATAGGTTCACAAAGAAGGTACTCCGTATTGTTTAAGTGAATAGCAGTTTCTAGTTGAAAATATTTTTAGGATGCATCTAGGACTTAATTTTATAAAAGTGAGATAGCTGTGAATGAACCCAGTTACCTTGTCTGACTCACGGTTCAGTCTTTGTTCATTCCACTGCTCTGCAATCCATGCCAAAGCTCTGGGAAGCCCCTTGAGCCTGGGAATCACTGACCAGGGTCTTCATGAAGGAAAAGACGGGTTCCCAGAACAGTGTTTTCAGTGTATTCTAGACTATGTTTACAGTGGGCAGACTTAGGGTAGGTAGGCTCTTAGGAAAGACCAGAGAGGCACTGTGGGATTTTCCTGCACTAAAGCATGACTCTGCAATCCACACAGCTACAGCCCACTCCATGTCTATCCCTACAAGGTTAACAGATAGGAAAATTCCCATTTCTGGAACCCATCCATGAACCCAAGAAAGTCCAAGAAGGATGCTCCTGGCAAGAACTTATCCAAGTGACTATAGTGTGTGAACCCAGAATCCTGGGAGATAAACCACACTTCCACCTCCTACTTAGAGGAGAGGTAATAATTATACACTCCTTTTTGGAAAAGGAAGGAGAGAGACAGCAATTGCTGGACTCTTTGAAAGTACTGAAACTTTTCTCCCAACAAAATAAAAAGACAGTATCCGGACAATGTCTGGTCCTGGCCAGGTAGTTCCAGCCTCTGAATAATGAGGCTTTGCTAAGACATTCAAGTCCCAGTTAAATAAGAGATTTGGAAGTTCAGTCTCAGGAATTCCAGATAGGAACTGGCCAGTGAGGACAAGACCAGCTCCATAGCAGTGTTAGATACATAGTGACTAAACACCTTCATGAAACCCCAGCTGCCTCTTGGGACACATGTGCTGTGCTTACCTCTTTTATCTGGGTTTTCTGGCCCATGGTAAGGGCTAATGGTATTACATACCTGATACCTGAAGCTCTTTTTCAATCCTAACATCTCAAACTCCTCAGAGTAAGTCCCCTTCCCATGAGGAATGTGAGGGAGTGTGTGTCGTTTCCCTTCTCCCATCAGTGTGTTATTCATGTCATCCCTGCCGAGTTGACCCTGATGTTCCAGCTCACTATACGCTACAAGGTCCTTGGATTAAGCTGTAAATAAACGTTCCATTCCCTTTGCTTGCAATACCCCCCACTTCTTTTCTGCCTGGACTGATTCATGTGATTTGATAGATATTTTCCTTCTCTATGCCTTAGCCTCTGGCCAAGGCTAGCAATGTTGGTTTCACTCCTTAACAATAGGATCATGTCAAAACCTTGAGACAAGTCTCTCCTAAATGAGTTCAGTTCCCTGGGCTCCTATGATCAGGACAGAGAGGGCAGCATGGGAGGGATGCTCCACCTCCTCCTCATGATGAAAGAGCATTTCTCAAGGTGAAATTTTGCAGAGTGGTTTAAAAGTTTAGCAAAGATTGGGGCCATGGAGCTTTCACTGATACTAACAAACAGCCCACTAATAGCTGTTTGATTTCTGCTCTGCACTTTGAGATTTCATGCAGAACACTCTGGATTGCACTGGTTCACCTGCAAAGCCCATGAAGCCAGCCTTCCCTCTTCCTCCTCATATACGAGCACTTTCTTACCTGCCTACCCTCAGCAGAGGGCCAAAGGACTCGTGGACCCTTCCAAGGTCATCAAGAAGTCATTTTATATATAACCCACTGCTTTTTGGTAATAACTCATGCATCCATCCCAGATAAGTGAGCATCTCCCCTAGGTTTAAAAATCGCCAGAAGGCGTTGTGTTCTTTTAGTTCTGCTTTTATTACATTGTGAATATTGGTACAAGGTTAAATACACACAGAGACAGACAGCAGAAGGCTGCAGAGAGCATGCACATTAACATACTTGTACATAGAGAAGGAGTACAGAGAGACTGACAGAGCATACAAATACACATACAATACAGACAACAGCCACAGTAGCACCGGCTACATCTGGTATACATTCCTATACCAAACAGAGCATAGGATACAGAGAGCAGATGTCAATTGATAAACATCATCCATGAAAATCCAGCCATTTGTGTTACATTTGACAACAACAATATACAAAGCCTTATTACATCTCCAAGGGGCAAAAGGTCTAGGGAACCTCAAAGAGCTTTTCAAAACGGTCTCTGAGACTGGGCTCTGAGGGCAGGAAGAAGCCGGCAGTGACCACAAAGATAAAGAAGGGAGGAAAACCGACTGTCAGGCTGAGAAGTGAGAACAATCAGTAGGAGCCAGTATGGACAATGGGACAGCATTTTTCAAGAATCTTAGTGACATCAAGACCATCAAAAGTGCTTCTCTGTGGCTGGGCGGGGCTCTGTCCAGACCCTCAGCTGCACCCCCACCTCCACTCTCCAGCCTTGCTGGAAATATCCAGAGATTGCAAATGACCGAAGCAGGGGCCTGTTTTTGCTTTGTTTAAGTTACATTTGGTGGCTAAGTTTTTGTAGGCAGATAATAGGTAAAGGACGTCACACCTGCATGGTAAGAACTGCCTTCAAAGCCTCTGGGCTGTCAGCCTTGGGTTCTATCCCTGGCTCTGCAATCAGCTAGCTCAGCGATCTCAGCCAAGTCACTTAACCTCTCTGGGGCTCAGTTTCCTCATCTGTAATATGAGGACTAGATGACCTCTAGATGACCTCTAGAACCCTTCCAGCTCTTACAGGGGAAATTCAGGTGAGTTTTACTAGCATCTCTTTCTGAAGGAGAAATAAAAGAAAAAGGACATGGTTGATCAAAGGTAATCCAGCTTTCCAATCATCCCTCACCCATACCCCACAGTAATCTCCAAAGACCCGACCCTGAAATTTAGGAATTAGACACCTTGAGACCCAGCTCTGTGCCCAAACCCATCCAAAAAGGCTGTCAACTGTTCTGTTCATGGCAGACTTCTGAGAATCAATAGTAAACTACTGCATACAAAGGTGAGCATGACATTGCATTTGCTTTGTAAACCCCAGAACCCCAACCCAGTGCCTGGCAAATAGGGGATTTCTTATTATTTATTTATTTATTTATTTGAGATGGATTCTCGCTCTGTCATCCAGGCTGGAGTGCAATGGCACGATCTCAGCTCACTGCAACCTCCGCCTTCTGGGTTCGAGTGATTCTCCTGCCCCAGCCTCCCGAGTAGCTGTCATTACAGGCGTCCACCACCACGCCCAGCTAATTTTTGTATTTTTAGTAGAGACGGGGTTTCACCATGTTGGTCAAGCTGGTCTCGAACTCCTGACCTCAAGTGATCCACCTGCCTCAGCCTCCCAAAGTGCTGGGATTACAGCTGTGAGCACCCGGCCGATGTTTTTAGTCTTAACCCTCTGCAATGGTATATGGCAGTGTGGTTAGACTGAATTTCTGTGGGTATGAGTTTCAAACATTTCAGCCTTTCCCTTTGTTCCTAAAGCTCAAGTAGAGGAACCTCAAACAAACCCAAAGTTGAAAAAGGGAAAAACAAAGGGATTTGTTGTCAAGGAATTGTCCCCTTCCTAGCAAAGCATTTGCCAGAGGACACAGTAATTCCTCCACCATCTCTGTCCATCTCTCCTGCCCTTTTCTCTCCTTTTCCACTATATTAGGAGAGGGAACAAGAGCTCCCTTGTCCTTGTCTATCTGCAGGCAGGGTACCACTGGCACCTGGAGAGTATGTCATGGGAGGCTTTTTCTCTGAATATCTCTGGGTGGCAGCTCTTTCTCTCTCTCTTTCTCTCTCTGTCTGTCTTCTCCATTGCCCATGCTCAAGAAGCACCATTTTGTGGCCATCTGAATTCTCATCACCCCATGTCTTTTCTCATTGCTGGCCTCTAGCACCTATGGAGGCCCAACTGCCTGCCCAGCAGCCTCCCATTCCTAGAAATGGGATTAAGTCATGCCTTGGTCTTTTCTTCTAGTACTCAAAAGCCTCCTTAATTACTGTCATTGGTTTTAGCCACTTCATAATCTTTGTTGTCTTGAAAATAGCATCTGTTTGCTTGGCTCTCCAGCAGCACTTTGGTCTATACACTTAAAAATTCGTTGGATGCCTGTAATCCCAGCACTTTGGGAGGCCAAGGTGGGCAGATCACATGAGGTTAGGAGTTCATGACCAGCCTGGCCAACATGGTGAACCCCTGTCTCTACTAAAAATACAAAATTAGCTGGGCATGGTGGCAAGCACCTGTAATCCCAGCTACTCAGGAGGCTGAGGCAGGAGAATCGCTTGAACCTGGGAGGCGGAGGTTGCAGTGAGCTGAGACTGTGCCATTGCACTCCAGCCTGGGCAACAAGAGGGAAACTCCGTTTCAAAAAAAAATTCGTTGGAAGCATTAGAGATTAATAATTAAGCACCTGGCCTCTGAAGTCAAACAGATCTGAGTTCAAGTCCACTTACAGGCTACGTAATCATGGCAAGTTGCTTAGTTTTGCTGAGCTGCAGTTTCATGTGTAAGAAGGGACTCATGACACCACTTACAGCAATTGTAAAGACTGAATGGGGTGATACATGCAAAGTGCTTACCATAGTACCTGGCACACTATGCTTTGGGAAAAAGCAATGCTTTCTGCCTTGCCTCCCAGTTTCCCTGTAGACCCAAGTATAATCCATAATCCAGCGATGTCCAATGGCACTTTCTGAGATGATGGGAATTGCAACACAGCAGCCACCAGCCACACGTAGCTACTGACTACTCAAAATGTGGCTGGTGCAACTCAGAAAATGAATTTTTAATTTGATTTCATTTGAATTAATTTAATTTTAAACAGCCACATGTTCCTATTGGCTACCATATTTGCTAGCGCAGATTGCTTTCTCTATGGATGCATCTTGGCCTTCTGAACAAGTCAGGAAAACTATGGTTTAAAATGTGGCCTGGACTGGAGGTCCCCACTTGACACTACCATGGAACCTTGAGCAAGTCAGTTCACTCCCATGCCTCAATTTCCTCACCTACAAAATCGAGAAGTTGACTGATATTCCAAAACCTCTTCCATCCAGGGCAGCTGTATATGAGTACATGGGCTGTGCACAGCACTATTGCAGGCAGGCAGCTCCATTCACAGAGACTGCAATGGGAAGGGTAACCTTGGAGTTGTGCAACCTCATAATCTGGCTTCCATCTCTAAACATTCTGGGGCACGACGAGGCTGCTTTTCCAAACTGCCTCTTCTGATACCTCCTGTAAGTCAGAAGGGGCTTCCGGGCCACATTCGAATGCAATCTGTGAGGGGACTGAGGATGGAGAGCAGCAGGGGAGGAGTGAACACATATGGCAGGAGGTCAGATTTCCTTGGCCAGTGTGTGCCTGTCTGAATTCTCTTCAGTCTGTGTCTTTTCTCATCTCTGGCCTCTGCCTGGGTCCCTGCCCAACTGTCTGCTTTGGTCTCAGGCTCCATAGGCTGATGCTCATAGCCATTATTTAAGAGGGACAAGGCCAGGCACGGTGGCTCACACCCGTAATCCCAGCACTTTGGGAGGCCAAGGCAGGTGGATCACTTAAGGCCAGGAATTCGAGATCAGCCTGGGTAACAAGGTGAAACCCCGTCTTTACTAAGAACACAAAAATTAGCCAGGCATGGTGGCACACACCTGTAATTTTAGCCACTCGGAAGGCTGAGGCAGGAGAATCAATTGAACCTGGAAGGTGGAGGTTGCACTGAGCTGAGATTGTGCCAGTGCACTCCAGCCTGGGCAACAGAGTGAGACTGTCTCAAAAAAAAAAAAAAAAAAAAAAAAAAGGAAAGAAAGAAAAATATTTTAAATTATTTAAAAGAAATAAAAAACAAAAAAGAGGGACTCATGTAAAACATTGCTCCCCCATTAAAGAACTGAATGAGTATACTGAAGTCTTAGGATCCATTAACACCTTAGCATACAGTAGCCTAAAGTGCTAACTAGCTGAGAGTTATTTTGCTAAGGAAGAGAGATATTTGGAGCCTGTCACTGGCTTGAGTTGGGAGACTTAGGTGGGAGAGGTGGTGGAAGAAAGCAGAGGTCGTGTGTGTGTTTGTGGGGTTCCATGAAGAGGTGCTTCAGAGGGGATAAAACGTCCTGAAAGAGGAGATAATGATGCTTTATAGTCCACTCCGCAAGTGACCCCATTCTGCCCAGTGCTAACCTTGCATAAGGAGAGATGAAGCTTCTTGGACAGCAATGCCACTGCCACCCCCTCCTCTCAATGTTAGACCTTGCCTCTCACACTTCAGTGATGCACTGAATTCTAGCCCTGGTGAACTTCCTGCCCCACGGTAGCCCAAGGGCTTGTATCCTTGCCCTTCTTTTCAGAAGCTAAGCTTCAGTGGGCTGGGTGCTAATCGTGCACCCTTAGAAGCCAGTCCACGTGCTGAGGGTGCAGCCCACCCAGCCTCTGGAGGCTCATAGGGTGCCCTTGTCACAGCAAGGTGGTGTGACTGCAGCTTCTACCTCTGCCTTGCTCTTTCCCTTTTAGTAATAATAATGACAATAAAGTAGCAATAACAAACATTTACTGAGTGAGGGCTCTATGCCAGGCATTGTGCTAAGCACTTTCTGTCTATCACCTCACCAAATCATCAAGAAAATCCTTCATTAGTGTGGGGATACAGGCTCAGAGAGGGACAGTAGCTCCTACAAGTCCACAGCCTTTATTACACGGTTGAGCAGCAAGTCCAGTCCAGGTCTTTCTGGCTCCATAGTCCAAGCCCTTCCCTTCTCCTCCTATCCACCCCCTTCTTCTCTTCTCTTTACTTCCCTTCTTTTTATTATTATTGTTTATTGATACATAACAGTTGCCCATATTTGAGGGTTACATGTGGTATTTGGATACATGCACGTAATGTGTAATCATTAAACCAGGGCAACTGGGATGTCCATCCCCTTAAACATTCAGCCCCTTTTTATGTTGGGAGCATTCCAATTCCTCTCCTCCAGCTATTTTGAATTGTACAACAAATTATTAACTATAATCACCCCACTGTACTATTGAACACCATTCCTTTGATGTAACTCTTTACTTCCCTTCTGTCTTGAAGGACATCTTAGAAGACAGACTCAAGCTCTGTCCTCAGGGAGACAGATAACTCACACCAGTGATTCTGAATGTGAGATCAGTGGGATGTGGATATGTCCAGGATGTTTGGGGATGGAGGAGAAGGAAGGACTAGCTCAAGGAAGGTGCAAGATACATGAGCAGTGAACACTCTACAAAGGACATTCCCCTGGACTAAGTCTTAATCATGGAGATGACATCCTTGTTTATCCTGAGAGCTTCTGCTTCCCCAGTACATCCCACCTGTGGATTCTATTGAGGTAGGAAGAAAACAGGAAGAAGAGGAGCAGTGAGCTTCTAAGCTAGAACTAATTAAGATTCCCCCACTTCCCACTCCCACTCCTTTCTTCCCTTTCTTCCCAAAACACTGTATTTATTAAGCACTTACTGGGAGCTGGGGGATGAATATATAAAGAAAGAGAACCCAATAACTGCTCTCAATGTCTCACCTCCAAGCCAGGAGCAGGTATAGCCATGACTTGTACTGTCAATCAGCAAGAGAGAAATGGGCTTTAACAACTCAAATGGAGTGCTCCGCAAGCCTGGGCCAGGAGGAGTTGTCTGAGCCAGTATAGAGGAATGGATGTCATAGGATGCGAGAGACAGAGAAGGCCAGGAGGAAGGCCTTAGAGGCAGAAGGAATGGAAATAAAGGTGGCTGCTGGGAAGATCTTATGAGGAGTGGGAAGCTTAACCCATGCATGGAGAGCCCAAGGTTGTGGGAAACAAGACTGGTGACAATTTATGGCCAGCTTTGGAGTCAAGGAAAAGATTTTGAACAAATGTTTGCTAGGGTATGATTGATTCCTGAAGTGGCATTTCTCATTGCTGTATTCAAGGACATTCGCCTAAAGTGTCGAGGAGGGAGGCCTTTCTCATCCTCGACACAGTCTCAGACCCTATGGACCCCCTTTAACCACAGCCAGTGTCTTGTGCTTGGACGGTTGCAGTACTCTATTCAGTGGTCTTCCCGTTTTCAGCTGGATCCTGCCACAGCCCCCCTTTCTCCTCACAGCAGCCAGAGTGATTATTTTAACCCATAAATCAGATCTCTTCCCTTCCCTCCCCCAGGTTTGATGAAAATCACGGCACTTGAAAATGATTGCGGAGACACCAGAATTTCTAGAAGCAATCTCAGAACACAAAACAGGCTGGTCTTCCACGATTGCAGGTTCCTCATTCCTCATCCGTTTCTTTGACCCATGATGCTCTCTTCTCCTCTTCTTCCCCCAGTCAAGGCCTCAGGGCATCTCTTAGCAGAGCTGGTCCTGAAGAGAAAATCTACAGGGTCCCAGGACATGGTTCTGAGGGTCCTCCCACTAGAGTGTGTGGCTCAGTGTCCAAGCTTATGGGAGGCAGCATGCAAACTGAATCTGGTCTGCAAAGGGATTTCTTTGGCCGCCATTGTTTTGTTTATTTATTTATTTATTTATTTAATTTTTTGAGATGGAGTCTCGCTCTGTCGCCCAGGCTGGAGTGCAGTGGCGCGATCTCCACTCACTGCAAGCTCCGCCTCCTGGGTTCACGCCATTCTCCTGCCTCAGCCTCTCAAGTAGCTGGGACTACAGGCGCCCGCCACCACGCCCGGCTAGTTTTTTTTTTTTTTTTTTTGTATTTTTTTAGTAGAGACGGGGTTTTACCGTGTTAGCCAGGATGGTCTCGATCTCCTGACCTCGTGATCCGCCTGTCTCGGCCTCCCAAAGTGCTGGGATTACAAGCTTGAGCCACCACACCCGGCCCATTGTTTTAAAAGTTGGGAAAATCTGTGTGAAATCTGGATTCCTATCTTCTCTTGAAAAATGAAAAAATGTAGTCACATAGGATCTGCATTCCCACATGGAAATGCTTGCAGGAATCTCAATAATTGCCTCCTTTAGCTGGGGCTGTGCTTTCCAGTTTGCCACAGTCCCCACCACTCCTCATTGTTTCCTATCTATCCCACTTCTATCCCTTTTTTTTTTTTTTTTTTTTTTTTTTTTGAGACGGAGTCTTGCACTGTCACCCGGGTTGGAGTACAATGGCGCGATCTCGGCTCACTGCAACCTTCGCCTCCCGGGTTCGTGATTCTCCTGCCTCAGCCTCCTGAGTAGCTGGGATTACAGGTGCCAGCCACCACGCCCAGCTAATTTTTTTGTATTTTTAGTAGAGATGGGGTTTCACCATGTTGGCCAGGCTGGTCTCGAACTCCTGACCTCATGATTTGCCCACCTCTACCTCCCAAAGTGCTGGGATTACAGGCATGACCCACCACACCCGGCCCCCACTTCTATCCCATTCTATGCCTAGCCCTTGTAGGCATTTGAGTATGTAAACCCTAAGCTTTGCAGTTTCTAACATCTCTTTCAGTCCATCATGTTATTTTTAGCCTACAGTAAATCTTATCAAGATGGCAGTGTTTGGAGAGTTTGCTTTGAAGTCTCACTGTGGTGGGTGGAAGGGTGTTAAAGAAGTTTCGGGAGGCAGAAAATTGGTTGGAGGAAAGCAGTGTGAGAGAATGAATACCCTCCTGTGGACCCAGAAATCTCACCAGGTTGGACACTCTTGTTTGACTAATGAGGCGGCCCCATTGGTTCCTAGGAGATTATACCTAGCAAATCTCAAGTGTAGTTGCAAGTAGAATCTGGGTTCCAAAACAGCAGGCACTGTATTGTGTCTGGTACATAGTAGGCCATCAATAATCTGCTATGTAATGGATGGATGGATGGGTGGATGGACGGGTAGATGGATGAATGGATAGGTAGAAGGATGGGCCAGACAAGAGCGAGCTGTTCTGGGAGAGGTCATTGTGGGACTTCTCCAGATGCAGACAGCCTGGATAATTGACACTTCTTTCCCTCAGCTTCTAACTGTGTGATTTAAAAGTCTGGCCTGCAGCCAAAACAGCACAACTGTTACACATTCCATAGATAAATCAACCCCCTGATGGTTTGAAACTAAGGGGACCTAGAGAATGTTAGCCCATAATATATGAGCCAGCACGCCCACTTAGTTCTCAGAAGGATGGCAGGGTGGCCGGCCTGTGTCAGGAACAGCAGGAAGATGCCTTGCATCCTTGCAGTCTGTTTTCATGTAATTGCCAGGCTGGGACATAGCTAGGGGATGGACACGTAGGCAGCCACCCTAAGAGAAACCCTGAAAGAAACCCTGGACACAGGGCTTGTCTTTGCAAAATTCTGCCAGCCAGCATTGCAACGGACAGGAGGAGGAGCCTATGTGCACTCAGAGCACACCTGGGCCAGCCATACCCCTCTGTGTGGGCCGGCCTCCTCTCCTCTCCCTCTCCCCTGGTCACCTGTCCAGTGTCCCCAGTTCTCTTGGCCTCTGTGGACTTGTTTTCATCTGGCCCCCGTGCTAGAGAACACAGCCCACAAATGCAGCTTAGTGTATGAACCCCAGGAAAGGTGAGAAGGGAGAGAGAAAACAACAGGGCAGTGCTAGGTGGAGCAGTCAGCTCGCCCAAAGTGCCCAACTACGTAGTGAAGCCTGGGTCTCTCCGACTGCAGGGTTCATGCTGTTTGATGAATACACACCAAAGAGTTGGCAGTGGGCAAGATGCTTTCACCCCAAGGTTTGGGTCTATCCCAGATAGAGCTCTGAGAAATCTACTGGGGCAGGATGACCAACGTATTCCACCTTGCTCAGGCCTCTCCTGGGTTTTGCCCTGAACATCCCATGTCTCAGGAAACTCCAGATGACTGAGCGGATGTAGCATAGCCAGCCATTCTCATCAGAAGGCAGGTCATCCTCAGGCTCGTGGTCCTGTTTGGCTGTACCGTGATGGGCAGTTTGAACAATATTAATGACTGGCTCCCGACTCCAGACATTTTGATGTAATTGGTCCAGGTTTCAACCTGGGAACTGAGTTTTAAAAGCTTCCCAGGCAATTCTAATGTGCAGCCACCATTGAGAACCACTTCACCTGAGGAATCGAGCCTGGCACTGTCACCGGGTTAACCTGGGTAGCTTTGTCCATGTCCCTCCAACGCCTCCCTATTTCCTTCCCAAATAAGTAGAAACTCTTCAGCCTGGCAGCCAAGAGCTTTCCCCTGACGGCTCCAGCCTAATTTTCACGCCCTATCTGTCCTCAGTTCTGTTATGTTTTCACTCTATTCCAGATAAACTCCCTGTTATTTTGGGGAATTAACCCTGAGAATTCTAATGCAAGAGGTCCCTAGACTTGGTGCAACTATTTTCACAGTCCCTTTCTGAGGATCCCTGTTCACTGGAAGTTCTGTGGGTGTGCAGAGGGGGTGCACTGGGGAAGACATTCACTTTTAGCTAATATAATAGCGCATTACACCTATGAGCACCCTAGCTGATCAGTAACGAGCAGTTCAGAAACCAGAGACCAGGGAATGGAGAGTTAGGTTCGGGCAGCAAGCCACATGTGGGAAGAGGTCTGGGCTAAGGACATTCACAGCAGAGGGGCAAGGCAGGGAATGAAGAGGGAGGCCTGGGCCGATGAGGGTCTTTTTTTTATTTTTGAGACTGCGTCTCACTCTGTCCCCCAGGCTGGAGTGCAGTGGCGCGATCTTGGCTCACTGCAAGCTCCGCCTCCCGGGTTCACGCCATTCTCCTGCCTCAGCCTCCCAAGTAGCTGGGACTACAGGCACCCACCACTGCGCCAGGCTAATTTTTTGTATTTTTAGTAGAGATGGGGTTTCACTAGCCAGGATGGTCTCGATCTCCTGACCTCGTGATCCACCCGCCTCGGCCTCCCAAAGTGCTGGGATTACAGGCATGAGCCACCACGCCCAGCTGGGCCGATGAAGGTCTTTAAGGCAGGGGATGCTAATGAAATAGGAAGAGAGTGGCAGGGAAGAGGGGGCTATCAGGGAGGCTAGGGCGGGGAGGAAAACCCTCTGCTCCTATCCCTGTTTGGCTCTGCCTGAGATAAGTCCCTGAGTCCTGCTGAGC
Organism: Chlorocebus sabaeus; assembly: GCF_047675955.1. Taxonomy (NCBI): domain Eukaryota; kingdom Metazoa; phylum Chordata; class Mammalia; order Primates; family Cercopithecidae; genus Chlorocebus; species Chlorocebus sabaeus. Next base: position 11,339,856 of record NC_132919.1, on the reverse strand, counting down.
ATATGGACTGAGAGCCTGCTGGGAAGACACAGAAGCCCCCTGCTAAGCCACAGTCTCAAATAACAATGTGAATGAGGACTGCCTTATGCTTGCAGAGCCTGACTTAATTGGTATTTCTCCTAATTATCAGATTTAATCACCACCTCTCCAGTGAAATAATTTTTGACTCAAATGAGAGATTAGTATAAAAAAAGAACAAGTCGAAAAAAAATAGAAGGGAGAACAGAATTCAGTGAGAGTTTCATTTTAAAATGACTTTGTGTGTGTACAAATTGTACACAAAACATTTCCTTTTCCATTCTATCCATCTGACAGAAGTCAAAAGGCCAGGGTTTCCAAGGAGACCCCTGCCCTTGTCGGCTCTGTAGAGTTGGAAGAGAAGCCCAGGGACTCTGAGGTTGCTGAGGCTGGGAATCCTCAACCCCATAATGGCTCTCATTCTTTGATGCCTTGTATACGGTACCACTCAGGCCTGGCAACTCTGCTGATGGGTCCAGAGGAGACTCACAAAGGTTTTGGTAGGTGGATGTGTGTGTGTGTGCAAGTGCATCCACATGGTACTAAAAAACAGGTCGGAGTTGCATTATTGGCCTGACACAATGGCTCATGCCTGTAATCCCAGCACTTTGGGAGGTCGAGGTGGGTGGATTACTTGAGATCAGGAGTTCAAGACCAGCCTGACCAACATAATGAAACCCTGTCTCTACTAAAAATACAAAAATTAGCTGGGCGTGGTGGCGTTTGCCTGTAATCCCAGCTACTCCAGAGGCTGAGGCACGAGAATCGCTTGAACTCCGTGGTGGATACTGCAGTGAGCTGAGATGGCACCACTGCACTCCAGCCTGGGTGACAGAGTGAGACTCTGTCTCAAACAGGAAAAAAAAAAAAAAAAAAAAAGAGTTGCATTATTTCCTTTTAGGAGTCCTATTTGGCTAAGCGGTCACAGTTGTCAGGAGGTGGTCCTGCTATGTAAATGAGGGAGGTCCTCCGGACTCACAGCAATCGTTAGCCAAAACATTAGCCAGAACATTCCTTATCTCCATGGAAAAGTTGGATACATGTTAGTGTTGAGGCGATTAGGGAATGGTTCCCCACCCGCAAGCAGACAACCAGTGACAGATGGCCGATCTCCAAGTTCCCTTTCTACTGACGCTGAGATTCTGTGATCCAGGCTGGTATGACAGAAAGACTGTGGGATAGAGGAGGGGAGAGGGGAGCAGAAGCCTGTGAAGAAAGTGTACTGTGTGGGACAGTAAACAAGCAAAATGATGAGAGGGAGGAGAAATGGGGATGGGGGCATGGGAACTCCAAGACTGCTTGAGCATGAAGAGAGCCTGTGCTAGGGTCTGAGTTCAGGAGTGGTGCATGCGAGGCACTGGGCTTCAGGGAGGAGGTTGCAGCCCTAACCTACCATCAGGAGGCCAATATTTGATGCACACAGTAGTGTGTGCAAGGAGGAAGAGGTAGAGAGGAGACTTAAGTGTTCACTGAGCCCTCACCATGCATCATGATGTGTAAGACACTTTCATGCATTTACTCCCTACAACAACCTTGAGAAGAATCCATCATCATCCTGATTTTATGACTGACAAAATTCATAAAATTGGGGACTTAGAGAAATTAAATGATTTGCACATAGTAAATATCAACTGCTGGTAAAGGGAGAGCTGAGACTGAAACTCAAGTCAGTATAACTTCTAAACCCAGCCCATTCTCTACCGAATTCCCAACGCTTGCGTAGCTTGTTGGTCAAAGCAATAGTGGTTTTTATGAGTCAGGGTTAGGGTTCATTCAGCCTCAAGCTGTTGTAACTACTGGTGCGGTTGAGACTAGATTGAACACTAAGAGGCTGAACATTTTGGAGCCTGTACCCTCAACCCTCTGTGGCCTGTTAGCGCTTCATCCTCCTCATCCTTCTTTGACTGGCTGTTCTTGGAAAGCTCAAGAGGAACATAAAGATCCAAACAGGAGATTCCTCCCCCACCACATCCCACCCAAGACTCTGCTCATGTCACACTTCACTTTTCAAAAACCTTCACCAGCGACCGGGCGTAGTGGCTCACGCCTGTAATCCCAGCACTTTGGGAGGCCAAGGAGGGTAGATCATGAGTTTAAGAGATCGAGACTATCCTGACCAACATGGAGAAACCCTGTCTCTACTAAAAATACAAAATTAGCTGGGCGTGGTAGTGCATGCCTGTTAATCCCAGCTACTCGGGAGGCTGAGGCAGGAGAATCGCTTGAACCCGGGAGGCGGAGGTTGCGGTGAGCCAAGGTCATGCCATTGCACTCCAGCCTGGGTGACAAAGGGAGACTCTGTCTCCAACAACAACAACAACAACAACAACAACAACAACAACAACAAGCACAATTTCACCAGCCTCTCTTCCAATGTACAACACTAGACACAAATTTTCTGAGTTGGTATTTAAGCCCCTATGCATATGGCCCCATGGGCTCTCCCAGGCCTCTTGTCTATTACTCCTCCATAGTCCAATCTAAAGGGACACCTCCGGGGCTGCTTTCCTCCTAGTTCCATTTACTTGAAGTTCTTTCCACAGCTGCTTGGGAGGCTGACGTGGGAAGATGGCTTGAGGCCAGGGGTTCAAGACCAGCCTGGGCAACATAGTGAGACCCTATCTCCACAAAAATTTAAAGTTAGCTGACATGGTGACACACGCTTGTAGTCCCAGCTACTTGGGAAGCTGAGGCAAGAGGATTGCTTGAGCCTATGAGTTGGAGGCTGCAGTGGGTCAAGACTGTTCCCCCACCCCCAACTGCATTACAGCCTAGGTAACAGAGAGAAAAAAAATGTCTCTTGTCTCTTAAAAAAAAAATTCTTTCCTTCTCTAGACCCAACTTCTATTGGCAAAATCCCTGCTCAAGGCCACTATTTCCATGAATGCTTTCCTGGTTCATTCTGTTGACAATATGACTCCCCTCCAGGTCATTCAGTGAGTTACACAGCTGGGCCTGCCCTACGGGAACCCCACTTCCCTGGCCCCTAGTCCAGACTTCTTTTAGAGAATCTTGATGCTGGGGATGGGATGCCCCTAACCTGACACTGACACTGGGCTGAAGGGGCTCCAAAGGAACTCAGGCTATGGGAGGGTCCCATTTCCTCTTTCTGTAGTCAGGGAGGCTGTGACTGGGCATGAGCCCTGAATATGCCTCCTAGATCTGTGCTTGCCCTGTTCATCCTGGACATGGCCCAGACAGGGCAGGCTGCATTCCTTACAAAGCCCCTGGAAAGATCCTTTTCTTCATTGAGTCATCAGTCAGATGCGCAAAAGGGCATTAAACTTCAACATCTCCTACAGATGAGCATTCCTCCCTGGGCCTCTTAGTCCCCATACAGGGGCTCCTCTCAACACACACCCCTCCCTTTACACACAATCTGAAGGAAACAGGAACAGAAACACCAAGGAAGGCCTCTGGCTCAGGTCTGACCACCAGGGCTGGGAGCCAGCCTGCCCTTCCTCCTTCCTGCAGTGAATATGCATCCGAAGTCACCACCGGCTGCACTTCTCCAGAGTGTAGTAGCGCATGTGGGCTCAGAAACCGCTGGAGCAGAGTGTGAATAATGGGAACTGCTTCTGACTTAATTAGACTCACATTAAAATCGCACTCCCTGAAGCTTGCAAAGGCGGCGAGGAGGCCTCATCCCTCCCTGCTCCGTGACCTGGGATGCTCTTCTCATTCCAAATACCTCCTGTTTCATCGGCAGGAGAATTCTGTCCCCTTTGTTTCCATATCCCTTCTTGCTCCCTGCTTATTCTCCTTCATTTTTCCTCTTCTCTTACGCTGGCTCAGTGTCTGCACTTGGACTTTATGTCACCCCCTCTGCAACCATCGTGATTATTCACCACTCTGCTCCTCTCCCCCCACTTCTGCCTCCACCCTTTCGGGTACTCTGCAGCCCCATGCTATGCATCTATGAGGTCTCTCTACCCAGGAACTATGAGCGCAGGCCAATGCCTTGGCATCCTCTGGTCATGGGAAGACCTGGAAAGGCTGGCAAGAAGGGGTGTCCTTCTCCCCTGACTCTTGTATCCAGGCCTGTGTATTTCTGACCTCTTTCTGACAAAGAGGAAATAACAGTAATGACTGATTTCATTTGCCTGTAGCTGAGGACAGAAAAAAAAAAAAAGGCCATTAGGAGATATGAATGGAAACCTCCATTCTTTGAATGCTTCTAAGCCAGGGTTTCTCAGCCTGGGCAGTACTGACATTTGGGGCTGCATAATTCTTTGTTGTGTGTGTGTATGGGGTTGGGGAAGGGGGCATTACTCTGTGCATTGTAGGATGTTTAGCAACATTCTTGACTTTTACCCACTAGTTGCCAGTAAACTGACATCACCCCCAGGTTGGGATGATCAAAAACGTCTTCATACATTGCCAAAGGTTCTCTGGGGTACAAAACTGGCCCCCGGTTGAAAACTGCTGTTTAAGTAAGCGTGGCTTCTCATTTGGGCATCTGTGTGGTTTCAACAGAAACATGTTGGCTTTGGTCTTCAGATCCCAGATCTGCCACTTCCCTCTGCCTACCCTTCAGCTCTCCTACCCTTATGCTCTCTGAGTTGGTTTTTTCATTCTGCAAATGGGGCAGTTGCGTACTTCACAGGATTAATGCAAAGAACAAATGAGATACAAACTATAAAGTACCACATAATATTACATAAAATGTATTTCAGCACTCTAATATATTACTGGGTGCAAATAAGACTAAAGCTAGACACTCAAGGGAGAGTTAATGTTAAGTGTTGATGGAAAAGGGCATGTCAGATGCTTAGTGGACTAGATTGGGAGATTTGCAAAAAAACAGATAAAAGGGAAGAAGAGACTCGGCAGTCAGGATGGCAAAAGGAGAACAACATGAAAGCAGAAGAGAAAGATTTTCATAAAATTGGAGCCCCGAGAAGCACTGTGGCTAAGAGGCTGACCATTGGTCTCAGGTGGTCTTCTCCCAAACAAAGGGAATAATTTGAGGAGTCAAATAAGGGCTCTGTAACCCAGAGTTAAAAGAGGAAGGATGGCTAGATTGCAGTGAAGGGGAAGACCAGAAAGATTTTGGGGACATCTTAGCTAGCCAAGCAGAGAGAATATGGACAAGGAGGCTCCAAACTAGGAGTTGACATATCCCAAAATGAGAAAAGACAGCTTCAGAGACAGACTCATCAGGGAGCAGTGTGGACTCCCCAGCATCTTCCCAGCATCTCCCATTTTATCCCCTGGGCATAGTACCCTGATTTTTCTTTGAGGAATCACCCATTTGCCCTTCTCTGGCCATGTGACTTCAGAAATGAACGTGACTATCACATCCTCCAGGTTGCAGCAACAGATTCAGGGATGAGCATATAATACATGTGCGTCCATCAGAACCTATGAGTATTAGCCCTGGGGCTTCTGCCTGAATTACTGGAAAGGATGCACACTCTTTCTGCTGAGGTCGCCAATTTGGAAAGATGGATGTAAAGGAATCTGTCTGATAAGGACACCAACAGAGAACAAAGCAGAACAAGAGATGGACAGAGATAGATTAGTGATGACATCATCTGTGCACCTGGATCTAACCATGCCTGAAGCCCAGTACCCCAAGCATTTACAGTAAAACAAGGCTACAAATTCCACTAAAAAATCATGTTTTTTCTGCTTAGTCCAGTTTGAGGTGATCTTGCGAGGCTGAAAGAGTCCTTGGTAATAGAAGTAGGCAGAATAGTGAAGCAGCAAAAAGCCTGGCCAAGAAACTAGTAATTCTGATCTTGACTCTGGGTAGCCGTCTCACCTCTTTGGGCTTCAGCTCTTTCTCATCTATGATACAAGGATGTTGAAAAATATGGTGTTAAAGGACCCTTCCTACCAGTGAGTGTGATGATTCTGACCACTCTATAAACAATAATCCCTGCCTATACATAGTGCACACCAAGACTTCCTCAGGGCCAATTCGCAGTCACTATTCAGCTACTCAGTGTGGCTTTTAGTTATCTATTTGTCCCGACAGCTGAGGGCTCACAGGGCTGGCCTTGGACAGAACTGTCAAGTCAGGGAAGTTTGGCTCCGTTGGAAACGTAATGTTCCTCTGGTGTTACAGCACTTTTGGTTCTTCATCCCACTGCCCCCCAACCCCATCCGACTACAACAAAAACCCAGGATATCAGACTTTTGACCTTTAGTCTGAATGGTACTTAAATGGGTTTTTGCCTTTCAAGGCAGCTTGGGCAAACGTTTGGCCAGGCTCCTAATAATCTTCACTGAGAGGCACTTTACAGCCCTCAGGGAAGCTGGCCTGAAGGTGAATTGTCACCAGTGACTTGCCTTCAAGAAGGGTCACATCTCTAAGACTAGACTCCAGGTTCTCGGGAGGGGGCAATGCAAGCTAATTTCATTCCAAGCTGGAACTCAAAAGAGATTGACAGACCAGAGAGGATATTTACAAAAGGGTCCTGGCATTCGCAAATTGCTAAATTGAAATGTTTCCAGTCTTCGAAAGAGTCAGGGGCATTAGTACACTCTAGCTGAGGCTAATCCTATTATTGGGAACTCTATCAGTACATTCCTCTGGCTTGAGCCTAATCTCAGGGGTGGATTACTGCAGGGGGCTGTTTTTCATGCTTTCAGGATGTTTCCTGGGTACATGGCCAGATAAGACAACACCACAGTGGCCCTGACCCTTGTCCCCATTTTCTGCCCAACCAAACCCCACATCCTCTGGGAACGGTTTATGGCTAGTTATGCCAAGCTAGTGTGAAAGTCTATTTTTTAAGTAATGAAAAATAACAATTGAGATATACTTTCCACCCTAACTTTCAGGCTCGAGGTGGCACATTAGGTGGCCCGCTCCCCTAGATGCCTGGTGCAGGAGGAGAGAATCTTGCAACACCTGTGATACTTATTCAGTGTCTTTGGGGCTGTCAGGTGCCATGGCTCTTGATGCCTCTTGACGGTGGACATGGTGATGGTCTCCTGTGCTGAAGCAAGCCTATGCACGTGCGCGAACGGGGGTGCCTGTGTTTCCTCTAGATCAGGGGTTAGTAAGTATCTTTCTGTGAAGGGCCAGGGAGTAAATATCTTAGATTGTAAGTTCTCTGTTGCAACAACTCGACTTTGCCCTTATAGTTTGAAAGTGACCATGGACAAAACATACATGAATGACGTGGTGTGTTCTAACAAAATGTTATTTACAAAAGCAAGTAGCACCGGATTTGGCCCCCAGGCCTTGTTGGCAGATCCCCCGGGGTAGACACCAACTGTGCTGAGTGAGTTGGTTTACCAGTATAAACTTAGTAGTGATAGTGTGCCTATTTCTTTCGTGCTCCTTCTGTAGTGGGTGTTGGATAACTAGCCTCTTTGGGAAGTCTGAGGACAGCTGGTGACAACAAAGGGAGGGGATGAAATGGCTCCTTCAGATTCCTGCTAGTGCCCAGGTGCTGGGATGCAGGAGAGATGAAGAATGGAGGAAAACTCTTCCTCAGTGTGTCTATTTATGGTCTCATCTTGGGTGGTGTCTCCAGTGGTGAGAAAGGGTACTTAAGGATACTGTGCACAGTCCAACGCAGGGCTGAAGTCTCTGACCGCCCATTTATCAATTCTGCTGGTTGTGCCATTCTGTGGCCTATATTTTACTTATTCAACTCCTTGCTCTTCTCCTTAGCACAGTGCTTTGCATATTTACAGTGGCTGTGTTTGACAATTATTTGTTGACTATCTGCCAACTATGTGCCAAGCCTTGTGCTAGCACTGCCATTCAGAGCAAAGAGACCCGGGTCCCTGGCCCCAGAGGGCTCACCGTGCAAAAAGAAAAACAAACCACTACAGTACAATGTGCTAAGTGTTGTGACAGTGGTGGGCACACGGTGTTTTTGAATGACAAGCTCCAGGGCAGGCTGGGGAGAGGGGTGACCCCAAGGCCCCACTCTTTCAGGGACAGAATTCCAGAGCACAGAGCACCACGTGGAGGAAATCACTCACCTCTTGGCAGCCACTTGAGCACAATTGGGGGCTGTTCACCTGCTTAGAATCACAGTGAGCTGTGGCAGAGGCCTCCAAAGCACATTTGTAGAAATGAAGAGCGGCCCATTCAAGGAAAAAAACTCCCCCCGTTTGCTTCTTACAGCAGTTTTTGTTTATCTCATTATCTCCCAACCTGAAGAACAGGACCATCTGGCATGCGGGCATGTTAACAAGATCATAAATTAGGAGGAGAAATGAAGCCAGATTTCCATAATGGTCGCAAGACAGAAATCAACAGTGCTGGGATGGAATTTGCTTGGAAGGTGGGGTGGGAGGGAAATGGAGCAAAATAAAAATGCCTCAGCACATCCAGCCTGAATGAAAAACACAAATCCAGAGTCATTTAGAAGGAGTGATTTAAAAAAAAAAAAAAAAAAGTGCTGGCAAAGCATCTCTCCTCTCCATTTTTCTCCCCCTTCTCTCTCTTCCTGTTTGCTGGGTCTTCCCCTAGGAATGGGGCCAACTCCAATCCTCATGTTCTCGTAGGTCGTGATTGTAACAATTGTGTGAAAACTCATTTTGCAGAGACAGAGGCTCACCCAGTGTGCACGGCCGCCTACACTGGCCGGCCGCCTATATGGGCCAGAGCTCCAGGGCAACGTTTAGCAACTTCTGCAGAGTGTCTCCTGGGATGTCCAGCATTTCCTGGGATTCTGGACTTTGGGTATGGCAAAGGCAGCAACTGTAGGTAGTTAACGTGAGACAGCATTGCCTGCTAATCACCTGGAAGCTAGGCGTCCCCAGTACATGAGCATGCAATCCCAGCTTTGCCCAGCGTTAGCCCTCATTCAATTGCTCTTGGCTTCTTGGCAGAGAGAACCACCCCCCATTCCCCAGAGTGTATTAAATGAGTGTATTAAATGCCCCATCTATGGTGGTTCTGGCCTCTTCCCCTCCTCCGCCATGGCATCTCTCCGTCCTAACTCCTCCTCTGGCCTCCTTCTCTAGAGTTTCTTTCCCTTCTTTCCCATCTATTCCAATAATAAAAACACCTCATCTGTTTTAAAAATGAAGAGAGTAGGAGATAATTTTTTTTCAATGATTGTACTTTTAGAAGAACATCGAGGAAAAAGGTTGATCCTTTTTAAAAATTAGGGGCATATTTGAAAAGAGCAGACTTAAAGAAACCCAATGCATGACAGTTTTAAGCTACCCAATAGGCTGAGACTGTGAGGGTAAAGTAACACGCTCTTTTATCAACTGGAAAAGTCACGTTATTATGGATTCACTTTGGTGATGTTTTGTAGCATGAGGGTCCAAATACTGCCTGAGAATTTACTTCTACTCAGACTCTTTTCAGAGGGCAATTCATTGATAATTTTTTCAATTTCTTCCATGATTTTTCACCAATTTGGCCTTTTAAACTTTTTATAATGTTGATTTTGATAATGTACAATTTTGATAGTTTCCTAGAAAACTTCTCTTTTGTGGATATTAACAAGGCCCTATTTTAGGCCGGGTGTGATGGCTCACGCCTGTAATTCCAGCACTTTGGGAGGCCGAGGAGGGTGGATCACTTGTCAGGAGATCAAGACCAGCCTGGCCAATATGGTGAAACCCCGTCTTTATTAAAACTACAAAAATTAGCTGGGTGTGGTAGTGCGTGCCTGTAATCCCAGCCACTCGGGAGGCTGAGGCAAGAGAATCACTGGAATCCAGGAGGCGGAGGTTGCAGTGAGCCAAGATCATGCCACTGCACTCCAGCCCGGGTGACAGAGCAAGACTGTCTGAAAACAACAACAAAAACCCTATTTTATAATATCCACTGTGGTTTCTTACTTTATTTTGGTCTTATTTTGTGTGTGCAGATCTTTCTCTCTAGTTTATTCTCATTAATGTGGATGCATGCTTTGCATATTTTATTTGTATTTTGTTTAAGCCACAATTTTTGAATTAACTAATCAATTCTGCTTTTATTTAATTAATTTTGGCTTTCATCATGATCAATTATGCTCTCCTACTTTTTCAGAATTTTATTTAATTGTATCATTTTACATTCTGAGATGAAGGGATAATTCATTGGATTTCATTCATTTTTTTGTTCCATCAATTCATGTTCTTTTCTTTACCGCCTAATATATGGTTAATTTTTGTAAATATGTTCTTACTTCTCTGCATGTTAATGATGGAAATATTAATTATTGAACAGTCAATATTGACCGCTTCCTTTAGTCTTCGAATTCTGAATTGTTCCCCTTTATCTTGCTCTGTCACCAGTGCTGGCGTGCTGCGGTGTGATCACAGTTCACTGCAGCCTCAACCTCTGGGGCTGAAGCAATCCTCCTGCCTCAGCCTCCTGAATAGCTGGGATTACAGGCACACACCACCACTCCGAGCAAATTTTTAAATTTTTTGTAGAGACAGGGTCTCGCTATTGCTCAGGCTAGTCTTGAACTCCTGGCTTCAAGCAATCCTCCCACCTTGACCTCCCAAAGTGCTGATATTACAGAAGTATTCTGATGGAACATTAGTATGTGTGTAAATAGATAGGACTGTTAGATTTTCATCATGGATTATAAACTTCATAAACAAAAAATGACTGTGTAGTCTAAGTGGTTTATCACTTGAATTCTATGGAACCCTGCTTTCTATTATATTTGCGTCACCTGGTGTGTTTTTTGTTGTTGTTGTTGCTTGGCTCTAAACTTTTACATTTTTGGAGTAATTATGTTGTTAGTGTATATCTTGTAGATAACATAAAGCTATACTTTATTTCTTGAACCACTGTGAAAGTCTGTGTTTTAATGTAGGAGTTAGACCCACTTATCTTTATCTTTTCCTGACCTGTTTGTCCGTCTGTATTCTTCTTCTTCTTCATATTTTGGTTTGCTGCCTTTTTTTTTTTTTTAGATGGAGTTTCACTCTTGCTGTACAGGCTGGAGTGCAATGGCATGATCTTGGCTCACTGCAACCTCTGCCTCCCAGGTTCAAGTGGTTCTCCTGCCTCAGCCTCACGAGTAGCTGGGATTACAGGCGCACGCCACCACACCCAGCTAATTTTGTATTTTTAGTAGAGACAGGGTTTCTCCATGTTGGTCAGGCTGGTCTCGAACTCCTCCCCTCAGATGATCTGTCCACCTCGGCCTCCCAAAGTGCTGGAATTATGCCTGGCCAGTTTTCTGCTTTTTATGTTTTTTTGCTGTTTGCTTTATCTCATACCATTAGTTGTATGAGACCATGTTTTGTTTTGTTTTGCTTTTTCCTCTATAGTGTTGTATTTAACTCTATAAGTAGTTATTTTTTATTTTTAAAATATTATAAAACCTATATGGTTTTTATGATGATCACAGTCATTAATGAAGCAGTACCTAATGACTTATTTACATACAGGAGAAAAAAGTTATTGTATCTTACTTCTTCTCCTCTCTTCCTCCCAGATTTACCTGCTGTCAAAGTTTTGGCTCCAATATCGACCAATTCTAATTATCTTTGTTTACATTGTGCTTTCTTTTGTTTCCAAGGGCCGTGATATTTGCATTCCATTTCATAACTACATTGACAATAATTATTTAGACCAGTAGTTTAGGTAGTTTCCATGTTTACTAGCAATGCCATAGTCTTCTCTTGTGAGCTTTTTGACTCATTGTGTGGTCCTCAGATAAACATGTTAGTGTAATTTTTTTTTTCTTGGAAAAAAAACTGCTTGATATATTTTTAGATTTTTATGTTTCTGAGAAAGTCTCTGTATTGCCTTGAAAAAATGATACCTTGATTGGTGGGTGTATCCCCTCCACTGTGTAACTGCCGTCTTCTGGAATTTATATAAACTTATGCTATGGACAACATGGCAAATCTAATGTATGTTCCTTCGTGAATAGCTTTATTTTCTTTTTAAATTTCTTTCCAGGACATTGTCAAATTCTTGATTTATTCTGAAATTAAAACAAAAATCACCAATATGTTTCTTTGTGTTGGTTACTTTTAGTTAATTGTGCCTGGGGAGCTTATTCTATCTACCTATTCAGGTATCTCTAAATTCATCTAAGTTTTCTTCCACTGGATCCTATTTCATACTTTATATTGATTTGATCCCATTTTTTTGGTCTCCTATTCAAGAACTCCCATTATCTATGTTAGTTCTTACTCTCTGAGCTCACACTTCAAAGTCTTTTCTCTGTCCATTCCCATCTTTTAGTCCTTTTGCTCCTGTATCTGGAGAGCATCCCCAGCTGTCCTTCACTTCCCTGTTGGTATTTTTTTATGGCATCAGTTTTGCTCCTTGCCACTCCTAATGCCATTTCTCATGCAGTTATTTGCTTCCTTTCATTCTTTCCTTAATCTTCTATGTTCTTAAATATATCTTCAGGGGCTGGGCGTGGTGGCTCATCCCTGTAATCTCAACACTTTGGGAGGCTGAGGTGGGCAGATCATGAGGTCAGGAGTTCGAGACCAGCCTGACCAACATGGTGAAACCCCGTCTGTACTAAAAATACAAAAATTAGCTGGGCGTGGTGGTGTGCACCTGTAGCTACAGCTACTCTGGAGGCTGAGGCAGGAGAATTAATTAAACTCAGGAGGTGGAGGTCGCAGTCAGCCAAGATCGCGCCACTGCACTCCAGTCTGGGTGACAGAGCAAGACTCCATCTCAAAAAAAAAAAAAAGCCATCTTCAGTTTGTCATCTTATTATTTCATTTTTCATATTATATTTTAATAAGCATATAGTCTCTTCTACTTCAATTCAAATAAATGCCATCTAATATTTACTTATGTTTCTAAATATATATATATATACTTTTTTGTGTATATATATACACAAAAAATATATATACAAAATATGTATACGTATATATACAAAAAAGTATATATATATATACACTTTTTTTTTGAGAGGGAGTCTCGCTCTGTTATGTGTGTGTATATATATATTTTGAGACGGAGTCTTGCTCTGTTGTCCAGGCTGGAGTACAGTGGTGCGATCTTGGCTCACTGCAACCTCTGCCTCCCGGGTTCAAATAAGTCTCCTGCCTCAGTTTCCTGAGTAGCTGGGACTACAGGCACATGCCACCATGCCTGGCTGATTTTCACATTTTTAGTAGAGATGGGGTTTTGCTGAGTTGGCCAGTTTGGTCTCGAGCTCCTGGCCTCAAGTGATCCACCTGCCTTGGCCTCCCAAAGTGCTGGGATTATAGGCATAAGCCACCACACCTGGTCTCCAAATATCTTTAAGGTTACTTGTATCTAGTTCTTGAATGCCATCTTCATGTTTTTATATACTCTATTTTTTTAAATATACTCACTTCCCCCTGCCTTTGCCTGATTTTTTAAATAAGACACCTGTCACAATTTAAAATAGCCCGAGAAGTAGTACCATTAGGTTCTCCTTGGGGACTTTCTATCTTCTATCCTGGATGGTGTCCCCCACTCAGATCATAAGTTAGTGTAAGTTTACACACAACTAGCTTAATCATCACAGAGCTCAAGGAGAATGTGGACAAGTACAGCATGGGACTGTAATTGCTGTGTCATTTCTTTCCTGACAAGGCTTAGCCTTTTCTGTCTTGTAGGTATCAATATGGGGGAGTCTAGCCTCTTCTTGGAACCCATGTGGGGAGCATAATGATGGAAAATCCCATCACTGAAAACAGTACTCCATAGAGTCAGGGGAGAACCTACCAGAAAGGGGGGACCTGTGATTTTGGCGTGAGCCTGGCCATACCTTGCTTCTCCTGGCAGCTGTCCAGTGTGGTGGCATATTACCTGGATAATACCTACTCATTCTTCAGATTTCCATTTTATTCATTCATTCACTCAAAAATATTAGTTTATTGATTCATTCAACAAGTATTTAAGAATATATGACAGGTTCCTTAAATTAATGACAGGCATCAAACTACAGATCCAGAAAGCACAAATAATACAAAGTAGAATAAATGCAAAAAATACACCTAGGCACATCATTGTCAAACAATAGAAAGTCAAAGATAAAGAAAAAATTTTGGAAGAAGCTAGGACTGGGGGACTCTTACCTGTAGAGGAACAAAGGTAAGAATCAAGTCTGACTTCTCAGAAACCATGCAAGCAAGAAGAGCGTGAAGTGAAACACCTAAGGTATTAAAAGAATAAAACCACCAACCTAAAATCCTGTATCCTGTGAAATTATCCTTCAAAAGCGAAGGAGAAATAAATACTTTCTCAGACAAACAATAATTGAGGGCAATCATTGACAGTAGACCTACCTTGTAAGAAATGTTAAAGGAAATTCTTTAGAGATAAAGAAAATGATATAGGTTAGAAACTCAGATCTACATAAAGAAAGGAAGAATAATGAAGAAACAATAAGTGAAGATAAAATAAAAACTCTTACTTCTCATATTTTTACTTCATCTAAAAGGTAATAGTTTGTTTAAAATAATAGCAACAATGCATTAAATTATATATGTGTATGTATATATATTATATGTGTGTGTGTGTATATATATGCTTGTGCATGCTTATCCATAAGTGAAATGATGATGCCAATGTTACAAGGGATGAAAGGGAGGAATTAAAATTATTTTATTATTTTTCTTCTTTTTTTTTCTTTTTTCTTTTACTTTAAGTTCTGGGATACATGTGCAGAACAAGCAGGTTTGTTACATAGGTATACATGTGCCATGGTGGTTTGCTGCACCTATCAACCCATCATCTAGGTTTTAAGCCCTGCATGCATTAGATATTTCTCCTAATGCTCTCCTTCCCCTTGCCCCCCACCTCCTGACAGGCCCTGGTGTGTGATATTCCCCTCCCTGAGTCCATGTGTTCTCATTGTTTAACTCCCACTTAGGAGTGAGAACATGCGGTGTTTGGTTTTCTGTTCCTTTGTTAGTTTGCTGAGAATGATGGTTTCCAGCTTCATCCATGTCCTAAGAAAGGACATGAACTCATTCTTTTTTATGGCTCCATAGTATTATAAGGTACTCACATTATTATTATTATTATTATTATTACTATTATTTTGAGACAGAGTCTTACTCTGTCGCCCAGACTGGAGTGAAGTGGCGTGATCTTGGCTCACTGCAAGCTCCACCTCCCGGGTTCACGCCATTCTCCTGCCTCAGCCTCCCGAGTAGCTGGGACTACAGGCACCTGCCACCACGCCTGGCTAATTTGTGTGTGTGTGTGTGTGTATGTGTGTGTGTGTTTTTAGTAGAGATGGGGTTTCACTTTCACCGTGTTAGCCAGGATGATCTCAATCTCCTGACCTCGTGATCCGCCCACCTTGGCCTCCCAAAGTGCTGGGATTACAGGCGTAAGCCACCGCACCCAACCAAATTATTATTATTTTTAAGATGGAGTCTCACTCTGTCACCCAGGCTGGAGTGCAATGGCACAATCTCGGCTCACTGCATCAAACTATTTTTGAAGTGGTATAGTATTATTTAAAAGTGGACCTGGATTGGTTGTAGGTATACATTGCAAACTCTAGGGCAACCACTAAAAAAGGTTTTTAAAAAAGTAGTATAACTGATAGGTTAAGAAATTAGAGAAAATAGAATCACGTAAAATGTTCAATTAAAACCATAAAATACAGAAAGAAAGTGGAAACAAAAACATAAAGAACAAGAACAACACATAGAGAACTATAATAAATATGGTAGATATTAATCCAACTATATCAATAATTGCTTTGTACATCAATGGTCTGAATGCACCAATCAACAGACAGAGATTTTCAGAGTGAATCAAAAAACAAACCCAATTATGCTGTCTATAAGAAACACATGTTAAATATAAAGACACATATGGATTGCAAGTAGAGGGATGGAGACAAATATGCCATGTTAATATGAATGAAAAGAACACAAGAGTAGCTATATTGATTTTATGCAGAGCAGACTTCAAGGCAAGGAATGTTATCTGGAATAAAGAACAGGTATTACATAAAAATAAGCGGACCACTTCTCAAAGAAGACATAACAGATTTTAATGTTTATGTGCCTAACAACAGAAGGCCAAACTTTGTGAGGCAAAAACGAACAGAACTGCAAGAAGAAATAGATAAATCCACTGTTATGGTTGGAGACATTAGTACTCCTATATAAGAAGTGGACAGATTCAACAGGCAGAAAATTATTAAGGACATAGTTAAACTCAATGACACCATCAATTAAATGAATCTAATTGCATCTACAGATTACTTCATCTAACTATAGCAAAATACACATTTCTCTCAAGTTCACATGGAACACTCACAAAGACAGACCACATTCTGGGCCAGGAAATATACCTTAATGAATTTAAAAGTATAAAAATAACATAACATCTGTTCTCAGAACATAATGGAATTAAACTTGAAATCAATAACAGAAAGATGACTAAAAATTTCTCAAATACATAGACATTAAACAACACATTTCTAAATAACACAAGTCAAATCTCAAGAGAAATCAAAGACATTTTGAACTACACGAAAATAAAAATACAACTTATCAAAATTTGTGGGATTCAGCAAAAGTAGTACTTAGAGGGAAATGTATAGCATTGAATGCATATATTAAAAATATCTAAAATAAGTAACCTAAGTTTCCACCTTAAGGGACCATGAAAAGAAGAGCAGATTAACTCCAAACTGAACAGAAGTAAAGAAGCAATAAAAAATAGAGCAGAAATAATTGAAATTAAAATAGGAAATAAATAGAAAATAATCAATTAAAGTGAAAACTGGTTCTTTGAAAAGATACATGAAATGGACAAGCCTCTAGCTAACTAAGAAGAAAAAGGGAGAGCACAAATCACTAATACTGGAAAGTAAAGAGGGGACATCACTACAGATCCCACGGATGTTAACAGAATAATAAAGAAGTACTATGAACAATTCTATGCCCACAGATTTGATAACCTAGATGAAATGGACCAATTCTTAAAAAGATATAACCTGCCAAAACTCACACAAGAAATAGACAATCTGTATAGGCCTGTATTTATTAAAGAATTGAACCAATAATTAATAATCTTCCAGAACTGAAGTCACCAGACCCGAATAAGTTTACTCATGAACTCTACCAAACATTTAAGGAAGAGATTATAGAAATTCCCTATAATCTGTCTCAGAGATGAAGAAAGAATATTTCCTACCTCATTATGTGAGGCCAGTATTATCCTACTACCCTAAAACATTTAAACCAAAGACATCACGAAACAAGAAAATTAAAGACCAATATCTCTCATGAAAATAGATGCAAAAATCCTCAAAAAAATAAGCAAATCAAATCCCAAAATGTATAAAAAGGATTATACACCATGACCAAGTGGGATATATCCCAGATATGCAAAGCTGGCTCAACTTTAAAAAACCAATTAACTAATCCATCACATCAACAGGCTGAAAAGGAAAAATCATGTGGTCATATCAATAGATGCAGAAAAAGCATTTGACAAAATCAAAAACACATTCATGATAAAAAAAATTCTCACTAAACTAGGAATAGACGGGAACTTCCTTAACTTGACAAATAAGATTTCTAAAAACCTATAGCTAACACCACATTTAATGATAAGAAACTTAAAAATTTCCCAGTGAGATCAGACACAAGGCAGGCATGCCCCTTCTCAACACTCCTTTTTAATAATAGACTGGAAATACAATTAATGGACTAAGACAAGAGAAGGAAACAGAAAGTACACAGACTGAGAGGGAAAAAATAAAATTGTCTTTGTTTGCAGATGACACAATCAGCTACCTAGAAAATTCTAAAGATTCAACAACAAAAAACCGGCACTAATGAGTGATTATAACAAGGCTGCAGGATATGAGGTTAATATACAAATGCCAATGAACAAGTAAAATTTAAATTAAAAACATGAAATACTTAGGTATAAATCTAACAAAATGTGTGTAAGATTTATCTGATTGAAACTATGAAATTCTGGTTTAAAAAAATCACATAAATAAATAAACAGAGGAATATTCCATGTTCATGGATAGACAGACTCAATAATGTCAAAATGCCAGTTCTTCCCAACTTGATCTATAGATTCAGTGTAATCCTAATCAAAATCCCACCAAGTTATTTTGTGGATATTAACAAACTGGTTCTAAAGTCAATATGGAGAAGCAAATACCCAGAATTGCCAACACAATACCAAAGTAGAACAAAGTTGGAGGGCTGACAGTACCCAACTTCAAGACTTATAAAGCTACAGTAATTAAGCCAGTGTGGTATTAATGAAAGAACAGACAAATTAGGCCTGTGTGGTATTAATGAAAAGAACAGACAAATAACTCAGTGGCACACAATGGAGATCCTAGAAGTATACCCGTGTAAATATAGTTAACTGATCTTTGGCAAAGAAGCAAAGGTAATACAATGACGCAAAGACAGTCCTCTCAACAAATGGTGCTGGAACAACTGGAAATCCACACACAAAAAAATCAATCCAAACCTTACACTCTGCAATCTACCCATCTAACAAAGGTCTACTATCCAGAATCTACAAGGAACTTAAACAAATTTATAAGAAAAAAACAAGCCCATCAAAAAGCGGGCAAAGGATATGAACAGACATTTCTCAAAAGAAGATATTTATGCAGCCAACAAACATGAATCAAAAAAGCTCATTATCACTGATCATTAGAGACATGAAAATAAAAACCACAATGAGATACCATCTCATGACAGTCAGAATGGCAATTATTAAAAAGTCAGGAAATAATAGATGCTGCTGAGGCTATGGAGAAATAGGAATGCTTCTACACTCTTGGTGAGAGTGTAAATTAATTCAGCTATTGTGGAGGACAGTGTGGCCATATACACCATGGAATACTATGCAGAAATAAAAATAATGAGATAATGTTCTTTGCAGGGACATGGATGAAGCTGGAAGCCATCATTCTCAGCAAACTAACACAGGAACAGAAAACCAAACACTACATGTTCTCACTCGTAAGTGGGGGCTGAACAATGCGAACACATGGACACAGGGAGGGGAACAACACACACTGGGGCCTGTTGGGGGATGAGGGGCAAGGGAATGGAGAGCATTAGGACAAATACCTAATGTATGTGAGGCTTAAAACCTAGATGACGGGTTGACAGATGCAGCAAACCCCCATGGCACCTGTATACCTATGTAACAAACCTGCACATTCTGCACATGTATCCTGAAACTTAAAGTAAAAAAAAAAAAAAAAAAAAAAGGAGAAAATAGGGGAAGAAAAATAGAGGAGAGAGAGAAAGGGGTTATCCATTTGTCCATCTGTCTTTCTATAACACCAAATGATTATATATATATAATTAATTGCCATTGTAACAATATTAGGAGGTGGGATCTTGGAGAGGTGACTAGGCCATGAGGGCTCCACTCTCATGGATGAGATTGGTACAGTTTGGCCCCCTCTTGCCCTTTCTTACCCTCTCTTTGCCTTTCTACTCTTCTGCCATGTAAGGAACAGTGTTCCTCCCCTCTGAAGCACGCAGCATGCAAAGTGTCACCTTTGAGTCAGAATTGCCACATCTGCTGGCACCTTGGACTTTCCAGCCTCCAGAACCATAACAAATAAATTTCTATCCTTTACTAATTAAAAATAACTCAAAATGGATTTACAGACCTAAATGCAAAGTCCAAACAATAAAACTCTTAGGAGATAATGTAGGAGAAAACCTAGATGACCTTGGGTATGGCAATGACTTTTTATATACAAAGGCATATTCATGAAAGAAATAATTGACAAACTGGGCTCCACTGAAATGAAAAACTCTGCTCTGTCAAAGGCAGTTTCAAGAAAATTAGAAGACGAGTACAGCCTGGAAGAAAATATATGCCAAAGACACATTTTATTTTTTATTAGGAACTATTAACTAAAATATACAAAGACCTCTTAAAACTCAACAAAAAGAAAACAACCTGATTTTTAAAATGGGCTAAAGACCTTAACAGACACATCACCAAAGGAGATATATAGGTGGCAAGTAACCACATAAAAAGATGGTCTAGAACATGTCATCAAGAAAATGCAAATCAAGACAACAGTAAGATACAATTACACATCTAACAGAATGGCCAAATCTGGAACACTGACAGCACCAAATGCTGGTGAAGGTGCGGAGCACAGAAGCTCTCATTCATTGCTGTTGGGAATGCAAAATGGTATGACCACTTTGGAAGAGAGTTTGGTGGTTTTCTACAAAACTAAACACAGTGTCACCATATGATCCAAAAATTGCACTCCTTGTTATTTACTCGAAGGAGTTGAAAACTTATTTCCACACAAAGAAACCCCGCACATGGTGTTTACAGCAGCCTTATTCTTAGTTACCAAAACTTAGAAGAAACCAAGATGTCCTTCAGTAGGTGAATGGATAAACTGTGGTACATCCAAACAATGGAATATTATTTAGCACTAAAAAGAAATGAGCTGATTGGACACCACAGTTATGCCTATAATCCCAGCAATTTGGGTGACCAAGGTGGAAGGATCACTTGAGGCCAAGAGTTCCAAACCTACCTGGACAACATAGTGAGACCCTGTCTCTACAAAAAATAAAGACAATTAGCCAGGTGTGGTGGCATGAGCCTGTAGTCTCAGCTGCTCAGGAAGCTAAGCTGGAAAGATTGCTTGGACCCTGGAGATCGAGGCTGTGGTAACCTATGATTGGGCTATGAAAAGACATGGAAGAAACTTAAATGTATATTACCAGGTAAAACAAGACAATCTGAAAAGACTGCGTACTGATATGATTCCAACTGTTTGACATTCCAGAAAACAAAAAACCATGTAAATAGTAAAAAGATCAGTGGTTGCCGGGGGTAACGGGGGATGAATAGGCACGCCACAGAGGATTTTTAGGGCAGTGAGAATACTCAGATACTATAATAATGAATATACATCATTATACATTTGTCAAAACCCACAAAATGTACAACACCAAAAGTGAACCCTCATGTAAATTATGGACTCTGGGCGATAATGGTCTATCAATGTAGGTGTATCAATGGTAATGAATGTACCACTCTGATGGGGGATGTTGGTCATGGGGGAAGCTATGCATCTATGGGGATAGAAGATATGTGGAACATCTTTGCGCCTTACTCTTAATTTTGCTGTGAACCTAAAACTGCTCTAAAAAATATCTTTTAAGAAAGAGTAATGTGCCAGGCACAGTGCTAGTTATAAGCTCCCCTCACTACACTTTCATTCCAGTGGTTCAAGTAAACTCCACAGTCCCTAGTCTAAAGATGTACAGCAAAGGAGTACCACCCAATCAATAAGTTGATTACTGACTGCAGTAGATGACAGGAAGATGTCCTAAGAGTCAAGTGCATTCCTTCAAATTGAAGGGGTCAGCAAAGGCTTCCTCTGAGCAGACAACATTTGATCTGACACATGAAAGATGAGAGGAAGCTGGGCATATCAGGGAACAGAAATGAGACCAGCATGTTGGAGAGTAAGTATGCTGGTATCTTCCATCAGCACTGCAAATCCACCCTCACCTTCACTCTGTATACCCCAAGTTTCCTGATGCTCTGGTTTCCAGTTGAGCTTGGTCAATAGGGAGGGCCAGCAGGAGGCTGGAACAAGACTGACAAGGAAGTCAGTTGAGCTATGCATTTCTGCAGGTCCTGCTCACCTGAGTTGCTCCTGTACATGGCCTTTCTCTGCCTTCTCTGGGGTTCTAGAACCACCCCTCCTGTTTCCTTTTTTTTTTTGAGACAGAGTCTCACTCTGTTGACCAGGCTGGAGTGCAGTGGCATGATCTTGGCTCACTGCAACCTCCGCCTCCTGGGTTCAAGTGATTCTCCTGCTTCAGCCTCCCGAGTAGCTGGGATAACAGGCATGTGCCACCACACCCGGGTAATTTTGTGTTTTTAGTAGAGACAGGTTTTTGCCATGTTGGCCAGGCTGGTCTAGAACTCCTAATCTCAGGTGATCCACCTGCCTTAGCCTCCCAAAGTGCTGGGATTACAGGTGTGAGCCACCACGCCCGGCCTCTTTCCTCTTTAGACCTAGGGATTGCGACAACTTTTCCATCACTGTCAGACCCTGGGAACTGCATTATCCCTTGTTAGTCCCCCTAACCTATGCTCACCCTTTCCTCAGGTACCATCATTTCCTGCCAGGAGACAGTGATAGGAGATGATACTGCACATCTGTCACATCTGTCAGGGCAAAATGAGAAGACTCCTTACTCTCTGTCCCCACCCACACCCCCTCCTCAGAAGCTCAGTTATGACTTCAGTGCCTACTGAATTGAATTACTGTCTCCCTCATATCTGCCTTGTTGTCCATCTTAATCTTGTTTCACCTGCCGTTGGTGGAGGCTGAGGAGGGGAGGCCTGCTTGTCTGGAAGGCTTGGTCCTGGCTGTTCTCAAGGAGTTTGTGTGATCATCCTTGCAGAAGAGAATCAAAACTGATGGAGTCTGGGGTGACACTGGGGTCTTCTTGAGGAGGGATGTTCATTCTAAGCAAGGGAAGGCTAAAGAGCATCAGCAGCTTTCTGCATTTGTCTCCGGGGACTGAAACCTATTAGGAATGCTCCCTAGAGATGCTCCTGACCTCCTTCCTTCTCACCGTGTGTGCATAATTGGCCATTTGAGATGGGGAAGCTCAGAGGGGAAAACAGCTGAAGTGCTCTGAGTTGGTCCAGCTGCATGAACAGAGGGCAGTAGAGGCTTTGCTGTAAGTTGGAACCTTGACAGACCTGGGATGAGTGACTAGTCGGCTACAGTCTTCTAATAAACTACCACGGATTGGGCGGGGGGCGCCTAAACAACAGATATTTATTCCCTCACAGTTCTGGATGCTGGAAGTTTCAAATCAAGGTGCCATCACGATTGGTTTCTGGTGAGGTCCCTCTCCTTGGGTTGCAGAAGGTAACTTCTCGCTATGTCCTCACATGGCCTTTCCTCTGTGCATGCTCAGAGAAAGAGAGAGCCCTCTGGTGTCTCTTCTTCTCTTTATATGGACACAAGTTCTATAGGATTAGGGCCTCATTCTTATGACCTCATTCAACCTTTACTATCTGCTTCAAGGCCCTGTTTCCAAATACAATTACATGGAGGGTAAGGGCTTCGACATGAATTTTGTGGGGACGCAAAGTAAGGATTTCTATCACAGTAAGAAAATCCAGATTTGGAAGGTCTGTTGCTGAGGCCAGCTGGGAAGCCAGAGAAGAGAAAACTGCTTCCTATGATGCTCCAGTCTGGAGCTGGAGCTCTGCTGGGTATCAGGGAGAGGCAGGGAGAAGCGGGGAGAGCCCAGTGCTTCACAGAGGGATCCAAGGCAGAGGAGACTCTTAGGAGACCTCCCACGAGGCACATATGGATCATGTGAACCTCACCCGCAGGGATGGCAGGAACCCCCCAACCCCTGTTCTGCTTTCTTCCTTTAAGCAGGGTGCATTAATTTCCTATTGCTGTGGTCACAAGTTACCCCAAACTCAGTGGCGTAAAACAACAGGAACTTATCACCTGACAGTTCTGGAGGTTAGAAGTCTAACATGGATCTCATGGGGCTAAAAATCAAGGTGATACTGGGGCCGCATTCCTTCCGGAGGCTCTAGGGGTGACTGCTCCATTGCCACTAGAAGCTACCTGCCTTCCTGGCTCTTGGCCCCTTCCTCCATCTTCAGGCCTGCAGCATAGCATCTTCCAATTTCTTTCTCCAACTTGCATCTTGCTTCCTCCCTATCGTAAGGACCCTTGTGATGACATTGAGCCTGCCCAGACAATTCAGGACCATCTTCCAATATTATATCTCTTTTGCCAGGTAAGGCACCATATTCACAGGTTCTGAGGATTAGGAAGTGGACATCTTTGGGGCCATTATTTTGCTACCACAGATGGTTCATTTTGCTTGGGCCAGATGCTCTCTTCTGTCTTTGGAAAGGCACGGAGGCCCAAAGACTTTTTTTGTTTTTTTTCTTGAGACATAGTCTGCCTCTGTTGCCCAGGCTGGAGTGCAGTGGCACGGTCTCAGCAGCTCACTGCAACCTCCACCCCCCGGGTTCATTCTCCTGCCTCATCCTCCCGAGTAGCTGAGATTACAGGCTCGTGCCACCATGCCTGGCTAATTTTTGTAGTTTTTGTAGAAATGGGGTTACACCATGTTGGCCAGGCTGGCCTCAAACTCCTGACCTCAAGTGATCCAGCCACCTTGGCCTCCCAAAGTGCTGGGATTACAGGTGTGAGCCACTGTGCCAGGCCCCAAAGACTTATCTGCTAAGGAAATGGTAGAAGCCATGGCACCCAGGATCATCCAGGTCAGAATCAAGTTATCCTTCGGTGGGCTTTGAGCTTCTCTCCTGTGAGAATCAGGCTTGGACTAGCCCTTGTGCTGACAAATCCAGGTACTGTTCTATGTTTTCTCCAGGAATAATCCCAGGTACCAGAGCCCCGCTTCTCCTAAGATTAGTGTTCAGATGAAAACTAGCCTCCAGTCCTCCTGAGTTCTCACTGTACTAACAGAATCAGGCACAGTAACTCACTTTTGTAGGTGACCTAGCATGCAGGCTGCACCCCAGAGGATGTCCCTGGTTGATTCTGTCCCTGCTTACTTACAAAATCTGGACCTTGTCTCTGTACAGCCATCTGTATTTCAGCTAAGACACCCAAAAGGTATCTTACAGTATGACTACAGCCATACTCTTAACTTCAAAACGGGAGAGAGAATCAATAGAGCCTATATGGGCAGTGTTGCAAAAAAGCAAGGAAAATCAGAGAATGGTTTTCAAGGAGAAAGTTGGCCTGAGGCGTGGAATGGGCACCAGGGGGAAAGGGCAGCAATTGGGCAATGAATGGAAACAGGCCAGAGAACAGAGGGAAATGGAGCAAATAAACTCACCTCCCTGAAGTTGTTGAATTAGGAAAATTAAAAATATAAATTAAATAATACAGCTGTTCTCTAAGGTCCCTTCCAGCTTTGAAATTTTTTATACTTCTATAAGCTTTCAGGGAAAATAATAAACCAACCACGAATATCAAGGAGACTGTGAAAGCTTTAAGGGTTTTAGAAGCTGTACCTAACAAGAACAAGGATGTTTGCTGTACACACTGGAAGGCCTAGAGGGAGAAGTGGATACTTGGTTCGCCATTATCTGAATGGAGGCTTATCCAAAGCAAACCCTGCTTTCAGGCACTTACCCTGGATCTATTTGGCCGTGCTAAACTCTCAGAACAGGGATACTGTTTTCCTTTTACATCAACAGGAGCTACAAGAAGAGACCCTTTAGTCCATTATGTATTCTCCCTCCCCAAAGAGGTGAGAACCAGTTAAGAGGAAATGAAAGGCTTTCCTATTAGAGCACCTGATGAGGGCTGGTCCTGCTGCAGGCTCAGAGGCTCTTAAGTGCATTAGATTTGGATGTCACAGTGAGCAAGACGGGTCACTCTCTTGTCCCACTTTCCTCTAGCTTTTCGTCAATGCAGGAAGAAAATCTTCCTGACATGTCTTTTGTCATCTAAGAAATAACAGAAGAGAGAAAAATAACGACGTCATATGTCATACTGACACTGTAGGACCACTGTCATTCTACGGTCAAGGTAACAGAAATTAGAGGTGATCTTTAAATCTACAAATTGAGGGTGGTAGTGTTGGTGATGGCTTATCCTTGAATTAAATATGAACCATCTCTCAGATGGGGACCAGCGTGAGCTTGTTCATCATTATAACCCTGGAGCCAAGAGCAGAGTATGTGGACATGGTAGACGCTCATGAAATATTTGCCAAGTGAAGGCATGAATGAATACTTACAAGGGAAACAGATCCTTGAACCCACAGGAACTAACTCTGGACAGCTTGTGAATAAATACATCTTGATAACGTTCCCCATAAGGTCATCGATGGTAGTGAGAGGGACAGTCCATGTTAAAGAAAAACGTGTCATTTCACAACTTCTGATGTTTCCTTGTAGCTACTGAGAGGGGAGACAAAGAGGCACAGCACTTAGTTTAGGCACTATTTCATGACACTTGAGACAGGCATGAAGGAGGCCCAGATGGGAGAGAGAGGCCTGAGTAGAGAGCAGCCCTGATCTGCACCAAAGTGTCCTGAGCAGGCAGAAAGGAGGAGGGCCAGGATGGGTTACAGGAGATGGTCTCTGAGAACAGTCCCCGTGGGAGGCAGTGGCCAGTGCATTTCTAGACTCAATGATGTCTGACATCAATTTAGAAACTGTTTCCTGCCCTCTGCCTTTTCGAATAAAAGCCCCGAACTTCAGAAAAGTTGCCTACAAAATCTTATGTAAGTGGGTCTTTGAGGACGGATGGCATCTGGGCTGGGGGTCTAGAGAGGAGGGACATCAGATGAATCACGGACAGGCACGTGGAGGCGTAAACGGCAGTGTGACTTGGGAACAGAATGGGGCACACCCACCGGTGGCAGGCTGAACAGTGGGCCCCGAGGACGTCCCTGAAGTGTGTGAATAAGTTACCTTCCATGGCAAAAGGGACTCTGCAGTTGTGATTAAGTTAAGGATTTCAATGGATATTTGCATTGATTTGTTTATGTGTCCAGCAGGCACTTTGAGCAGTGATTGTGTGCAGACACCTTTCCGGGAAGCTGTGTGTGTGTGTGTCATTTTGAACCCTGGGCTCCACTCCTAGTTCAGGCCTGTAGACCGTGTGAGCTACGGGGGTTGCAGCAAGCTCTCAGCGTCAGCGTGGAAGAACGAGGTGCTGCTGCATTCCTTCAGCTGTAGTCCCTTCCCCTGAATTCCATTTTATAAGAACTTTCTTTGGGATGGTGGTGGAGGGAATGTTGTTGCTAGTAGTTGAATTGAGAGCCATACAGTCACTAAGTCTCTACTGCGTCTCTGTTCTCAAAAAAGGTGTGTCTTCCAGAGCCAGGGAGACAGGTGTGGGGGCTGCATTCACCACAGCTCCCAGCACAGATGCAGTTGCGCAAACCGTGTGTCCTTCTCAAGGGCAATGCAAGGTGACCATGTATGAAGCTCAGCCTTGGAGCAGCACCACTCCCACTGCTGCTCCACAAAGCAGGGAGTGGATGGGAAGCGTGAGATCAGGCAGAGGAGGGCCAGGATGTGAGTGGAGGTATGTGCCATGACTCCAACATTATGGAGAAGCTGTCAGATCTCCTGGGGGCGGTAGCTAGGACATCCTACAAGGGAAGCTGAAGAAATAGCCTTCCAGGTCAAAGCAACCTGGTCCCAGCTACCCGGGAGGCTGAGGCAGGAGGATCTCTCGAGCCCAGGGGGTCAAGGCTGCAGTCAACTGTGTTCACACCACTGCACTCCAGACCAGCAGAACCAGACCCTATCTCAAACAAAAATGCTTCATGTGGCCTAATTCATGTCCTCCAAGATTTGATAATCTAGTAGAGGACATAGGCTATATGGAAACAGTAGCATTGCGAGGCTGAATACGAGAGGCATAAGCATATTAAAATAATTTAAAAAACACAATTGCTATAGCCGATGCTTCTCTGAGTGGTGGCCTTGTAGGATTCAGTCGGCTGGAGATGAGAACACAGAGGGAACAGAAAGCGCACATAAGGGAGCAGGAAGGGACACTGCATGTTGGGAATGCAGGGACTAGACTGTTGGACCAGATCCTTTGGGACATAAAGCTGGGACAGTCAGTTGAGGCCAGGTGGCTGAAGACAGAGGTCCTGGTCCAAGGAGTTTAATCTTTTAGTAAGTAATATAGAGCAACTGAAAATACGTGAAAAAAGTAGAAACATAACCAAGTGGCAGCTTTTTGAATGGCATGAACCTGGTGCTTATAAAAGGTTTTTGGTTTTTTTTTTTTGAGATGGAGTTTTGATCTTGTCACCCAGGCTGGAGTGCAATGGCATGATCTTGGCTCACTGCAATCTCTGCCTCCCGGGTTCAAGCGATTCTCCTGCCTCAGCCTCCCGAGTAGCTGAGATTACAGGCACTGGCCACCACGCCAGGCTAATTTTTGTATTTTTAGTAGAGACAGGGTTTCACCATGTTGGACAGGCTGGTCTCGAACTCCTGACCTCAGGTGATCCACCTGCCTTGGCCTCCCAAAGTGCTGGGATTACAGGCCTGAGCCACCGTGCCCGGCCAGGGATTTCTTTTGGCTTATTTTCTTTGCCTGAGAGCATGATAGGGTCTTCCTCTACTGTGGAACTCTGAGCCTTCTTGGTTCCCTTCTCCACAGAGCACAATACATTCATTTCACGGACGTGCGTGTGATATAGACAGGGTCCTGCATGGATAAGAAAGCTGTCACCAGGCAGAGATGGCCAGTTTCACTCCATGCCACACCTTCCACAGGGTGACAAGACTGGACGATCACTCAGGCAAGATGGAAACTAGAGCCTCCTGCCTCCGGCCCCCAGAATCTATGTGAAAATCTCTGTTGGGTGATGGACTGGGACCCAGGTGGGCCTGGGAATTGAGCCAATTTTATGATGCGAACAATTATAGTTAATCCAAAGAGGAGGGAAAACCTGTTGATCATACAGCTAATGGTGTACTGTACGTTTAGGCAAAACCTCTTCCATGGCTGGGTGCAGTGGCTTGTGCCTGTAATCCTAGTACTTTGGGAGGCCAGGGCGGGAGGATAGTTTGAGCCCAGGAGTTCAAGACCAGCCTGGGCAACATAGCAAGACCCCGTCTGTACAAAAAAATTAAAAATTAGCCAGGCATAGTGCCACACACCTGTAGTCCCAGTTACTTGGGAGGCTGAGGTGCGTGTATTGCTTGAGCCCAGGAGGCTGAGGCTGCAGTGAGCTGTGATTGGATCACTACACTCCAGCCTGGGTGACAGAGCAAGACCCCGTCTCAAAACAAACAAACAAACAAAACTTTCTGCACAATCTAAAATTCAACACTCCTTTTCCAAATATCTATAAGTACTTTGCATGTATTTACAAAATGTATAAGCAAATGATTTTTCATATCAGATCACACTTAGGATCAGTGAGGATTACAACCTAAATGTCCACCAATAGGGAAATGGATAAATAATTGACTGCATACTTGTACTGTAAAGTACGATGTAGCTGTTCATATAAGAACCCAGTAGATATGAATGAGCTGATCAGGAACATTTTCCATGACATATTGTCAAGTGAAATAAACAAGTTCCAGACCAATATGCATAGGCTAAGCTCACTTTTATAGAAAAAGAAATAGATAACGACTTATAGATACGTAATAAAGGACTGCAAAATGTTGGAAAAGATTCTGTTAAAAGCATTTAACTAACAGAGGATGGGACTGGAGAAGAGGCTGTAATTTCCACTTCCTTCTTTAATCATTATAAATCTTAGAACTTGAGGCAACTTTTATTTTCTTGTTGTTCTTCAGTGTTTTCTAAAAAAAAAAAAAAACTTTTAAAAGATTCATAAAGGGTTTTTTACTATTTACAGAAGTGGTGAATCATTTAATAAAGTGAAGAATAGTAATAGCTGTTATTTGTTGAGTGCTGGCTATATGCCAAATCTGTGTCTGTGTCAAGAGCTTTACAAACATTATCTCCTTGATCCAATCCCCTTTTGAAGTAGGTACCATCATTATCTCCACTTTATGGATAAGGAAACAAGCTTATGGAGCTTAACTGACTTGTTGAGGATCCAAGGTTTTCCTTTGCAGTCTGTTGGCTCCACAGATTACTCTTGTCTGGTAAACTGTTCCTGGATAATCCTTTGAAAATGTGAATAACCCTGTGCTCTGCATCTAGGTTTTTCCTCAAGTAGATTTTTAAATCATGGGTATGTGATGCTGTGCTTCATGGCGATGAGCAGCTTCCCAAAGACAAAATTTGCATTTGTACCCTTCTTCATTTTCTTACCCTACCTCAATGGATAACACATTGATTAATTACAAAACATTCTTTAAACCCTTCTTAAAATTACACAGAGTGTGTTGTAGTTGACAAAACACTGTCAGCCGGCCAGGTGCAGGGGCTCATGCCTATAATCCCAGCACTTTGGGAGGCCGAGGTGGGCAGATCACTTGAAGTCAGGAGTTTGAGACGAGCCTGGCCAACATGGTGAAACCTCATCTCCACTAAAAATACAAAAATTAGCCAGGCATAGTGGCACATGCCTATAATCCCAGCTACTCGGGAGGCTGAGGCAGGAGAGAATCACTTGAACCTGGGAGGTGGAGGTTGCAGTGAGTTGAGATCATGCCATTGCACTCTGAACTCCAGCCTGGGCAACAGAGTAAGACTCTTGTCTCAAAAAACAAACAAACAAACAACACTGTCAGCTGTGTTTATTATCTCTGGAAGGTAGGAAGTAGAAGGAAGCTCTTATTGAGGGTTGCCCAACACTCCATGTTGATGGTAGTGGTTGCCAGAGAGTAGACCCTGCTAATGACACCACTCATCAGCAAGGGCACAGCCTGGCACTCTGCATTCGGTGTGAGGGAGTGGTCAGCTGTTGCTTGATCCATGCCTAGTGGCTACATACACCTGGGAGACAGCTGGGATAAGATGAGAATCTGTGGTCTCTGAACACAGAGAAGCATCTTTGCCCATCTTGGGGAGAAATGCTTGCTGATGGAGTCCTTAGCCTTAGAACGCATGGCATCCTGACTGGATAAAACATTCAGCCTTCAGGGGATACTTTACAGATCACAGACTCACACTGACTTTGCCCTCCCTCCCAGAGAGGACAGAAGGAAGGAGGGGAAGGAAAGCAGCGGTGAGCTTTAATCTCTGCTACCTGTCACGTTTTCTAACTTGTTTTCTCTCCTTATGATCCAGTTGATCTTTTCCCCCTCTTACATGGCTTTGCCTGAAATTTCTTGCATTTTTCTAAGGCTCAGTAAATCCAATTGTCCACCAATATCAACACAAAATGAACTGTGCCCATATTTGCCCTTGGAAAGGATTGTATTAACTATATTTTTAAACTTTCTGTATTCTTCATGCTCTGGTATCTGGGGTCTTGCTGACCTAGGAGGGAATGCCCCTCCCAGAATTAACTAATTCCTAGAGATAGTGAAGGACTTGCTGGAGAGCATGCTTTTCATAAGCAAACTGACCAATCCAGAGCCCATAGCCCCCCACCTCCTCTACTGGGCTCTCAAACTCTGAACTACTCTCTACCTGCCTTAGTAACCTCAGGGCCACGTACAAGACAACTAGAGACAGCCCTTATGTCCCAGAGCCTGCTGAAATTATTCAAACTAGCCAATCCTAAGCCTGCTTCCCCTGCCCTGCCTTACCTTCCTGTGGAAACCACACTAAAACTCTTACCCATGTATTCCCTCTGCTACCTCTGCCTCTTGTCCTAACCTGGTGCTTCCCCACGTAGGCCTATGTGCTGTCCCCTTGTTTATAGGCATCTGTGAGTAAAAAACTACTTCATGTCAGCCACTTCTACCTTTTTTTTTTTTTTTTTTTTTTTTCTGAGACACAGTCTTGCCCTGTTGCCCAGGCTGGAGTGCAGTGGCACGATCTCAGCTCACTGCAAGCTCTGTCTCCCAGGTTCACGCCATTCTCCTGCCTCAGCCTCCCAAGTAGCTGGGACTACAGGTGCCCGCCACCACGCTCGGCTAATTTTTTGTATTTTTAGTAGAGACAGGGTTTCATCGTGTTAGCCAGGATGATCTTGATCTCCTGACCTCGCGATCCGCCTGCCTCGGCCTCCCAAGGTGCTGGGATTACAGGCATGAGCCTGCTATTCAACTGTATATCCAAGGATGATATTTGTATTTATTATAAATATTTTTATTTTTAACAGATTCAACACACACTCTTTGTACATACTAATAATTCCTTAGGAAGACAGAAACAATTAATCATTCATTAATTAATCAATAAAATTCTATGCTAAAAAAAAATCCCTTTATGTTGTAAGCACATTTGTTATCCCAGTTGCAATCCATTCATTATGGCATTCTGCTAGTGTTTTGCTGATTAAAAGACATTCGGGGACTTGTCTGTTCTCTGTAGGCTCAGCTAGGCCCTGGGGCCAGTGGCAGGACCCATGTTGAGGGATGTGGGCTTTGCTTAGTCAAAGTCTCAATGTCTCAGGCCCCAATGTTGTCTTGGCCCCACTTCCTTACATACCCTATCCAGGAGTTCTGGATCTACTTAGAAGGGTGAAGTATAAAAACTCATCATTGGCTCATGCCTGTAATCCTGGCATTTTGGGAGGCCAAGGTGGGCAGATCACCTGAGGGCGGGAGTTCGAGACCAGCCTGACCAACGTGGAGAAACCCTATCTCTGCTAAAAATACAAAATTAGCCAGGCGTGGTGGTGGGCGCCTATCATCCCAGCTATTCAGGAGGTTGAGGCAGGAGAATCACTTGAACTCGGGAGGTGGAGGTTGCGGTTAGCCATGATCCCACCATTGCACTCCAGCCTGGGCATTAAGAGTGAAACTGCATCTCAAAAAACAAACAAACAAATTCATCACTTTTTCTTTTCCAGCTCCTGGATATTTGTATCGTTTTTTTCTGCTGGACTCAGGTCTATCATTTTTACAAAGCTGCTTCTGGGAGACCATCCTGGTGCCTAGCCTAGCTGGTTGCCAGGCAGTGGGAAAGTTCTTCCTTCCTATGTCTGGACAAAATCCCTCGTGTGGCAGTTCATGCCCTTCTCTCCTTGTTCTGGCCTCATTGAGCTGGACATTGCTATTCTTCTTGTAGAAAATTTCCACAGTCTTGCACATTGTTATTTGTTCTTCTTCACAATAAATCAAACAGATGGCTTCATCCTTTCCTCACAGGTCCTATTTTCTGGCCTTTAATCATGTTTGTTGCTTAATGTTGGCCAATCCACTCTGCAGCCGTTTGTCTGAGACCTCTGCGGCTGAGGCTGTCGACGGTCCCTCTTGAATGCATCAGGGTTCTGGGGTGCGATGAGCAATCGCTTCTATCAGTGGGCTGGATATTAAACAGCTGGGGCTCTCTGCAACCCTTGCAGGGACTTGCCCAGAAGACAGGGAAGCAATTGCAGAGACAACAAGCAATTGCTTCAAAAACTCCAGTCAGTTCCCATGATGTCTTCTGTGACTGAACACAACCCAGTGATCGAGGGAAGGAACTGGGTTCTGTGTTTCATATACAGACTCCCTAAGCTTCCCATGTTTTCCCACTTATATCACCAGCTTGCTCCACTGGGGACTGCCACCCAGGCTAGGGAGTGTGGACCTTAACAGAACCTTTCCTCTACCTGCAGATATTAAACAGCACATAAGAACATGAAGGCTGGATCTAGGCAGAAAGAGGTCTTGATTATTTCATTCATTAAACACTTACTGTGCATGTACCATGTGCCTGGCACTGTGCTGCCTGCAGAGGTGTACACAGAGATGCATCATAGCCATACCTTGTACATCTGACTCATAGAGGTCATGGTCTAGCAGGTCAACAAATGCATGTGAATAACGCCTTATTATCCAAGGCAGACTGAGAAATGCTATAGCACGGGCATATTATTAGTATTCAGGAGGCAGTCCAGAGCAATACAAGATTAATTCAGTGTAGGAGGGTAGGGGAAGGCTTCATGAAAGGATGAGATATTTGAAATTAGTCTTGTATTCATAATGTCTTTTACACCATAACTCCTTTTAATTCTCACAACTACCCAATGATGGAAACAGGCTGGGATTATGCCTATTTGTCAAGTGAGACATCGGGGCCCAGAGAGGTTAAGTGACCTTTCGAAGGGCACACAGGGAGTAGGCAGCGGATCCACGAGGAACCTGTCTAAATCTGGGTGCAGCGTTGTGCTGTCTTACTCCTCAGGAGAGTAGGGCGGGTCAGAAGATGCTGCATTGGAGGCTGGTCCTCCCAGAAGATACAAAGGTGGGTTTGTGCACTGAATAAGGGGGCCTGGCCCAGCCTGAGAGTTTGTAGAGGGGCCCCTCATCCTGGCCATCAAGACTGTCTGCATCCACAGCTTGGTCTCCTCCAGGAGAGCTGATCCTTTCTATCACAGAGCCTCATCCATCCTCATTAGCACATGGTCTGCTATACTAAACAGCGTGGCGACAGAAAGCATCGTTCCTCCTTTGGTGTCTGCTTCTGTAGGGCTCGGAGCTCACTCCTTGGGATACTGAGCTTTCTTTACTCCCTGACAACACACCCAGGGGAGGGGAGAGTAAAGAACAGAGAAAGGGGAGGAACACTACTATCAGTGCCCACGACCAGCTTTGCAAGGTTGACTTCCTTTCATCGTTTCATTAAGGTAACATCACAATAGGCAGACATGTTCACCACTTTACAGAAGAGAAAACTGAAGCCTGAAGAAGTTGCATTATCACCCAAAGATACTCACTGGTTGGACTTAAGATAAGTCTGGTAAAGTATTTATGACAATTCTTAACACATGGTAAGTGCTCAAGAAATGCTAGTTTGCTTTTTGCAAGACCTTGTTTTTTCAGGCATTCTATTTTTTTTTTTTTTTTCAGACGGAGTCTCGCTATGTTATCTAGGCTGGAGTGCAGTAGCATGACCTCGGCTCACTGCAACCTCCGCCTCCCGGGTTCATGCCATTCTCCTGCCTCAGCCTCCCAAGTAGCTGGGACGACAGGCAACCGAGACCACGCCCGGCTAATTTTTTGTATTTTTAGTAGATACAGGGTTTCACCATGTTAGCCAGGATGGTCTCGATCTCCTGACCTTGTGATCTGCCTCCCTCGGCTTCCCAAAGTGCTGGGATTACAGGCGTGAGCCACCGTGCCCCGCCCAGGCATTCTCTATTTTTATAGAAGGCATCTATCTATCTCATCTGTCTTGTTTTGTTTTGTTTGAGATGGAGTCTCGCTCTGTCGCCCAGGCTGGAGTGCAGTGGTGCAATCTTGGCTCACTGCAAGCTCCACCTCCTGGGTTCACGCTATCCTCCTGCCTCAGCCTCCCAAGTAGCTGGGACTACAGGCATGTGCCACCACACCCAACTAATTTTTTTTTGCATTTTTGGTAGAGACAGGGTTTCACTATGGTGGCCAGGCTGGTCTTGAACTCCTGACCTTGTGATCTGCCCGCCTCGGCCTCCCAAAGTGCTGGGATTACAGGCATGAGCCACTGTGCCCAGCCTATCTCATCTATCTTTATGGAAGTTAATGGAAAACTGGCATTTTCCTGTGCATGGAAAGCTTCTGTTCCGAAAAACAAGTTTTAACCTGTGTTGTAACTGTCGACTGCACGGGTGGCGTTGTAATTCAGAAAAGGCTGCTCGGGAAGACTGAGGATTGATGGATTAGGATCAACAGTAAAGGAGAATGCAGGGTAGAGAGATGAGTGGCAGGGACACCACTGGGGAGCTACGGAACAGGTACCAGGGAGGGCTGCATGCATTCGAAACGCTGGGGCCCTTTGGAGACGTTTGGGCATCATAAATATTCAGTTGGTCATCATGCATATTCAGTGAGGAAGAGATTTGCAGATAGCCTCTTGAGAGAGCTGGAACTGACAAGGGGGACTGACTTCTTTTAAGAATCTCCCAGTATCAAGGGAGCATATGGCACAGCAGAGAACTGGATGAGATCGTAGGTAGTGGCAAAGAGCTAGAAGCTTCGATGAAGGGAAGTGGATGAGTGACAGCCTACAGGAGCTGAGAGCCCTGCTGGAAAGACTTGAAAAGCATCCCCCCATTGAATGGCCAGGGTACACAGTGGAATTGTGGGTCTTATTATTTCTATTTGTGTGTAACTCTCTGTAATCTCTGGGGAGTTTTTCTTCCTTGACAGGTTCTTATAAAATCCCAGAAATATAGCCCGAAAGAGAATGTTCAAGATGGCCACCAGGTCCTGCAGTTCTTTGTGTACGGAGGGGAGTGGTACAGCCCTGGTGAGGGCCAAGGGCTCAGGTCCCCTCCCACCTCAGGCAGCATGGCCTCAAGGTCATTTGCTTCACTTAAGAGGTTCAAAGAACAATTTCACTGCAGGACATGGCTTTGCAGCTACAAAACAAAATATGTGAAAAACAACTATCTTGTCCGAATTCATCATCTTATGGATGTCGATGCCTGGAGCTAGAGGAGGGAAGAGTCCTAAATTAGTGGTGGAATCCAGGCTAGAACTTAGCTGTGCTCACATCCAGAGTCCAGTTTCTGCTTATTTCTGTTTGCGAAGGAGGCTGTTTATGGAGCCAGGTCACTGCCAGCACACTGAGTGCCTCTGGGTGAATTAGGGAGAGGAGAACTCCCTGGGAAGTCACAGCCCCAGTGAGCAAAATGGCTCCCTCTACCAGGTGCCTCGGTGCAGAGCACAACCCGTATGACCGTCCCTATCAAGTAACAGAGGTGGGTTTGGCAGGGTCCATGTGCTGTTGGTGTATCCTCCTCCCTCCCTCCAGTCCTCTGTCTCCCACTCATTCACTTTTTGAAAATGTGCATTTAGTAAATGCCTCCTGCATGCACAATGATGCTTTCATGACTCATCTCATAAAGAATGCCTTTGGAAAGGTAAAGCGATGGGTTGACATTTACAAAGCGCCTTTCTAACCATGACAATTTAAAATTGTTGGGAGGACAGATCTGGGTGCTTTTAAGACAATATGGACTTCCATATATTTGAATATCTACTCTCAAGCCTCAATCCTTCATGCACCCTAGAAGAAAATGCACTCATTTTAGTATCAACGGGATTTGGAGATTATCTTAAAATGATGTGTATTGCTTTGAGTGCAAAGGTACTTCCAAGAGCCTTTCGATGACCAGAAGGGTTTTCAATGACCAGTAGGCAGTGCACCCATAGCAGATACAAACAGCACCCAGCATAGCGCCCTGCCGTGAGGACGTAGCCTTCTAAAATGGAATGTGACCCCTCTCCCATGGTTTCTGTGCAAATTGGGGGTGTCAGGGAAAAGGAGATGCTCAGTGGGGTGAGAACCTTTACTCCTGGGCTCTTCTGGGAGCCAACTGTGAAGGCTCTGTGTCCTGTTCTTGTGAGGAGTGCCCTTTGGGGGTGATGCTCAGGCTTGTGCACACACTTCCATCTGTGCAGACTCAGTAAATATTTGTTAAAGGAATCAACAGTTTTGTTCTCCTAAGAAGGTTGGAACTCCTCCTCTGTCATGAATTTGCTTCCATCATTATTATTTTTAGTCTCACATTTACATCATGTTTGCTGTGTGCCAGGCATTGTTGTAGGTGTTTAGCGTATGTTGACTCATTCAATTCTAGCCTTATGAGGTAGGTGCTATTATCCCATATGAAATCTCCACAAACTCCCTCTTTTTTATTTTATTTTAAATAAGGAGTATAGGATGCCACTGCATTGAGTCATTCATTCATTGAACATTTTGTTTTTTGAGATGGAGTCTTGCTCCGTCGCCCAGACTGGAGTGCAGTGGCGCCATCTTGGCTCACTGCAAGCTCCGCCTCCTGGGTTCACGCCATTCTCCTGCTTCAGCCTCCCAAGTGGCTGGGACTATGGGTGCTCACCACCACGCCCAGCTAATTTTTTCGTATTTTTAGTACAGACAGGGTTTCACCGTGTTAGCCAGGATGGTCTTGATCTCCTGACCTTGTGATCCACCCGCCTCAGACTCCCAAAGTGCTGGGATTACAGGCATGAGCCACCGTACCCAACCCATTGAACATTTTTAAAACACACCTGCTATGTGTCAGGAACTTCCCCAAGTAGGAGTGACAGCCAGGATGAGTTCTCTGATCTGAAGGTTCTCCCATTTGATTTGGAAAGAAATAGATAACAAATGAGTGAATAAATTTCTATAAAAATAACCCATTTGGATAAGCACCGTGATGGAGATGAAGGGCCTTTGAAAAAGTGGCATTTAGACAACAACATGAAGGAGCCACACGCCTGGGGCATGGAGAAGAGCATTTCACAGTGGGGACAGGGTGTCCACAGGCCCTGAGGTCTGGGATGGCTCCCCTTGGTCTGGGAACTCACAGGAGACTAATTGACTGCGCAGGACAATGCAGAGGAAAGTGGAAATTGGCTGAGTGTAGCCATGGGCCGGAACCCAGAGCCCTCTGAAGGCCGAGTACAATGGGACACAGGACGTCAATGGGAGGTTTGAAGTAAAGAGTTATCTGATCAGATTAATGTCTGAAAAGGATCACTTTGGCTGCTCTGCGGGGAATAGGCTGTAGGAAGAGGGCGCAGAGAGGATGAACAGTAGCTCCTGAAGAAGCCCAGGCTAGAGATAATGGTGACTCACTTTAAGGAGGCTGCAGTGACGATGGAGGAGGAGGGAGCATTGGAAGCTATAGTTTGGAGGTAGAACCTTGAAGATGTGCAGAAATAGATTGAATATGGGGAGTAGGAAGAGACAGCGATAAAGAATGATTGCCAGATTCTGACTTTAAAAATCGAATAAATGAGAGCCACTCCAGAAAGAAGTTTAGCTTATTGGTTTATATAAGCCAATATGGATTACTGATTTAACTTAAAAAATTAAATACAAACATACCATATGACCCAGCAATCCCTCTCTTAGGTATTTACCCAAGAGAAGTGAAAACTTACATCCAAACAAAAACTTGTACCCTAAATGTCCTTCAGTGGGTAAATCGATAAACAGAGTGTAGTACGTCCTAACCCTTAATCCCTGACAACCACTGATCTGTTCTCTGTCCCTATAGTCTGACCTTTTCCAGAATGTAATATTAACAGAATCATAAGCTTGCAACCTTTTGAGACTGGCGTCTTTCACCTGGCATAATGCCTTTGGGATTCATCCATGCTATTGTACGCTTTGATAGTCTATTCCGTTTTACTGTCGAGTAGCTTTCCAGCAACGTTCCCACCAAAAGCTAATTTTAATGTATGTAAGTTTAAAAATAAATTTCAAAAATATTTTTAAGTAGAAAAGAAAAAAAAGCGAGAGGCAGAGATGAAAACTAATGGAGTGGATAATTTTGCTACTTTCTGAGATGGGTAAGATGG
The DNA here is from genome assembly GCF_047675955.1 of Chlorocebus sabaeus. Classification (NCBI taxonomy): domain Eukaryota; kingdom Metazoa; phylum Chordata; class Mammalia; order Primates; family Cercopithecidae; genus Chlorocebus; species Chlorocebus sabaeus. The sequence goes on along the minus strand of NC_132919.1, from coordinate 11,301,119 downwards.
GAGAAGGCACAGATTGGTGAAATAGTGGGAGAAATGAAGAAGCTATATTTAAATTCCATTTATTCCAGTTTGGTAGGCTTGAATTATGCTTAAAAGTAGGTTGGGTTAGGCAGTAAGTAAGCACTGTCCCACTGAGGGTCTCAGGAAGCAAAGACAATAAACTCCTTGAATGAGGGGAATAGGGCAGGATATGGGGTGGGAGACAGAAGAGCTCAGGTTTCCCTAAGCTGCTGTTGCTGCTGCCTGGACCCCAGGCTCTCTTCTACCAAGTGTCTGCTCTGTGGCCAATACTGTCTTGGAGTCAGCCTGGAAAAATGACCTTTTAGCCTCCACATTGGATCATCTATGATATCTCTTTGTAGGTCTCAGCCTGTTAAGGGACTGCTTTCAATATCCCTGGGCCTCTTCCAAAATCATGAACATTGATGAATGAGTCATTATAAGAGGGGAGGAAGGGCTGAAAAGAAATTAATGCCAATGCCTGTCTGTCCTCCGGTCCTGAGGAAAGCTGAGGGCTGTTTCCAAAGACCTGGATCTGGATTGAAGGTGGGGAAAAAGGGGAGAATATGGAGGAGGAAGAGGAGGAGAGGAGGAAGAAGAGGAGGGGGAGAGGCAGGAAGGGGAGGAGGGTGAGAGGCAGGAAGGGGAGAAGTGGGAGGAGAAGAAGATATAGTAGAGGAGGAGGAGGAGAGGAGGAAGGGAACTCAGAGAAGTAGTAGTAGGAGAACAAGGAGGAAAGGAAGAGAGTAAGAGGAAAATAAGAGGAGGAAAAAAAGAGGATGAAGGGAGAAGAGAAAGAGGAGGAGAAGGAAGAGTAAGAGAAAGAGGTACAGTAGAGGAGGAGGAGGAGGAGGGGAAGAGAGGAAGACAAGGAGGAGGGAAGGAGAAGGAGAGAGGAGAGGAAGAGGAGGAGAAAGAGGAAGAAAAGTGGACAAGAAGGAAGGAATGCTGTGAGATTCAGTGACCACCTTTCAGGTTCTGGAGCAGAGATCTCACTTGCTCATGGGATTTTTACCCCCACCTGTGTCTGCAGCATGAAACACAGAGGTGGTGATCCACTGAGTCACTCTAACTCCTTTTATCTGCTGATGAGGAACCTGACCTTGAGTCACCTGCTAGACTCTACGTACAATCTACCATTGCCATTAAAGAGAGGAAACAGGACTGGGCTTTTAAAATGCCAGAAACACAACCACGAGGATTGTACACATAGGGATACATACAGAATACATAAGCATCCCACAAAGAAATACTGAGAGGGCATGCAACAGTGCTATGCACCGATATCCCCAGGAGACCTGGATTAATTGCTTTCTCTCTTGCAAGCTGGCTCTATCTCCACCCACCATGCCCGGTTCTACGTGAAGAGCCTCTGACCACTGCTGGAGGTAAAGCTTGTTCTCCATGTCCATGGTCCTGTCTCCTACCCAGAGCCAGGCATTGCTGCTCCCCACTGCCCTTGTCAAGCAGTTGCACAGTGGATGAGCAGGACCTTGATGGTGAACCACAGACTTTCAGAGCTAAGGACCTTTCTATTGAGTTCAACCTGCCACATCTAAGCGTTTCTTCTGCAATCTTGAGTTCAACCTGCCACATCTAAGGATTTCCTCTGCAGTCTTCCTCACTGATGGTCAACGTTCCTAAAGCCTGAACATCTCTGGAGATGGAGAGCTCATGACAGCACAAGCAGCACACTGCAGAGATGGCAGCTTTGATGGTCTGGGAGTCTTTCTTATATCGTGCCTGACCCTGCCTCCATGCAATTTCCATACACTGGGCCTGGCTCTGCTCCTGAGCCAACATGGAGCCTACCCACCCTGGGATGTGGGAAATATGCATTCATGTTCATGTGGCAACTCCAGTGTCGCCTCTGTGGAGAGGAGAGGTCCTGTCCAACCACTCTATCAGTCCTTGTGTTCCTTCCCCTGCCAGGTCACTTGTTATCACACTATCCTGTTTGATTTGTTCACGCCACCTCTCATATTTAACATTACCTAATTACTTGATTACACCACTGTTTTCTGTCTCCCCCAGCTAAATGTAACCCCCTTGAGAGTATCCACAGAACATATAAACGTTTCTGACGTACTGTAGATGCTAAAAACTTCTGTCAGATGAATGAATGAACACACATTTCTTATCTCTTACCTCTTCCTCCTTCATAGAGCAAAGAGAATAAGAATTGAACGCAATCCTTTTGGCCGGGCGCGGTGGCTCAAGCCTGTAATCCCAGCACTTTGGGAGGCCGAGACGGGCGGATCACGAGGTCAAGAGATCGAGACCATCCTGGTTAACACGGTGAAACCCCGTCTCCACTAAAAAATACAAAAAACTAGCCGGGCGTGATGGCGGGCGCCTGTAGTCCCAGCTACTCGGGAGGCTGAGGCAGGAGAATGGCGTGAACCCGGAAGGCGGAGCTTGCAGTGAGCTGAGATCTGGCCACTGCACTCCAGCCTGGGCGACAGAGCGAGACTCTGCCTCAAAAAAAAAAAAAAAAAAAAAAAAAAAAAAAAAAAAAAAGAATTGAAAAGGCCAGTTGGATGTGGTGAAGTTTTAAGATAGCACTTTGTGTATTATAGCGAAAAATATGGAGATCATATTGAAGGGGGGATGGGAGAATGGATGGGAAAGACGGGAGCAGGGGCTGTGGGTAAAACCACACATTTGAGATGCCTGAAGAGTAGGAATGGGGAACTGGTAGCACAGCGACCAGCAGGGTCAGTTTCCTCATTTCCCAGCTTCTCCCGAAGCCCCACAGTCTGACCTCTTTCCTCCTGTCACACATGGTGAGCTTCATCATGGATAATCTGGCCAAATCTGGTTTTTTGTTTTTTGTTTTAATTTTCTATTTTCCCTCCTGTCCTGGTCTACCTTGCTCCTTATCAGAGAATGAAAAATAATGTTTTCAACATCAAATAGTGAAGGCTGTCAAGAAACCTGGACCCAGTGCTTGAGGGGCAAGGGCTCATGGTGTCTCAAGAAGAAAGGCATCATGAACTGCAACAGGCTTCTGTAACCATCGACCAATCGGTTCTTCTTTCTCAAAATTCCTCCTTCCTTGGTGCGATTTCCTGGATTCTTTATATTTTGGGTCTTGTCCTACTCTCTTAGATTACTCTGTTTTTTTTTTTTCCCCTTTTGGATGGAGTTTTCCTTTTGTTGCCCAGGCTGAAGTGCAATGGCGCAATCTTGGCTCACTGCAACCTCTGCCTCCCGGGCACAATCTTGGCTCACTGCAACGTCTGCCTCCTGGGCACAATCTTGGCTCACTGCAACGTCTGCCTCTGGGGTGCAATCTCGGCTCACTGCGACCTCTGCCTCTGGGGCACAATCTTGGCTCACTGCAGCCTCTGCCTCCTGGGTTCAAGTGATTCTTCTGCCTCAGCCTCCCAAGTACCCAGGATTACAGGTGCTTGCCACCACACCCAACTAATTTTTTTTATTTTTATTTTTAGTAGAGATAGAGTTTCACCATGTTGGCTAGGCTGGTCTCAAACTCCTGACCTCAGGTGATCCACCTGCCTTGGCCTCCCAAAGTGCCGGGATTACAGGCATGAGCCACTGCGCCCGGCCTTGGATTACTCTTTGTGATGAATTGAATTCTGCCTCCAAGAAGATATGTTGAAGTCCTGACCTCCAGTAACTCAGAATGGGAACTTATCTGGAAATAGGGTTCCTGCAGATGTAATTAATTAAGATGAGGTCAAAGTGGAGTGGGGTGGGCTCCTAAACTCAATTTGATTCATGTCCTTATAAGAAGAGGTCCATAGGGGAGACCATGTGAAGACAGAGGCACAGCCTTGTGTGAAGCATCTATTGTCAAGGAAGAATGAGGGCTGCCAGCCATCACCACAAGCTGAGATAAAGACTCCGGGCAGACTTTCCCTTGGACCCCTCAGAAGGAACCATATGTGGAGGTTTCTGGCCTCCAGAATCACGAGAAAATGAATTTCTTTTTTAAGTCACCCAGTTTGTGGTGCTTTCGTACAGTAGCTTTAGCACACCGAGACAGTTTCTTTCCTTGCTTGGCTGATTTCTTCTTCACGTGTCCTGTCTTTATTCACCTGGGATTTTCCCACTCCCTCCTTTCACGAGACGCATCATTCATTCCTTCAGTGTCTCGCTCATCTCTCGAAGTCTTCCAAGCCCCAATTTCTATTGCTAACTTTGGCCTCGACTTCCTCCATATCATTCATGTCAATGCTTCATGTACCTTTCAGACTCAATGTGTATCATACAAAAATCATCTTGTCTCCTCAGCCCAGCTCTGTTTCCAAACGTTCCACCTCCTACCATGGGCAACTGTCATTCTTTTCCTCTCCTGGATCTGAAATGTCTGATTTCCACGTTCTACTTCCTAAGTAAAAGTTTTATATTTATATTTTATGCTTGTCACTTCCCCACTTTTTTATCTGTCCTTTCCCCACTTGTTATCACCTTAAGACTGCAGGACCTGGGTTATTACCATAGTCCACTCACTCATTCTTATCTTCAGTTTTGCTTCATCTGAGACATAAGCTCTAGGAAACTTGCGGTCCTCCTGGCTAGAGCAGCTCATCTGGGGTGAGCCTCACGTTGTCCGGCACGAGTCCCACAACGGACCGTGTCCTCTTCGTCTCCTACACTGCTCACGGGCGTGCCCACTTCACATAGCACGGGTTAATCTCTCTGCTCTGGACGGACCACATACTTGTCTCCAGCGCTACTGACCCTCGGCCAACACTACGGGACACGTTAACCAAGGATACATTTTGTTGCCTCAGCTTGGGCCCGTGAGTTGTGGTGCAGCAGGACGTAGCAGACTGCTGGCATTGTTTAGTAATCATCGAGTTGGCTTCAGTGGAGGTGAGGGGAGTAGGAGTGGATTCACTGGTTAAGGCTGGTCCTGGAGCTGGAATCTCCCCATGTGGCCAGCTCACTACAAGAGAACCCCACCATGAGCAGATAGGGGGATTCCAGGCACCAAGATGCTTTGCGCATACGCTGGTGGTGGTTCACACGGGGATACTGCATGTTCTGTGTATCAGCCTGTACCCGAGATCTCCAGACCCCGTTCAATGCATATCCTTCTCAGTTCTTGCTGTACTGTGCCTTTATCTTTTAATACAGCTGTTCTCTGTATATAAACTCTTTGGGTCTTGTTGCTTCAGCAATGGAACACCTAAGGTGGCTGGTGTGTGATTAACACAGATCTTACTCATTCTGTTCTGACACTTGAAATACTCAGCTTGTTTCACTCCCATCCATCTGACACCTAATACCAGAGGAGGTCTCAAGCCCCACCCCTCCAAGAAGTTTCTACACTGTCTTTCTCCCTTATTGATCTTCACGGAACTTAGCCTGACAAGGCTTCAGCACCTGGTTAAGTTTATTCTCCTAATTTTAAGTATCACAGTTTAATGGGAGGCCCAGTTCCAATTCAGCCACTTATTAGGTATATAAGGTTTAACCCTTCTGAGTCTCAGTTTCCCCATCAATAAAATGGGGATGCTAATGCCTGCTGCAAAGAATGGCTGTGCAACTGAACAAAATAATGTAAGTGCCTGACGTTCAAGCAGCAAACAGTAAATCTGAGCTTTCTTTTTCCCTTCCCATATTTTCTTTCTCTTTCCAAAGAGATTGTAATCTCCTTAAAAGAGGGAATCCCTTTTTTAAATTTGCAGGGTGTCCTCTAAAGCAGTAATCTTCATAGGACACACAACAGACAAGTCAGAGAGTTTGAGAATGTCATAAGAAAGCTAGAGGCAAGATTTGCATTGAGTAAACGTCAGGAGAGGCACGGGCACACTGGCATGGCTTGCGACAACTTAACTCTTAGGAACCTTTATCTTTTTTTTTTTTAAATTATTATTATTATTATTTTGAGATGGAGTTTCGCTCGTCACCCAGGCTGGAGCGCAGTGGCACGATCTCAGCTCACTGCCACCTCTTCCTCCTGGGTTCAAGCGATTCTCCTACCTCAGTCTCCTGAGTAGCTGGGATTACAGGCCTCCGCCACCACGCCCAGTTAATTTTTGTATTTTTAGCAGAGACGGGGTTTCACCATGTTGGCCAGGCTGGTCTCGAACTGTTGACCTCAGGTGATCCACCCGCCTCTGGGATCATAGGCGTGAGCCACCACACGTAGCCTTTTTTTTTTTTTTTTTTTTTTTTTTTTTTTTCAGAGACAGGGTCTTACTCTGTCACTCAGGCTAGAGCTCAGTGGTGTGATCACAGCTCACTGCACCCTTGATCTCTCGGGCTCAAGCCATTCTCCCACTTCGGCCTCCTGATAGCCGGAACTACAGGCGTGTGTGCCACCACCACACCCAGCTATTTTTTTTATCTTTTTAGAGACAGGGTCTCACTATGTTGCCCAGGCTGGTCCCTGGCACAGGAGATTCTCCTGCCTTGGCCTCGCAAAGTTCTGGGATTATAGACGTGAACCACCACACCCAGCATCTTTATCTTTTTAAAAGAACAATTAAGCCCACCCCAAAAAGCACCTGTGAGAACTAAATAAAATCATGTAGGGGAAGTTCCCAGAGTTTAGGAGGTACTCCATAAATGTTAGCTCTTCCCTTTGCTTCCCCCCTTTCCCTTGTGCTCCCAGCTCCTGGGGAGATTATAATGAGGCAGTTATTATATTTTCATTGTGTGCCCTGATATGTCAGGTCCCGGGTGAGTCACAATCGACTGTCACATCAGAGAGTCCAGCTCGTCTCTAGAAAGTGGAATGCACAGTTGGCGGCGAGGAACTCCAACATGGAGTGCCCGTACCCACTGCCCCTCCGACCCTGCCCACTGCTGTCTGCAGGTTGGACAAGCTTCCACTGGCTTACAAGTCCCTGAGCTCTGTACCATGCCCCCTCCCATACTTCTGGGGTATTTCTGTCCATAGCAAAACATGCCAGCCACCAAACAGTTGGGTTTAGAACGGAAGGAAATGGGCAGCAACTTCATTGAGGAGATGATGACCAAGCTTATGAGAAGGCTTTAATGAGGCAGCTCTGCTGTCAATCCAACCGAGCGAACAAAGCAGGAATCTGTCAGATCAGCAAAGGTATTATATATGGAGAAATAGAAAATGACTGCCTCCTCTCCGAAAACATTTAGCTGGGTGTGGGGTGGAGGGTGGGACACAATAAAACCAAACCTGCGGAGGCTGAAGTGGGGCGAGCTGTTAATGAATCTGGCATTCAAAGATGTGGGTTAACTCAAGGAAGGTGGCTCCATTCCCAGGTTTGATTCAGCCAGTTCCGGGAAGCTGTGGGGGGTCTTCTCTGAGGTCAGCAGCAGTTAAGCTAAAATATTCAACCGCTTATTATTCCCGTAGATTACACCAGGTTCCCCACAGTATTCTGGGAACTCGACAATAGTCTCACGTTGGGTGAATTAGTCCAGCCCTGAATTTCTGAGATCATCCTTAATTCAGAGACTACCTTCTTATTTCTTTCTGACCTTCCCTCCTCGGAGAACTGGGAAGACTTGCAGGTGACTTTGGTTCTGAAAGTTACCCTGACACCATTTCTGGTGTTCTAATGTGTATCATTTGTTTAACACACCCATGGCTTTATTGACACCTGGAGATAGCTCATTGCTATTGAGGCAAAAACAATGGTTCTGTCTTCTTTGGAAGAAACAAGAAGATGCTTGCTCTGAGAACAGACAGGTTCAGGAGATACTCTGAGAGTTTAGACAGGAGGAAAACCACAGAGAGAAGGTTCTTAGCTGGGCAAAAGTTGAGGAATTAAACTATCCTTGTTTCTTGGGATGATTAGACTGAAAGAAATGGACTATTCCGTAAGCCCTATCTTGCTGCCTTCACCCATGTCTGTGGGAGATGAATAGGTACATATCACTCCTGTTTCCAGACACAGAACCCACAGCTCAGACTCTAAGTGACGTGCACAAAACCACAAAGGCAAACACAAGATGAAAAATTTTCTGGGTTCCAGCCTTGGAAGCTGGGCCAGGAAAAGCAGATCAGGTGGCTGGTCAGAGACATCTGGGTAGAAAAAGAAGGATGAATGGTTTCCCAGGTTGGACATGGCAGGAGGAGACCATGTCTACCCACACACCTCTGCCCAAAGGCAGATTTCATCTTTACATGTCTGCAGCAATTTCTTTTCACTCAATATTTGTCTAAGAGTGTTTTGCTGACAGCTGCCTTTCTGGGGAGAGGTGTTGGGAAATTGTATTAGAAATGTTCTATTCTAAAGGTCAGAGCCACAGTAATTAGCACAAACAAGCTTGAAGAGGGGCAGCCAGGGGTGGCAGGGCCAGAGAGCTGCTGTGTCTTTGTAGTTCCTAAGGCTCTGAGTCCGTGTCTTTGAAGACGATTCCACCATAGATGAAGGTCTAGTGTGTGTGGTGTGTGTGTGCTTAGTTCTATGCATTTTTATCAAATGTAGAGTCATGGGACCACCACCAAAGTCAAGAAACCAACAGTTCCATCCAAGTACACTGCTTTGACCTATGTTCTTCCCTCTGCATGCAGAGTCCTCCTTCACTTGATCTTCCTTGGTTTGGGACAACTCCTGTGCCTCTTTCAAGACTCAACCCACACATCATCGCCTTCAACAAGCATGCTGCGGTGGTTCACGCCTGTAATCCCAGCACTTTGGGAGGCTGAGGCGGGCGGATCACGAGGTCAGGAGTTCAAGACTAGCCTGACTAATACGGTGAAACCCCGTCTCTACTAAAAATGCAAAAATTATCTGGGTGTGGTAGCGCATGCCTGTAGTCCCGGCTACTCAGGAGGCTGAGGCAGGAGAATCGCTTGAACCCGGGAGGTAGAGGTTACAGTGAGCCAAGATCGCACCCCTGCACTCCAGCCTGGGCGACAGAGTGAGACTCTGTCTCAAAAAATAAAAAAGAAAAGAAAGAAAAGCATGCTCTGATCTCTTGCCCACTTGTGGAGGCCTTGCTCCTGGCCCCCAGGGCTTCCAGTGATTACCTCCTTAGAGCTTTCCCTGTTTGTTTGTAGTTATCACCTCCCCTACACCCTGTGACTTTCTTATGGTCAAGGATAGTGTCTCTCAGACCCCAGCATCATCAATACTTAGCATAGTGCCTGACACTTAGTAGGCGATTAATCATTGTTTGCTGAATAAGATTGGATTTTATAGAGAATAATTATCTCATGGCCTACAGCAAAACCGTACACAAGAAAAGCTATCGTTTAATTAGGATTTAATATACTCGACTAATACCAATATAGTTGCATTGCTAAAACACATTAATATTTAATTAGTCTGAGTTATTTTGCAAGGATATATGTGTGAGTGTGTACGGTGATGGTTTGCACGCAATTTTACCTCTTCTTTCAGAAGTATGAAGTATATGCTGCAGTGGACTAAAGGTTTGTGCTCTCTTGCCCCCAGTTCATGATGTTGCGATTCTAAACCTCAAGGTGATGGTATTAGGAAGTGGGACCTTTGGAGGTCAATTAGGTCATGAGGGTAGATCCCTCATAAATGAATTAGAGCCCTCAAAAAAGAGGCCAAAAAGAGCTCTCTTGCTGCTTTCTGCCACGGAAGGATATGGAGATGTCAGTTGTCTACAGCCTGGGAAAAGGTCCCCTCACCACAGCCTAACCCTGCTGGCATCCTGATCTTGGACTTCCAGCTTCTACACTGTGAGAAACTAATTTCTATTGTTTATAAGCCACTCAGTCAATAGTACTTCATTATAGCAGCCTGCATGGACTAAGACATGTGCAGATGCTTTCCTAAACATGGACACTAAATTTTGCTTTAGTGTCACATTCAGCTTCATCAAAGGCCAGCTTTTAAAAGTCACATTAAAATCACCTCTCTCCAGCTGCCTTTTCTAGAAAACAGTCACTCAGTGCCTCTATATAACTTATCTGCATGGTACAATAACAACTCCTGTGCCTCTTTCAAGACTCAACCCACACATCATCGCCTTTAACAAGCATGCTGCGGTGGTTTACGCCTGTAATCCCAGCACTTTGGGAGGCTGAGGCGGGCAGATCACGAGGTCAGGAGTTCAAGACCAGCCTGACTAATACGGTGAAACCCCATCTCTACTAAAAATGCAAAAATTATCTGGGTGTGGTGCGCGCCTGTAGTCCCAGCTACTCAGGAGGCTGAGGCAGGAGAATCGCTTGAACCTGGGAGGTGGAGGTTACAGTCAGCCAAGAAAATCATGATCTCCTCTGTGGAACTCGTAAGCTTCTCTTTCTGATAGCCAGATGTACACAACTGGCCATCGTTTTCTTTTTGACATGGTTGCCAGGAAGTTCACAGTCCCATCTGAATCTTGTTTACTGATTGTCAATCATTCTGTTAACTGCTCCGTGACCTGTATTTCTTGGGAGAATCATAAACTATTGTTTAGTAAACAAATCTCGGTTCTTTCTTTCCTTGGTGTAAGACACAGGGAGTGGCCTATTTGAGAAGGAGCTCCATCCAGCTAGCAGCTTCTCCTTTAGTGATTTTAGATTTGGGGCTCAAATTATTATTGTTGTTGTCGTTTGCATTTTTGTATATATATTTTTTTGTCCAAAGCATCTGGATTCACATAGCCCACCCCGCTGACCCCTGGTGAGTGACCTGTACTGGAGCTTACTTTGGACTGCTCTGGAGGACCCTGGCCTCATTGAGGGTTTCTCTGTAATCCCTCAAAGGGAATTTCACATGTTTCGTATAATCTGGGTGGAAATTCCTTATGGGTGTTTTCATAAAATACGGTAACAGCAAAACAGACAAAAATTTAATTTTCTCCTTCCTTCCTTTCGTTTTTCTTTTTCTTTTTTTTTTTGAGATGGAGTCTCACTCTGTCACCCAGGCTAGAGGGCAGTGACACAATCTCAGCTCACTGCAACTTCCCGAGCTCAAGGTATTCTTGTGCCTCAGCCTCCTGAGTAGTGGGGACTACAGGCGTATGCCACCATGCCCAGCTAATTTTTGTATTTTTAGTAGAGACGGGGTTTCACCATGTTGGCCAGGCTGGTCTCCAACTCCTGACCTCAAGTGATCCACCTGCCTTGGCCTCCCAAAGTACTGGGATTACAGGCATGAGCCACCGCACCTGGCCTCTCCTTCCTTTCTTGATCTTGACTTTTCTATTCCTCTTTTACTTCTCTGACTTTATTTTATAAATATCACTTATGGTGAAATGCCTTAAATCCTTTACAGACAGAAAAAAAAATCTCTATGTCCAGCTCTAACCGGAGACACTGGATAGCATATTTGTACACATTCATTTTCTCAGTATTTATTCTGCAGATATTTATTGAACCTTAAACTATGGACTAGACACTCTAAGCACTAGGAATATCAGAAGTAACAGTATTACTTCTACTACTATTTTTAATCATCTTAATTCTACTACTATTACTACTACTACTACAAGGTAATATAAGCAAATATTCATTGGGTGGTTACTCTGTGTGCCAGGCTTTATAAGACTTTATCTCTTTCAATCCTCACAATGATAGCACCTATAAAGTAGATGCTATTATTATGTCTAGTTTTCACATAAAGAAACTGACACACAAAAAGTGTATCTAACTTGTCTACATCCACGCCTCTGCTCAGCCCCAGTGTCTCCAACTCTGTGAATCTTGCCTGATCTTAGCCTCCTTCTACTCCCTCAATGGGCAAAATGGATAACTCCCTTCTCTTTGTTCTTGGAACCATTTTATCTTATTATTGTTTCTACTGCAGCACAAATCATAGTATATTGCAATTATGTGTTCAGATGGCTAAGAATTGCCTTGGACTCCAGTCTTCTTGAAGACAGAGATGTACCTCATTATCTTCATGTTCCACAGGCCCACTCTTACAGAGGGATGGATGTGCAAATTCCTACCCATACACGTTAGGTTGAGATGTGCAGCCTTTGACTGAAGGCTCAGGCAGCTGTGAGAAAAAAAAGAAAGTCTTCAAATCCCAGGGGTGTCCTTCAAGACTCCTGAAGACAAGGCTTCTCAGGCCGGGTCAAGTACGTGTGTCACAACTGTCAAATGCAACCTCCACTCAAATACCTAAGACAGCCATTGGGAGACAGAGCAGCATACCTCAGCATAATCATTGGCCCTTCAACTTCAACTTAACTTTAGTCTAGTTCTTGGCTTTCTTTTTCTGCTAAGAACCACCAGGATGGACAGGATTTAGCCCTATTTCATTTCCCTCCTTGTCTGAGTTCTGGAGGAAGTGCTAATGAGCAGTGGCTTGGCTAAAAGGAAGGCTGCAGAAGTCAGGTGAGACATCATTAAACTGGACACTCAAAGCCAGCCCAGCCCCACATCACTGCACTGCCTATACTGTCCATCTACATGCCCAGGGCCCTGCAGCCTCACGGTCCCCAGCCTTCCTCCCCGATTCCCACGGGTAGTGTGAGCTTTATCTGTAGGAGCATCCTGTCCAAAGGCAAACTTAGTTCATTGAAATCTATTAGCATAGATTAGACTAGCAAACGGTGCTGAGTCTTTACTGTGAGCCAGGCACTGAGCTAAACATTTCACATGCTATTTTGTTTAATCCCCACAACAGCCCTCTAAGGGAGGTACCATTATTAGTTCCATTTTCAGTTGAGGAAACCAAGGCTTAGAGGGGTTAAGTACTTTGTGTAAGCTTGTGAAGGCTGAGCTGGAGGTGGAACCTGAGACCTGCTTTTCACAGCACTGTGCTTTCTCTGCCAGTCTCTCAGAAGCAGGGCTCTGGTGGAGTGACAGGAAGGATAGATAGGTCTTTTGGAGGAAGGGAGGGATGTGAGGGAGAGGGAAAAGCCAGAAAGCTGGGGGTCTCGATTGCTGGGTAGATCCAAATGGTTCAGGTGCTCACTGACTCCAGGCAGGGTGGTTTGTTGCTGGCAGCGCAGCATTCGCGTACCTTCATGTGCCCATAAGTCTGAGACTCCATTTCTTTAGCTATGCAACAGGGGCAAGCAACCATACTAAAACATCATAGTACTCCAAGTGTCAAATGCCGAAATGTTGATGAGTAACCTCAGAGTATGGCGCCACGTCTGTGAGGCTGATGATGGTGGTGAAGAAGTCCCTATCCCCCCAGAAAGAGGATCATGGAAGACAGAAGGGCTCCACTAAAAGGAGAGGGGCAATGCTGCAGTTTTCCTACTTCCTTGCTTTGTCCATGACTACCTCTGAGGGGTTGCTCAGGGCACTGTGCTTGTTAGGAACAAAGGGCCTCCGGCACGCTCATTTTGCAAAGGTGAAGTGTCTGCAGAGCTGCTCACTGCTCACAGAAGGCCCCCTTGGAAGTTTCAAATAAGTAGTTCCCAGCGCTGGGTCAGTGCCCTTCATCATGGCACCAGACACAACTCAAGGTCCATCCAAATGAAGTTAGTGGGAAAAAGTGGCTGGATGCTGGGTATTCCTCAACTTAATGCAGGTGAAAAGGTCTAACCCTGTGAGCCCCACAGTGGGTATAAATACATTTTGGGCTGGAATCTCAAATCTAGAACTATCCTTTTCTCCCCATTCCCCACTCACTACTAATAACACCTTGCAGTTCTCAGTAGGACTGCAAAATGGAGGGTAATTTTAGTCTTTCTTCTCCTGATTACAGATGCTTAAACTAGAAGTGACACTTAAAATGTTTAATGCCATCTCTCATTGGGTTCTCACGAAGCATGTGCTCTAGTGTGTCTACTGATGAGCATTTCATTCCTGATGGAGATGGCTCACTCCAACTGAGGACAGCTTAGATGGTTTCACACCTTCCTTATGCTAAATCATTCAAGTAGGTTTCTGTTCCTGATGGTTCTATAATGTCCAGTCTCAAAAATGAAGCAGCTTCACACTTCGATCCCCAAAGTCTTCTATTTTTCAAAACTTTCCATTGTGGGTAGTTTGAAATCTGTTCTGTTTACTCTCCTGATTTTGTTTACCATGTGTTGGCTGTTTCAGAGAAGTCAGCCTTTAGACTGCCCCAGTCTACACCTGTAGCCTGGCTTCCTGACAGCAGAGGAACTGAGAAGGGCCTGAGATGGGCCTGGAGTTGAAGTCATGGAGGGAAGAAGGTTTTTTTGTTGTTGTTGTTCCTCAGAAGAGGCTGAAGCTCTATGAGAAGGTGGCAGTGAGCAACTAACTTCCTTCCCTCCCTTCCTCCCTCCCTCCCTCCCTCCCTCCCTCTTTTCCTTCCTTCCTTCCTCTCTCTTCTCATTTCCACAGATGTCCTCTCTACTTCACCAAGTCTTTACCTTCCTCCCTCCTTTCTTCTTGCTCAGCCATTTCTCTTGGTCCCAGGCTGTCTTTATCCCACCTCCTCTCTCCCATCTCTCAATGGAAGTGTAAGAAGAGCATGGCTGGGAGTGTCTGCAGCAGGAAGGGGCCAAACCCACATCTCCTATTATTAACTCCATTTGAATGTTGGAAGCAGGCCAGTGATAGTAGAGGTCACAGAGGTTGTGGTGGTGGTTGTGGCAGTAAGAATAATAAGAGTCTTCATGCATTATGTGGCTATTACTTGTCCTAGATTATCCCCGATTTTATTTCTCTAAGAATCCATTTGCTCATCCACATTGGATGATTCATTGCTCATCCAATGTAGATGCTTAGATAAATGAGGGCTTGTCCACACCCTCAGACAGGCAAGTGATAGAGTAAGAGTTAGCCCCAAGGCTGTTTGGATCCAAATAGAGAATCCCCATTCTCTCTCCCATACTCCCCTGCTTCTTCATTCACTCCTGGGGCAAAGCCAGATGCAGCAGAAATGTATGGAGGAGCAAGGTCAAAGGTGAAGGCAGGAATGGAGGACTGGCACGTTCTCTTGTTACAAATTGGATTTTCCTCCATCCTTCCTTTATATCCCCTCTACCCTCCAAGAAACTCTACAAGTCACTGAATGACTTTCATTGTTGGCTAAAGTTTGATGCAAATTAGGAAGTAGCAAACATTCGCTTCTGATTCCTACCAATCTTCTATGTCTGCACTTCTTTACATTTCCCATAGCCTCTAACAGACAGGAAATACCTGTAGGGCAGTGTCCTCATCTTGGTTTTTCTTGTTTCTTGGGGACCTAGTACAGTGCTCAGCACTAAGCAGGTTCTAGGTAAATATGGAATGAATGAATGAATGAATGAATTGAATTAACCATGTCAGCAGACCCAGGACCCTCAGGCTGCCTCCTGTTTATTTGGGGTGCACCCTGCTATTCCCTACCTGGGTTGTCTTTCCCTTTCCTCACCAAAGTACAATTAGGGTCCATCCCCATAGTATGTTGCAAATTAAAATAGAGAGTGAATGTCATCTCTTCTCAATAAAGGGACAAAAAACCTGAAAGGAAAGCTGTCATCAAGACCATAAAACTCTCCCCAAAGCACTAGTTCAAAAGAGAGACAGGAAGAGGCAGAGTCGCACTCCGATGTTTTCAGGAGCAGGCGTGTGATTACTCAGAAGAAAGGAAAGAAGAGGGTTGAAGGAAGAAAAGTTTCTTAAGTGCTACTAAATGCAGGGTAATTTGTTTTTTACCTGCTTTATTTATTTGATGTCTCCATCTTGTAGATGGCATTTAGAATTAGTTGGACTTAGTTACTTAACTTGAGTGATGGTGTCATTTGCTTAAGGTCACACAGTTAGTAAGTTATAAATTCATGATTCAACTTGGAAATGCTGGACTCCAGGGTACCCATTTTTCCCCCAACAAGTCTAAGAAGCCATTAGTTTTTGAAGTTTCCATGTGTAAAGTATGTGATTCTTCACTGCTGCATGCTAAGGCTTTCCAAAGTTACTATCTGAATGGCATGGCTTGGGAGGAGGGCTGAGTGCTGCTCAGAAGGCTGGCCTCTGTGCCAACTGCCCCCCCACCCGTAGATGTACGTTATTCTAACATTCTGAAGTGGACGCTATCCATGACCCACCCAGAGTCCTCCGACCCCCTCGACCACGTCTATGCATTCCTCTTCGAGGTTACATGTGCTTTTGCCTCCATTGCACAGAAGTGCCTTTCTTCTTTGAAGGATTTTCTTGGGTGTAAAAAACTGAAAATGCCTGGAAATTGATGTCCTTCAGGCATACCCTTAGCCAATGACTGACAGGTACAGGAGTAGGAGAGCCCAGCCCCCAGGACAGCACAACTCTGAAGTGTAATTAACACCCCAGAACCCCCTGTAATATCAGTCTTGGGGCCACTGCCTGAATCTTTATATTTACTTCCCGTCTTGTTCCCTGCTCTTTGTCCTTGCTCTCCTTCCCCTATTCCCTTGCCAGTCTCCCCGGAGACTTGCTATAAATCAGTTGCACATGAATCTTCATCTTAGGGGAAGCCAATCTTGCCATAACTCCTACCTCATCATCTATGACTTAGATCCCTAAAGGTGAGTCATATTCTAGCCCGTTACTTTCCAATAGGATTAATTAACAATGTCTTTTAAATAGAGTGAGTTCACTCCATAAGGCTATTGTTATGGACTGAATTATGCCCCCTCAAAATTCACGTGTTGAAGCCCTAACTCCCAATGTAACTATCTTTGGAGATAGGACTTTTAAGGAGGTAATTAAGGTTAAATGAGGTTATAAGGGTAGGAAAGTTTGATAGGACTGATGTCCTTGTAAGATACAGAGCTAGGGTGCTTCTCTCTCTCTCTCTCTCTCTCTCTCTCTCTCTCTCTCTCTCTCTACCTCCCAGCACAAACAGAGGAAAGGCCAGGGGGCACACAGCAAGAAGGTGGCTGTCTGCAGGTCAGGAAGAGAGACCTCCCCAGACACCAACACTGCTGGCACAGTGGTCTTGAACTTTCAGCCTCCAGAAGTGTGAGAAAATAAATTTCTGTTGTTTAAGCTCCCCGAGTCTGTGTTATTTTGTGCCCAGTCTGTGATATTTTGTTATGGCAGCCCTGGCAAACTAATACAGTTACTAATGAAACACTCTAGGTTTTTAAACATAATTTGATGTTTAATGTTTGGAGAAGAGTGAGGACGCAAATATGGTCAAAATAGTTTAGTTCGTGGAAATAATGCTTGGGTCAAAACAAGTCATGAAATAATTAGGAATTAAACAAAACCCATGTACCAAACATCTGCCCTGTACCAAGCAGGGAACGAGTGATACAGCAATGGGCAATGCACAGCGCTGGCCCTCAGCAGGCAGGGTGGTATGAGACAATCTTGGAGAAAGGGTAGACAGTAAGTCTGGCATAAATCTTTATCTACCCTGACTCAACCTGCCAAGGCTCAAAACATCACCATAAGCAGTGACATTATGGCTGGAGTCATCTGATCGCTATCTCCAACATCATCATCACCAGCCCCACCTTCACCAGCAGCGCCCATAGCTGCAGCCCCAATGTCGAAGAGACCCTGGTCAGTCTCCCCAGGGATACCTAGGCTGTGCTGGTTGCTCTTCAAACCAAAACCACCACTACACCTGCTTACAAGAACCTTTTACACATTGGGACACATGCAATGGAATAAGAAAATGAGTCAGAGAAACACATGGCATTAAAGAACCATGTAAGCACCAGAGTGCAATGTGCCTGGGGAGCTCTCTTTTGAGGACTTGGAAAAATGACAGATTGTTTTGCTACTTATTCGGGGAATCTTCCTATCTGACTGCTAAAGAGCCCTACTCGCTGTTCCATCCCTCCATGCCAAGCGTGCTCATGGAACAGAGAACAAGTGTATCAACAACTTGAACCTGGGATAAAGAGCAAAGAAAATGTGTTACTGCAAAAACAAAAAATGCTGTACTGAAGTTCGTCACAGTAGCAGGCACTTGTGATATCCCACTTCTGATTTCAGACACTGTTATGAGGGGACAGTTCCCTGCAAGTGTAGGCTGATGCTGACCCGTGATCTACTTCGAGAATGTTCTGTGTTTATTTCCTGTTTATGCCTCGCTCTCAAATCCCTGGAAGTCCTCTCAGTCCTCATCCAAAGGCAGCCTGGAAGTCTGAAAGTGAATGGTCCTGGGGCAATTCTCAGCAACAGGGAGGTGACCAGCCTCCCATCCTTCAAGCCATCAATTCAATTCTGTGCACTTTCCAGAGGTCACGGCTCACTGAAGCCCCTGTTGTCTACAGCAACAACCTTGGCAATGCAACCCTATATTATCTTTGTCTCTTTCCTTCTCATTTTTGCATCTCCCTGTCCCTCATTCCTTCCTTGGAATAAGCTTTCTGCACCCATATCTCTCCCTCATCCTCTGCTTTCAAGGGAATGGACTAAGACAGCCACTATTAAGCAACATGTGCTATACACAGGAGCCTAATGATTTTTCTCCGAGGCCTTTTAGCTTTAGTTGGGTGGTAGCCATAATTTAGATGGCCATTGATGAGTTTCGCCTTTTGGTTGAAAAAGCCACATTTCCAATAAGGGCATCACTGAGTTAAAGATAGAATTTTACCACTCTATTAGGCTCTTCAAACGTCTAAAAGAGAATGCTTTACTAAAACAACTAAGTAAAATAAGTTATTGATAAGTAATATTCACTAGCATTGGGATTCATCCATGTGTTTATACATTCAACAACTATTTCTCAGTGTCTGCTGTGATCAGTCCTGAAGATATAGCGAAGTTCATGAGAGTGCCTCCCCTCATGGTGTTTAAAGTCGAGCAGAAAAAGCACATTAAACAAGTCGTTAAATCGATTAGTATGAGTACAATCAAGAAGAAACAAAGGGATGCTGTTAAAGTGACTAACAGAGATCTGATAAAGAATAGGGATGTGGTGGAGTCAGAAATCCATAAGTAATTGTGAATTAATATTTCCAAGAGAATAATACAACTGTACAGCTGATAGAAAACCACACGGATATATAAACAGAAAGGTACAAGCCAGTGTCTGTATTAGTTTGCTTGGGCTGTCATAACGAAATACCAGACTGGGTAGCTGAAACAAAAGGAATTTATTTTCTCCCAGTTCTGGAAGCCTGGAAATCCAAGATCAAGATACCAGCAAGACAGGTTTCATTCTGAGGCATCTTCTCTTGGCCTGTATAGGCTGCCATCTTGCTATGTGCCCACATGACCTTCTCTTTGAAAGTCCAAGGGGAGTGGTAGAGAGAGAGAAAGAAAGAGAGGGCCCAGACCCAAGAGGATTTTTTCCCCCGGAAGAGCTCCCCAGGCATTCAGCCTCTGGCCCTTGACATTCAGCTGTAGGTTACCCTCAGAATCAACATCTATCCTGAGAAGCTCTGGTGTTTCCCCAAGTCTGGTTACATATTAGATACTCCAGTCAATGCTAACACAATTTGGTTTTTGAGGGAAATAGTTTTGTCATAATACTACATCCTTCTGTTGCTTTTAAATAAAAAGGAAAAACAAAAAGAAAGCCGTCCATCAGGTAAAGCAACACTCCCTGTTGGCCTGATGCTTTATGAAGTTTTGGGAAGTAAGCATGGAGGCACCTTAACACCAGTTTTCGAGCAAAAGTTCTAGAAGCTGGTTTAGAACTACACACCTATGGGTACACTTGATGAAAACTGCAAAAGGCTATGACAGGCCCAGAAATATGACCAGCAACCCCGTGAGCCTTTGGGGCATCTGAAGGAATTGAAAAATGATATCCCCTTCAGATGAACAGTAAAAGCCAAGGTACTGGAATTCTGTTTGTTCTGCCTGGCATTTGGGGGTGTCCAAGGACCTGTGTTTTTAACAAAGATGACTTTATGAATGTTTTAAGGATTGAACAGATTCTTGTACAGGGTGCCAGGTTTCAAGTTAGGTCCTCTTAGTATAAGCTCTCTTTTCTGAATCTAAACCGATTTGCCTTGTCATTTCTAAAAATCTAGGAGGTTTCTGGATATTGTAAAGATACTGAGGACAGATACAATTGTGTAAATTTCACAGTGTTTTATTTTGAGGTGAGAGTTTTGTTATAGTTTATAAAATATATTTTCCTATTCAGACCTCAGGGCTATTTAGGAACCTACAAATAAATGTGATTCCCAGCAGCTTCAATTTTTAATATTCCAAAAGTTAATAATCTTTAAGTTAAATATAATGTGATATTATTCAGCAAAAAGAATGTTTTTCCCTTTTAACTTCTAACAAATTGTGTATCTAATGTTTAAAAATATGAAAAAAAGTGATAATGTAAAAATGTGGAATAATTGTGGCTAAAGAACAAAAAATCACTTGCTAAATACAACACATTCTTATGGTGAAAAAAAAAGAGAGGGGGGGAAACAGAGATATAGAGAGAGAGCTCATAAGCTCTCAAGCCTCTCTTTTGAAGACACTAATCCCATTATTAGGGTCCCATCCTTGTGACCTCATCTAACCCTAATTATCTCCCAAAGGCCTCATCTCTCAATACCATCACTTTTGGGGTTAGGACTTGAACATATGAATTTTGAGGGGATATATTTAGTCCATACCAGTGCCTTTTTCAACAACTTTTAACTGTTTGCCAGTCTCTAAAACCTGTGAAATAGGCTAGGGTAGGAAGATTTAGAAATGTGGTAATATATTCTCCCTTCCCTGTCCTCTGCTTTGAATATTTCTTTGCATTTCAGATTCAAAGACCATTTAAATACACTAGATGACAGAGACTAGACCAGTGTGTTGGACAGAAACATCTTAAAACATAGGAGAAAATGGTAATAGGTACAGTTAAATAACACATAAAACTTATATGTCTTATGTAAGTCTCTCTTGTACCTAGAGAAAAATTCTAAATGTGACACAAGGGACACCTGAAAAAACTAAAAAAGAATTTGTCTAAACTTAGTTGCACCTCTTGTTTTATGCTCAGAAACATGGGAATACTATGTTTATAAACCTGTAAAAGTAATTGATTTTAGGGGCTGTCAAATGGCTGGGGAGATCATTCCAAGGTCAGTGTGCACTGATGTTAGACACCACTCCAAATACGAAAAGAATACAGACTTGTGAGAAAATTAGGGAAGAAAAATATTTAACCCAGGTGATTAGAAAAAGTGTTGCCGGCCGGGCATGGTGGCTTACGCCTGTAATCTCAGCGCTTTGGAAGGCTAAGGTGGGCAGATCACGACATCAGGAGTTCAAGACCAGCCTGGGCCAACATAGAGAAAGCTCGTCTCTACTAAAAATACAAAAACTAGCTGGGTGTGGTGGCACACATCTATAATTCCAGCTACTCAGGAGGCTGAGGCAGGAGAATCGCTTGAACCCGAGAGGTGGAGGTTGCAGTGAGCCTTGATTGCGCTACTGCACTCCAGCCTGGGTGACAGAGTGAGACATAGTCTCAAAAAAGAAAAAAAGAAAAAGTGTTCTGAAATAAGAAATGTCCTGGGATATACTGCATGTGATTCTGGGCATGCTGGGAGTCATGCGCACTGATTCTGACCTCTCACAACCATTTTTCCTTCTTTGACAACAGCCTCTTGATTTCATCTTGGGAAATTACCTATTTTTCCTTTGGCGCGGTCTTGTTTGGATGGCAGATCCCCAGATCAAGTCCCTAAGATGTTCTCCTGGGGCTCTGCATCTTGAGTAGGGTAAACAAACAGCAGAACAAGGATGGGTGAATGTCATTCAATCCATCGGGTCTCTCTTACAAGTGGATTCTCTAGAGTATCCAGGGTCCTGAATGTTTCTAAGCCAGAGTTTTAGTTTATTTTTTGAAGGTTTTCTGAATGTAACCTTTTAAAAAATATATAACAGCTGCATATATACCCAGTAATGGGATTTCTCGGTCAAATGGCATTTCTAGTTCTAGATCCTTGAGGAATCGCCACATTGTCTTCCACAATGGTTGAACATGCACATGTATGTTTACTATAGCACTTTTCACAATAGCAAAGACTTGGAACCAACCCAAATGTCCGTTAATGATAGACTGGATCAAGAAAATGTGGCACAAATACACGATGGAATACTATGCAGCCATAAAAAAGGATGAGTTCATGTCCTTTGCAGGGACATGGATGAAGCTGGAAACCATCATTCTCAGCAAACTGACACAGGAACAAAAAACCAAACACCACATGTTCTCACTCATAAGTGGGAGTTGAACAATGAGAACACATGGACATAGGGAGGGGAACATCACACACCAGGGCCTGTCGGTGGGTGGGGGGCTAGGGGAGGGAGATCATTAGGAGAAATAGCTAATGTAGATGATGGGTTGATGGGTGCAGCAAACCACCATGGCACCTGTATACCTATGTAACGAACCTGCACATTCTGCACGTGTACCCCAGAACTTTTAGTATAAAAAGAAATAGCTGTATTGAGATACAGTTCACTCATTTGAAGTATATGATTCAATGGTTTTTTGTGTATTCACAGAGTTGTGCAACTGTTACCACAATCAAATTTAGAACATTTTCGTCACCCACAAAGAAACTCTACTCATCAGCAGTCACTCTCCATTTCCTCCTGCTCTCCAGCCCTAGGCAATCAATAATCTACTTTCTGTTTCTATAGATTTGCCTATTCTGGATATTTCATATGAATGGAATCATACAGTATGTGTGCATTTTTTTTAAATACAACACTGGCTTCTTTCACTTTGCATAATATGTTCAAGCTTTGTGTCTGTTGTAGCATGTGTTGGTACTTCATTCTTTTTATGGGTAGACATATGCTATTGTATAAATGTGGTATATTTTATTTGTCCATTAATCGGTAGATAGACTGACATAGATGAAGTGGTTTCTCCCCTTTGTTTTTATGAGTTATTCTATGTCCTCCCAATCAATTCCTTCTCTAGTTAAGTTAGGCAGGGTCAGTTACCATTGCTTGAAGCTAAATAACTGTAACAGATCAAATTTTCTCTATAACTGCCCATATCATATATTTCAGATGCAGTGTTCCCTAGGGTTTAGGTGGCACGCAGCCCTGTGTCTCATTCAACTTCAAACTTTCTTTACAGAACTTTCAGTGAAGTAGGCTGAGAGTAAACATCATGGCAGCAAAGCAGAACTTACAGATAATTGAGTGTTTTGACTGTTGATTCAACAGTCCCATTCTCACTGACTCAGAGGAGTCCACCCTACTGAGTGTTGCGAGAGAAAAGCTCATGGCCAACAGCAGAACCTATCCCATGCAGAAGTATGAAGTCACAGAAATTCATTTTATTTTTAATCCTTGTGGCTCAATAAACCATTCTTCCACCACCACCTCAATGCTTTTATCCTTTCTTCCCTGATCTCTCAACTTCCATTTTCACGGAAGAACCCAATATTGGTTTTATAAACCCTCAGGGTGAATTTGAATCTTTTTCTCTCTTACAAGCAAATTTGCTTTTAGGATTCTATGTACCTAAAGAGCACTCTGTTAATGGCAAGGCATTTGACCTCGGTCATATTATATCTATATAATGGGAATGTGGGGTGGTTGGACAGGCCAGTGATGTTTCAACTTTTGTTGGCAACGGAACCAATTCTTCAAGTGCTATCACAGGTGGAAGCCTAAAACACAGGTGAGCCCAAGGAAGAGCTACTCTCTTTTTGTTTTGTTTTTGTTGTGTTTTTAGCTTAGAATACCTAAGTCTGCCTTTCAATGGTATACCATGCCCAGGTGTGCATGTAGACTGAATAACTTAGGTTTAAGGAAACCTGCTGTTGGAGAAACAGGGAACGGATAGCTCTGGGACAAGATCAACCCCTACAGTGGGGTTTTCTGAAACATGGGTACCAAGTCACATGCTGGAAGTTTGAAGAAGGAATGGATCTAAAAAACATCTTGGACTCAAGAGATTAAAGAAACAAAATTAGCAGCTGGCAGTGTCCACAATATCATTTCCTCTGGAAGCATGCTTCCTCCTCGGACCATGGGAAAAGCTAGATTTAGTATGCAGTTGCAAATACTACATCTTTTACTCAGTTGATATACCTCCATCATTGAGCAAAGTCTGAGGCAGCCACAGAAACCTGTGTGGTGGTGGGTGTGGGCAAGGGGGACAGAGCCATAAAGGGCAGCTTATCCTGCTCCACACTCCCCTCTCTGCTGTTTCCTGTGTGGAGGGTATAGTTGTCTACCAAGGGGACTGCATCCATCTAGGAATTCTGGACAGTGAGCAGCAGCGAGGAAGTACAGTCCTCAGTGGTTTGGAGCAGAGTAGGAAGACGTGAACAACCAGAAGAGCAAGCTGCTGTGCTGATGACTCAGGGAGGACTTGAGAAGAGAATCCCGTCTTTCCAGTGGGAGAAGGTGTGGGAAGCTGATGCCAGGCGACAACATAACCTACGCTTCAGTCCCTCCGCCGATTATCCCAAACCTTGGCACCCCAGCCCTGTGTCAACCAGTCCCCCGCCCAATGAGGGGAGACTAACTTAGCAAATGCCCATTCCAGCCACAAAGGCTCCTCTGTGACAAGCTGCTCTGATGTGAGGATGCTGCTTCCATCAAGCCTCTTTCAAAAGCCTCGTGCTGTGCTATGTGTGTCAGAACAGGCTTGGGAAGGGATAACGCTTCTCCTGCTCTGTTTGTGTTCTTTGCTCTTCCAAAGTAAGAAGCATTCAGCATGAGTGAAGCAACGACGGGGTTGACACCCTACCTCTGAGTAATGCTGTAGGTGCCTCTGGTTCTTATTATGCCCAGCTGCATCCAGAAATAGAAGTCCGTTGGTATGCAGACACCATGGAGCCCAGGTCAGCCGAGGTAAAGGTGAGCCCTCATGCTGCCATAAGATATAAACAGGGCTCTCTTGAGGCAGCCTCTACACTCCCTCACTCCCTTCTCCTGCATCTTCTCTTCAATGATACATCAGTCAGGATAGGGTGGATTATGCTGGAGTAACAAACACCCCCAAACCTCTCATGACGCCAAACAAAAAATGTTGATTTCTTGTTCATGCTACATGTTCACTGTGGATTAGCAGAAGGCAGCACGAGAGCACTTCTTCATCATAGTCCCTCAGAGACTCAAACTTTGCTGGTGCCCCGCCAGGGCCCTCTGAAGGGCCTTGCAGTAAAACACTTGGTCCTGGAAGTAAGACTTCAATTCTACTCACATAGGCCACAACCAGTCTCGTGGCCTCGCCCAATCACAAAAGGGCCAGAAACTGCAGTTCTCCTATGGACTCAAGAGTGGGGAGATCCAGAAACGTTCGACAAATGGCCCTAATGACTAACATCGATGGAAAGAATGTAGTTTTAGGGTCAGAAAAACTCTGGGTTGTAATCTTAACTCTGCTCTTCTTAGCTGCGTGACACACAGCAAATTATTGAAGTCTGTGATCGTCAGTTTCCTCATCTCAAAAGTGAGGAAACAATACCTTCCTTGGGGCATCTACTAGTGTTTACCACAGAAAATGGGTCATCGACAAACATTAGTTCCTTCTTTCTTTTCCTATTCAAATACCTGATCATAGGTAACTATCTTGATGGACATGATGTAATAATCACTTTCAACCTGAAGGCTAAATGCAGATAAACATTAAAGTTTATTGGGGTTTTTTTTCCAACTCCTATGAGGGTTATTTGAATTTTTTTATTTTTTACTTATTTATTTTTGAGATGGAGTTTCACTCTTGTCACCCAGGCTGGAGTGCAATGTTGCGATCTCGGCTCACTGCAACCTCTGCCTCCCGGGTTCAAGCGATTATCCTGCCTCAGCCTCCTGAGTATCTGGGATTATAGGCATGTGCCACCAGGCCCGGCTAATTCTCTTTTTTTTTTAGGTAGAGATGGGGTTTCTCCATTGTTGGTCAGGTTGGTCTTGAACTCCCGACCTCAGGTGATCCACCTGCCTCGGCCTCCCAAAGTGCTGGGATTACAGGTGGGAGCCATAGCACCCAGCCGGATATTTGAATTTTAATGGGCAAAAAGTTCAAGTGGACAGATGGACTTTGAACACTATGGGATGAAACTTTCTGAACTGGCTCCTATGGTTCCTTCCCCCAACCTTAACACCTGTGTGAAATGCCCTCCCATTGTGACTTGCAGAAGTGATGGGATAGCACTTCTGAGATTAGGTAATACAAGACCGTGACTTCCATCTTTTTTGTGTTCTCTCTATCTGGCCCTCTCTCTTGACCACTCTGATGATGCAGCTGCCATGTTGGAGGGGCCCATGTGGCAAGGAACTGAGGGCAGTGTCCAGATCACAACTGGCAAGGAACTGAGATTCCCAGTTCGACAGCCCACAAGGAACTGGATCCTGCCAGCAAACACTGAGTGGATTTGAAAGCGGATTCCTCCCCAGCTGAGCCTTCAGAAGACTGTAGCCCCAGCAACTGTGTGATTGTAGCCCTGTGGGAAACCATGATCCAGAGGCACATGGCTAATCCATGACCAGATTCCTGAACAAGAGAAGCTATGAAATAATAAATGTGTGTTGCTGTAAGCCCCCAAGTTTTGAAATAATATGTTATGCTACAATAGATAACTAATACAAACACTACTGAATGCCAATCATTCTGCTTAGCGCCATAGCCCCAGATGGGTAGGACATATCCTTGCCTTAAAGAGACAACCTTGCTGTCACCACTCAGTCCTCATACTCAGCGTCCCTCCTTCAAACAAGGACAGACCTTGCACTGAATCTGGTGTGGCCATGCTCAGAGTGGGCCTTTTCAGGACGTACATGTTCCTCCTTTGACCGCAAATTTCCTCATGCTGAACTCTACCTTCGCCATTATAAAAGACTGAGCACGTCCACATTTTTCATCTCTATTCAAGTTCTTTGATCAGAGACAATTTGGTGTGGTGCTTAAAATCACAGATTCTGTCATCAAGCTTGGTTCCATCACTAATTAACTGTGTGTCTCTGGGAAAGTGAACTGACATCTCTGTGCTTCAGTGTTGTGTGTAAAAAGGGATGAAATAGAACTTGAGATAGGAGAGGGTGAAATGTGCATAGTCTAGTAAAGAGTGTAGCCCAGTGACTGGGAGATGGGTAAGTGCTTAATAGATGTCAGCTGTCACTAATCTCAGACTTCAAGCTTCATTCTACAGACAGAGTGTTTGTCTGGTGAGTATCTATACTCTCTCATTGCTATTCTAGTCCCAGCAATTACACTCCATCTAAATTAGTAGACTAGGGGCAGCTGGAGCCAAGAATGGTCATAATTCAGTTCAACTCTATTTATGAGCTGTTCCCTCGCCTCCGCCCAAGAACAGGGTGCCATGAATCCACGCCAGGCATTGTATGTGAAGTTTTTTTGTTTGTTTGTTTTTTTCTACTCATGTGGTGGACTTGGGTTTTCTGTCCTCTCCACCTCCTTTTGACCCTTACACCACTCACCTTTTGCTGGAAGCAAGTCCTTTAGTACATTAATCCACCTAAGTAATGTCATGAACACAGCCCATGAGAGGCAAGTTGTGCAGAAGATATTTTAAGTTGATTAATTAACTAATTAGTTAATTAACTTGAAGATGTTTCACCCTGAGCAGTGAGGGTCTAAGGTGAGACAGGACTGGCCAGTGCAGCACTGAGGGTGTCAGTATCACGAGTTGGGATGGAAACTGGCAGAATAAAGCTGAGGCTGGAAGGTGGAGGAGTAGACAAGGGAACAGGAAAAGATATGAAAGAGGAAGGGTTGGGCACAGTGGCTCACGCCTGTAATCCCAGCACTTTGGGAGGCCAAGGTGGGCGGATCACAAGGTCAGGAGTTCAAGACCAGCCTGGCCAGCATGGTGAAACCCCATCTCTACTAAAAATACAAAAAATTAGCTGGGCAGGGTGGTGGGTGCCTGTAGTTCCAGCTACTCTGGAGGCTGAGGCAGAAGAATCGCTTGAACCTGGGAGGCAGAGATTGTAGTGAGCCGAGATTGCACCACTGCACTCCAGCCTGGGCAATGGAGCGAGACTCTGTCTCAATAAAAACAACAACAACAACAACAACAAAAAACATATGAAAGAGGGGTTGTTCTGGGTGTCACTGACTGAACAACCAAAGAGGAACTTTAGAAAAGTTTTGCATTATCCCCAGGGCTCTGGGGCACATTTCTAATTTACAAACATAACACTACTAGTAGTTTCTGGTAATGACTTTCCAGCCCCTACAAGGGTGGAGAGACAGGATGGCAACGTGATGTTGTTATTGTTGTTTTCTGCAAAGAAGGGTTGTGGATAAACAAGATGGAGAAGGTGTGAAATGAAGGTGGAAGATCTGGAATATGTGGGTCAATGGATAAAGATGGAAGGATAAAGAAATGCTTTCTAATCCTCCCCAACTTTCCATGTGGTACCATTCCTCCAACTTTCAGAATTATTTAACACCATGAGTCGCATCCAACAAATATTTGCTGCTCATTGATCATGTAAAAAGCCTCTATTTACTCTAAGTTTATTAAGATATTTATCTAGACTTATTAAGTTTTGAGAGTCGTTCAAAAATAAATATAATATTTTCTTGCAGTGCTATGAAGATAAACACTTTATAGAATCTCACATTCTATTTCCAACAGAGGTGCTCTGGACAAAGCCGTCTGCCTTACACAGCATCATTCTCTGTAGGTGTGTACTGCATCTGTCATCTCTTGCTAAGACATGTTTTACTTTCTACAAATCTACTTAACTTCCTCTTAAATCACTTACTTTTCATTTTTGCTATTGGGGAACATCATATGGTTCATACTTGCCATGATTATTCTCTGTCATTCCAATTAGAATTGCCTTTGACTGATTCTAAAACTACATCTTTCAAGCTACATAAGCTCCTGCCTAGTTCATGAATGCCAGAATTGTGGCTAATAGATATTTATTCTTACATGGCCCCTTTCTATGCTTAGAATGCTTGGCACTTTCAGGATTTCCCTCTCACCTTCTGTTATTATTTAAAAAAAAAAGACTGAAATTCTTAGACTCTCCTTCTTGGAAGGTCACTCATGTTTTCGCTGGTGTGGTGAACATTTGTTTTTGCCATCTAATATCCATGCATCCTCTTTCTGGAAACCACTTCCTGGTTTCCTTGTGGGAGGTAACACCCACCCTTACTCTTAGCTTAATGGTTGAGGTGAATTTGTGCTCATTCCACAGTGGGAGCATGTTCAAGGCTCAAGTTGATCGGTGCATAGCTCTCTCCTGTCTACAATGAGTGGTTCAGTGTTGGGCTTAGGATTCTATCAAAGCTAATGAGATACAATGGGTATTGCACTGGGGCTGCAGGGGAAGAGATTTTTGCTTTTCTTGCAGTACAAAAAACCTAGGGGATTTAAGGGCTGGAGCTGCCATTGCCATCTGGCTACAACCACCATCTGGCTTATCACATGATGTCCGCAAAGAAAGCCAATGTAACTGAAGACACAGTACAAAAGATTTAAAAAATACCTGAGGTTCATGACAGTATTTTTGAGGTCCAAATCTAGTGGTGCCTAAAACTGGATGTAGCCCTGAGGTTTTCATCTTATATAAACCAATAATTTTTCACTTTAATTAAGCCAATTTGGGCTGAATTCTCTGTCACTTGAAGCCAAAGGAATTCTTTATTAGTGAAAAGGCATTTTTTTTTAATGTCTGAAAATGTGGCTATCTGAAAAATCGAAGGCAGAGGAACAAAAGCTGGAAATGGAAATGATGTAGAATGACTACTGCCAGCCCTATTAACTATAAGATGAGGAAGCTGAGGGCCAGGGAGGGGAAGTCTGTGCCTGTGCTAACAACATAGGCGCTTAGTGGTAGAGAGGAGCATGACCTAGATTGGCCATCCAGTTCTCTTTGTCACCTCCTCCCACGAAGACTGAAATGGGCTCTCATTTTCTACAAGGGTGACCTTTCTGGTTTGTGTCCAGCCACCTTCAAGAGCTCACCATGCTGAGTTACCTCTTTTGTCCTTCTCCTGCTTCTCCTTTGCTTTCTTCTTTCTCCTATTTGATGTAGATTTATTTCTTTAAAAATTTTTATTTTGAAAGATTTCAAACACATAGGAAGAACAGAAAATCATACATAATATGTGGCTAAATCTAGATTTAACAAATGTTAATATTTTGTCATTTCCTCAGTCTTTTTTTTTTTTCTTTTTGAGACAGAGTATGGCTCTGTCGCCCAGGCTGGAGTGCAGTGGCGCGATCTCTGCTGACTGCAAGCTCTGTCTCCTGGGTTCATGCCATTCTCCTGCCTCAGCCTCCCGGTAGCTGGGACTACAGGTGCCCACCACCACGCCTGGCTAATATTTTGTATTTTTAGTAGAGACGGGGTTTCACTGTGTTAGCCAGGCTGGTCTCAATCTCCTGACCTTGTGATCCACCTGCCTGGGCCTCCCTAAGTGCTGGGATTACAGGCGTGAGCCACCGCGCCTAGCCTGTTTTTTTATTTTAAAAAAAGATAAGACATTTCAATTACAGGTGAAGTCCCACTGCTTCTTCCTTCCCTTCTATCCTATCCAGCAGTAGCTACTATCTTAAGTGTGGTTGTATTTTTCTTAATTGTGCTTTGCACTTTAAATCACAAAGAATAGATACTTCAGTATTGGGCTTTATAATTGTAGGCCAATAGTATTGTACATATCCTGTCGCAGCTTGCTTTTCTTGGTGTTATGTTTGAGATTTATTTATGTTGATGGAGGTAGATGTCTCAGTCTTTATTTGTGTTACAATGTATCTATTTTGTCATATCTCATGAATGATAGTTTAGCTGGTTATAAATTGATGGTTGATGGTGATTTCATATACAAAATCCTATATTGATGGTAAGTTTGCCTCATCACATCATTTGGCACTATTGTGTATGCTGAGAAGTCAGCTGCCAGTCTGAATTTATTTCTATGTAAGAAGCCTATCATTAATTTCTACCTGCTTTAAAATGTTACATGTGACGTTGGATTTTGATTATTTCACTTCCTCCATGGTCATTCATCAATGTTGAAAAGTACTTTACCATGATCTATTTAAAGACCGTTTCTTCCATATTCGGTGTCCTTTCATTCCGAAACTCTTTTTTTTTTTTTTTTAAATTATACTTTAAGTTCTAGGGTACACGTGCATAATGTGCAGGTTTGTTACATATGTATACTTGTGCCATGTTGGTGTGCTGCACCCATCAACTCGTCAGCACCCATCAACTCGTCATTTACATCAGGTATAACTCCCAATGCAATTCCTCCCCCCTCCCCCCCCCCCCCCCCCCGTGATAGGCCCCGGTGTGTAATGTTCCCCTTCCCAAGTCCAAGTGATCTCATTGTTCAGTTCCCACCTATGAGTGAGAACATGCGGTGTTTGGTTTTCTGTTCTTGCGATAGTTTGCTGAGAATGATGGTTTCCAGCTGCATCCATGTCCCTACAAAGGACACAAACTCATCCTTTTTTATGGCTGCATAGTATTCCATGGTGTATATGTGCTCTTATCAGATATATGTGGGATCTATACATTCTTCTATTTAGCCTAATCTTTTCTTTTATGCTTGCTTGCTACTTTGCAGTCTAATTTCCTCACATTTATTTTCCGACCTACTAATTCTTTCTCCAGGAGTGTTTAATCCATTACGTAATCTAACCTTTGGGTTTTTAATTTTATTTACTACTTTTCCCATATCTAGATGTTATATTTGGTTCTTTTTCAAAGTTACCTGTTTTTTTTAAACAGGATCTTTTTTTTTTTTTTATTAATAGCTTGAATCCCTTTCTTTACATTTTTATTGAATTACAATTCAACAATTTTAAATACACTTTTTATATTCCTTTTTAGATTCTTCTGTTCAAGTGCTAGAAGTCTTAATTATTTTGTAGTTTCAGTGGCTGTGTGGTGAACTGATCTTTTGTGGAATGTTCTTTTTTCTTTCAGAGAGTCTGTGGCTTGCCTTTCTAGTATGTTTCTGCTTTTGTCTACCGAGCACCCTGGGAATATCACTGTCAGAGAATCAATTTTTTATTATTTCTTTTATGATATACTTTCACTTTGACCTTGAAGGTTCCTTGACAGTATAAAAATCAGACTTTAGACCTTTAAGAAATGCAGCGCTGGGTTTGATTTCTAGAAAAAAAAAAATTCCCCAAACAGATGCAGTTAGCGAGAGCGCTTACTTGTCACTGCCTTGCACTGATAGGCATACACACACACACACACACACACACACACACACACGTTACGTAGAAATGCAATCCTTTGAGGGTTCTTCTTTTATGCTTCCCACTTTGCTCAGGTCCAGAATTTTGTGTCTTTTCTCTACATGGGAGATAAATACAATCTAACACTGGACGTTATTGGCATCAAAAGCACTTACTCCTTTTATAGCTACAAAACCTATGCAGACATTTACTGGTCTGGTTTTAATTCCCTCTGTTTTTTTTTTTTTTTTTTCCTGGAATCTAGGAATTTTCCCTTCTTTCTTGTGACTATGGTCATGCATTTTAACCTACCCAGCGATTTTTGGTACACATAGGTTAAGGGATTTCAAGCTATCTTGGTGTATCTAACCCAGCTCATGCTCCTTCCTGGATTCCCTTGGCCATGTTTTTCTGTTGAGGCTACTGCCAAGTCTCTGTGAAGTCTGTGAAGATCTCCTGGCCTGGATGTACTTTTTTTTCTTTTTTTTTTGAGACAGAGTCTCACTCTGTTACCCAGGCTGGAGTGCAGTGGTGGGATCTTGGATCACTGCAACCTCTGCCTCACAGGTTCCATCGATTCTCTGTATCTTAGCCTCTTGAGTAGCTGGGACTACAGGTGTGTGCCACCATGCCCCGCTAATTTTTGTATTTTTTAGTAGAGATACACTACCAGGAGTTTCACCTTGTTGGCCAGGCTAGTCTCGAACTTCTGACCTCAAATGATCTGCCTGCCCCGGCCTCCCAAAGTGCTGGGATTACAGGCGTGAGCCACCGCACCTGACCTGGATGTACTCTTGTAGGTACAGGGGGAACGTCTCAATCTTGGTTGAGCTCTGAGCCCTCCTTCCTGGTGTTCCACTGGCTTAGCTGACTGGGTTTGGTAGTGGCTTGTCTAGGTCCCTCAAATCACTCACAGGTATGGTCTTGTGCCTCCCTGTGCATCCCTCTTGCCTCTCATTTTTGTTGCTCCAGAGACATGTGACAACTGTGGGGCTCTCTTGACACAGGCAGTTCCTTGCCCTACCAGCCCGGTCAGGCTGCAGGTGGAGAGATGGGGAATGCCACTGCTTGCTTTCATCACATGCTCAGCCTGAGAGAGTGGCATATGTCACAGGTGCTAGCCTTACTATCCTGGGATCTGGCTTCCCAGGTGGCTGCCGGAGGGGCTAGGAGGTAAACCCAAAAGTCAAGAGAGTTGATGTCACACAGAATAAATTTGGCCAAAGGGAGACAAGAACTGGCATAATAATTCTTCTGCTCTCCTCCCCTAAGATAGACTTCTCAAAGATACAGTGGTTTCAGGCAGCCTCTTTCAAAACATCCTGAGAAACTGAGCAACCAATTGTGCTTATTACAAAAGCTGTGAGATAACCCTTTCCGTTTGCTCCCCTGCCTTGCCTGACTCACCCCTATTTTTTCTACACTCTGGCTTTTCTGGAGTTGTACTCCCCGATCTACTCTTAACACCTAACAATCTGCCTCATGCTCCATTTGCAAAGAAACTCAGGCTAGGATTTGCTATCTTACTGGAACCTGTAACTCCTCTCTGTTTTTAATCAGGCAGCAACGGAGGGAAGACAGAATGCCTCTGAGGGAAAAGTATGTTCCTTCCATTTTTATTTTACATGGATGTCAGCCTTGAACAGACTCTCAAAGCTTCCACACTTTCTACCTCGTGGCTGTATCATGTCTTGGTGCCGGATATGGGTAAAATGGAGACAGTGAATGGTAATGGCTTGGAGTACAAGACCTAGGCAGTGCTGTAGGGAGCCAGCCTCTAGATTCACGGTATGAGCTGTAAGTCCTTGAACTGTACAACCCTTTCTTTGGTTTACATAATAAACGTTAACAGTAGACATTGATGGGACCCAAGAAATCCCCCTGGTGCTGTTATTTCCTCTTTCTTTTTGTTGAACAAATTATCTTCTCAGCCATGCCTCTGCTGAATCTGCAGGATTCCTCTGATAGTAATCTTTGTTTTAAATTTAAGGCTCTCTAAAATTTCATTGTAAAAACAATGTTCTTAACACAGTGCTTTATCACCTGAAAATGTTATATAGAAACATTTAATAATAAAATCTCAGAATATGAGAGGTAGAGGAATGCCACTATAGTACAGGGTATACAGGAGAGATTCAGTACCTACTACAAGACTGAACAAATTGAAATGAAGGCACATAAAATGGTGAAAGATCTAGGAGAGTGGGATGAGGAGAAATGGGCTTCAGTCCCACAAGCAATAATCTGTGTCTCTTGAATAGGCCATTTAACCCATACAGTCCTGACATGGATATCTGAGAACCCTTTCTTTTCCTGTGAGGAGAAGCCCCAAGAAAGGTAAGAGACAGAATCCTACCTCCTGCTACGGAAGCTGGGAAGGGTCAAACATACCCTCTGTCAGCATCCTGGTAACCAGAGTGCAGGCAGGTAATCTAATCTTAGCCAAGTGACTGGTTTCCCCCCCAGGACTTTGAATCTAGAGCCAATGTTGCTATAAGGCAAGCAATCATTTGGAATTCATTTGGATGGTGGCAGTGTCATCTCCTCTTGGGGCCAGGGGTGGTGACAATGGGGCCAGCTATTGGAAGAGCAGTGCCCTACCTCACCCTTCCTGTGGCAGGTTACAGATTCAGTTCTGACTCCCTTCCTTCTATTAATGCCTGCATCTTTTTTGAACCTGGAATTTCAGTATTGCTATGGAGCCTGAGACCTATGTAGTATCATTCCAATATGCATCTCTGCTGCTTAACTTAAGAGTTAGTTTCTCTTGCAGGAACAAAAAACCCTACCATTGGAAGATCTAAAATTTCTCCTGCGTTCATAAAATCCTACAAACTGGTGTGCGACTCTTTGGAGAATGCAAAGTACTTTTATAGGCATGGTCTTATTTCATCCTCCAAAAAACCGTGTGAGAATGCGTTATTCAATGTTTTACATGAATGGGGGCAAATGAAGATCACAGGGATTGGTGGCCTCCTTAATGTTACACAACCAGTCCAGTGGGGGCAGGGCTTATGCCCTAATAAATTCCTTGTACTTTTTGTTTGTTTGTTTGTTTTGAGATGGCGTCTCGCTCTGTCGCCCAGGCTGGAGTGCGGTGGTGCGATCTTGGCTCACTGCAAACTCCGCCTTCTGGGTTCCAGCAATTCTCCTGCCTCAGCCTCCCAAGTAGTTGGGATCACAGGTGCCCACCACCACACACAGCTAATTTTTCTATTTTTAGTAGAGACAAGGTTTCACTTTGTTGGCTAGGCTGGTCTTGAACTCCTGACCTCAGCCCATCCACTTGCCTCAGGCTCCCAAAGTGCTGGGATTACAGGCATGAGCTACCACGTCTGGCCCCTTGTACTTTTTCTATTTCACCTTTGGAACCATGGCTGGGTTCATATGAGATAATGAACACAAAACTGCATTCTAATTTGAAGAGCACTGTATGATTGTTATTACAATCATAGGCCATCCAGGGAAAAGGTGGCAGAAATGGAATGCAAAGGATGATCTTCCCAATTCTAGCCCAGTGTCACTTCCATTATTCTGTACCCGCTCCCTACAAAGGAATGCTTTTATCTGATTAAATGTATAGGTTACCTTTTTTTGGGTACTTATTTTTACAGGTGGTTTTGGCATAGAAATAAGACATTCCTTGGCTATCTTTAAATAATTCAAGAAATCTTTGCATGGTGTTTTTAAGAGCCACACGAAAGCATTTCCACTGCTACCCTAAACTCCTAACGGTTCACTCAAGGT
Organism: Chlorocebus sabaeus; assembly: GCF_047675955.1. NCBI lineage: Eukaryota > Metazoa > Chordata > Mammalia > Primates > Cercopithecidae > Chlorocebus > Chlorocebus sabaeus. The sequence continues at coordinate 11,265,548 of NC_132919.1, read as the reverse complement.
AATCTAACTACAGCAGAAATTTAACCACACCTCCTAAGTGAATTTATAACATTGAATAATTTTTTCTAATTACCCCAACACCCTCCAAATCATCCTAAAACTTTTCCCTTCTCAGCGCCTATCTCTCCTGCCCTTTCTTCTTGTTAAACCTAGTGACTTAATCACACATTCTTAACATCCCTGGAAGCCTCTCATCTTCCAGTGGAAGGAACAGACTAGATTAGTTTCTCAGTTAGTGCCAAGTAAGCAGAGGAATGGAGAGACAAGCAGCACCTCAATTAGTACAAACTGGTGAGCAGATGGAAATGGAATGTAAATAAAATGATCTCCACTGACCATGCAAGACCCAAGTAACTAAGAAAGAAAATAACAAATTCATTATAAACACAACAATGTGATGGCAGCAGTAGGCAGGTGAGCAGTAGGCAGGGAAAGGTGATTCCTTTCGCATCAGCCTTTTCAACAAACAAAATGACGGACAGTCTCATCCACGGATATGCTTATGCCAATGCAGGGAAGGTGCGGATAGGGCAATGATAGTCCTGATACCGAACTTATATTTAGATAGCACTTTACCATTTGCAAAGTGTGGTGGACAGTTACTGTTTCCCTTTTATGTATGAGAAAATAGTCTCCAAGGTGTTAGTTAAGAGGGTTGCCAAGCATCACATAGCAATTAAGTGGTGAAACTAGGAATCAAGCCAAGTGCTGCTGAGGGGCAGGGTGCAGAATGAAAACAGAAGGAAAAAAATAACAAAAGAGTAAGGAGAGATGATTAAGAAGGTAAGTGGGAAGGAATGTAACAAAGAAATCTCTCATGACAACGAAATGGAGTGAAAAAGGAGGATACTGATCAAATATTCACCATGATAACATGTCTTACCCTGTATGGAGTGGAGACAGCACAGCTCCAGCCAAGTAGAGACGGGACAAATGATAGACCATCAAAACTTGGACACCAAGATTTTTTTTAAAAACCTCTCCATCATAACAATTTAAAAAAAAACCTCACAGAGCATAAAGAACCATTACTTACTTTTCACATTTTCTGGTGCTACTTTTGACATATTCTATTCAGCTTCTAAAATTTGGAAGGCATTTGTTGTGAAGTTTGAGGGTTAGGGAAGAACACACGTGAGCTGTATTTCACATGTACCTCTGCTCTCAAGATGCACTGATGTGTGTTTCTTCTTACTATTTTCTAACTGACCAAGTACCTTGAGTAGTTCTTTTACCTTCTTTTAAAAAACTGACCAAGTACCTTGAGTACATCTCCTTACTAACGTCCCTTTAAAATGGACTAAGCATTTTCCTAGATCTCTTCTCTGATAACAATGGGGACTGAATTCATTCAGTTGGACACATACATCTGACCTCTGATTGGTTAATCACTTTGCTTCAATAAGGCTCCAATGCTAGCTCAAATTCCGGAAGCTCCATTCCTACCACAACCAAACTACCAGCAATGGCTCTGCTGAGAAGATGGTCCAAAGCAGCCTTCTATGTTTGTTTTGTATGTGGTAAAGCACAGCTATTCTCAGGAGAAGAAGCCTGCATCAGAAGGCTGCATCTTAGCTAAATCCTGGTCCGAGTAAAGATTGCATCTCTAAATTGTTTCCAGTCTCCAAAAGGCCAGCGCTGTCCTGGAGAATGTCCGCTGTGATTGTGAGAACCCCAGGGTGAGGCCCCGTGCTCCTCACACAAAACACTATCTAGCTGGTTATCAGGTGGCAATGAAGAGTGCACTGCCAGTGAGGATGGCGTGTTACGTAATCTTGAATCAAAAATTTGAAACATAAATTACCCAGTAATGGATCCATTTACTTCTTCAACCTACTTCTGTTTTCGGAATCAACCATCTCTTGGTGGTAATTTGGTTAATAATTACCTGTTTTGTTCATTAATAATTTGATCTTTCTGAAAAAAAAACCTAGTCAAACTTATATTCCCTCATTTTCGACTCTGGCGAATAGACTGGTTTCTCAGTCACCACTCATGGTTTCATATAGAATGAACTGTATCTCCTTTTAGCATTTTCTGTCTCATGGAAGTAATATAATTGTTGTTGTTGTCAGTTTGCCAATCATATCTGTTTTCAAATGGCAGATTTCATATCATTTTATTTTAATTATTTTGTTTAAAATAATAGAGTATGAGCTTTCAAGTCACATGGTTTTGGGTTCAAATCCTGACTCTCACTTTATTATCTGTGTAAACTTGGTTTTGATTTCTCTGGGATTCAGATTTTGTGTTTGCAAAGTGAATACTTACCTTAAAGGGTTGTGAAAGGGTTAAGCCAGACATAAAAATGACTTACATGAGGTAAACACTCCCAAAATGTTAGTTTTCTCCCGCAGTTCAGTCTTACTATGTCTTTCTTGAATCTGACTTCAGACCAGAAGTCTGAAGTCATATTCAAGTAAGGATATGTTGTATTTCTTGACATAATCAAGATACATAAAGAATATAATGGATGTTCTTTGGTGTTTAAAAGCCAATGCATAAATTACGTTTTATTTATTTTTCACTAAATACAGGAAGTCCTAAATCTTTAAAATCCAAGTAGTTTTCATTCAAAATGACAATCATTTTTAGAAGGCTGAGAATAATTTTAAAATGCATTACACATTATTATATTCATAAGTGGATTTCAAGATCCATACAGTTCTGCAGACATTTGTGAATTTTGAACAACAACTTTGAGATTTTTTGTAGAGGTGAGGTTTTGTCATATTGCCCTGGAGTTCTAGACCAGCCTGGGCAATATGACAAAACCTCACCTCTACAAAAAGTACAAAAAAAAAAAAAAAAAAAAAAGATGGACCAGCCACCAAAGAGTTCTGCATTTTACATCATCTCAAGTAAGTGTGGCCAACAATGCAAATAATACTGCTGTCTTAGAGATCCACCATGCAGATTACAATGGTAAAAGGCTCTAGTATGCCTTGCAGTAAACAAACAAATATACTTTAAATGCTAATGAATATTACATTATATACATTTACTTGGCTCTGGGACCCTTTTTGTTCATGGGACATCTATGCGCAGTACTATGAACTCAATGCCTGGATCCCCAGCTCTCAAATTCCTATGTTGAAGCCTAAACGCCCAATGTGATGGTATCTGGAGGCGGGGCCTTTGAGAGATAATTAAGTCATGAAGGTAGAGCGCCCCCTAAATGGAATTAGCCATCTTATAAGAAGAAACATGAGAGAAATAGTATCTCCCTTTCTTTCTCTCTGTGCCGCCTGAGGATATAAGGAGATGAAGCCCATCTGTAAACCAAGAAGCAATCCCTCACCAGACAATGGATCTATCACCTTGATCCTGGACTTTTAGCTTCCAAAACTGTGATAAATTAATGACTATTGTTTAAACCATCAAATCTATGGTATTTTGCTCTAGCAGCTCAAACTCACTAAGGCAAACATAACAGAGGCCATCTCCTAGGAAATACAGTTTGGGAAACACTAACCTGTTAGATAATACCAAAATCCTGTAGCAAGAAAATAACAACAGCAACAACAAAACAATAAGGAAAAACAGCAAAATCCACAGCAAAGCCTAGACCTATCAATGTAGTTTAATAGACATACGTGGCATAGTGAATGAACAACTTCATTAATAAAGATCTTGTTTATACCTTTTAAAATTATCAATAATGGTCTGGCTTAAGTAATGTATTCTACTTCATTAAACAACACTATGGTCATTAGAGCTTGGGAGTAATTGTAAATTCATTTGAGTTTTAATTATTTTGGCTTTCACACAGGGACACAAGCCCAGTGAGTCAAGACTGTCAGCTGATACTTATGAAGCATAAATTATATTTTAGGTTCATTTATCATTACTTTCACACCATGGATTATAAATAAATAGAATGTGGTATGTTCTAATGGTCAGAAGCAAGGGCTTGAAGTCAAATGGAGGTGAATTTGAGTCCTGATTCTCCAAATGAAGACTCCTAACTTCAACTATCTGTGCCTCTGTTTTATCAGATATAAAATGGGGATATTTCCTACTTCATTGGACTATTGGAGGATGAAATTAGATCATATAAAAATACTTAGTATACCACCAGAACACATAATAATGCTGAATAAATGCTCCCTATTATTTTATGAACTTTGGGTCATGAGTTTATTCATTTTTTTTTCCTTTTTCATTAGGCAGAGTTTCACTCTTGTCACCCAGGCTGGAGTGCAATGGCATGATCTTGGCTCACCGCAACCTTCGCCTCCTGGGTTCAAGTGATTCTCCTGCCTCAGCCTCCCAAGTAGCTGGGATTACAGGCATGTCCCACCATGCCTGGCTAGTTTTTGTATTTTAGTAGAGATGGTGTTTCACCATCTTGGCCAGGCTGGTCTCGAACTCCTGACCTCATGATCCACCCACCTCGGCCTCCCAAAGTGCTGCGATTATGGGTTTGAGCCACTGTACCCGGCCTGTTTTTTTCTTTTGTGAATAATAACCTTCTTTAGCCTCAGAATATATATAGTCACTGAAATACCAGTGTGGCCAGCAAGTTTCTGCATCCAGACTGATATTTGCCTACATGTCATTTATAAATCATTTTGCTTTCAAGTAAAAATCCTAAGGGATAGTATTATTATATGTGGGTTTTTGAAGGTCTCCTTTCATACCTTATCACAAAGAGTGTGTTTCTGAGGACAGCTATAAAAACTACAGGGAAGCAAAGCAGCCACTTTGTACTCACGTGTACTTTGCAAGGTTTTGCCGTGACTGACATTTCAATGGAAGGGAGGGGCACGGAAAGAATAGAAGCACAGTTTCTGTATCATTTAAGCTCCTTTAATGCCTCAACAGGAACCCAGTGGCATTCTGAGGGCTGCCTGTGTCAAGATGAATGCCTCCCAGGATATGCCAATAAGAGCAAAGCGGGGCTGAGGTTTTGAGAGTCTGGTAGGGATATCCGTCCAAGAACTTTCCTAGCAAAGTCAAGAATGAGATACTGCAAACTGGTGTGTCCCAATACTCTTTTGCAGCATTTTTTCCCCCTGGTCCATCTTTATTTTAGGGTCTGCTAAAGATTTCAGAAGAAAAGAAGCAGGAGCAGGAGGAGAAGGAGGAGTACAGAAGAAAGATGAGGAAGGGATAAGGAGGAGGAGAAGGAGGAGAGGAGGGAAAGGAGGAGCGATGGGAGGAGGAGGAAGGGGAGAAGAGAAAGAAGAGGGGAGGAAGAGGAACTGGAGGAAGAGAAGGAGAGAGAAGAGGAAAAGGTAGAAGAGGAAAGGGAAAGAAAGCCCCCAACCTCCCAGTTTTAGTTTTGGCTAATAAGTCCCTGGTAGATGGATGACCTCCATCTTCAGCCCTTCCTGGGTGCATATCTCTTTGCACTGTGACTGTGTAGCACCTCCCATCAGGAGATGGGGTCTATTTTTCCACCTCTTAAAAGCTGAGCTGGCTATGTGTCTTACTTTGGCCAATAGAAGAAGGCAACGCGATGTTCCAGTTCTGAGGCTGAGACTCAAGAAGCAGAACATGCCTCTGCCCTCCCTCGGAAACACAGCTGGGCTACTGGCCAGAACAAGCCCAAGTGAGCCTGTGGGATGATGAGAGGCACGTGGCCCTGGTGTCCCATTCACAGAGGCTGATCCAGTCTGCCAACCTCCAAGAACCAAGCACAGCCACACGAGAGAAGAACCGGCCAGCTGAGCCAGCCAGATTGCCTCCCCATGTAGATGGTGGTCGTTGCATGCCCCAGTTCTGGGATGGTTTGTACACAGCAGTAAAGAAGGGACAGAGAAACAGAAGCCAGTGTCTGGTGGTATTGCCCTCCCTCTGTTCTGGCTCTTCCTTGAATGTCTGGGCAATGGTCTCTGAGCTTGAATGTCATAACTGGAGTTTCCCAGCCATCAAGCAACTATGAGGGCGAACATAGACATCCTGTTCTATAGGGAAGATAAACTCTGTTAGTTTATGCCTGGTTTTCTGTTACTTGCAGCTCAACACTACCCTGACATGAAATGAGGTATCATCGAAAGTCTGACTGGAGTTAGGGTGATCTGTGATGGCAGTTACAGAACGACATGTTGGAAGGAGATAGTGTCCTGGGATTTATGGAATCCAAGTGCATGCATTCCCTTATGCCTGAGTGCCCATCTGTAGACCTGTGTGTGGAGAAAGCCACGTGGGTAGGAATCACAGCCTATGGGCTCTTACAGTTGAAAAGTGTGTGAACGAGTAGCCAAGTCCTGCTTTCCCCTCAGTAATCCCCTTGATGGCATCTTGCGACAGGATCCTCATTACAATGCAGCTCCTTCACGCACGTTAGAAAGTGACTTCCACTTAAGCCATAATCTGCCTACGTATTGCGTGCATGCCCTGGCCACAGCCCTACTTTCCAGTGCTTCCTAGATTGTTCCTTGGAAGCCTGCCTGCATGTAAAGGAAAGAGAGGCCCCACCTGGGTCCAGGGGTGGGGGGGACGGTGGAATGCACGACTGCAAACCTCCAACCAAGCTCATAGAAATCTAAGTGTTCTTCGAAATCATGCTTCATTTCAAGAATGCAAAAATGTAGGAGAGTAAACAGAATCTTGGTTATTTTTAACATGAAAATCATCTTTATATTTCTTACCCAGAAATAAATGTGGTCCTTGAGGGACCTATGCCACATTTATTTGCTGGCTTCCATATCTTTACTCCAGAGTATATAACACTGTGCCATTTTCCCCAACAATAATAGTTATTTGTTTTATTTAACACTACAATATGCCAGTGTGTGAGGTACTTCACTTTCACTATACTGCCATATAGTTCTCACAACAGCCCTAGTTGGTATTATTTTCTTCATATTAAAGATGAAAACATTAAAGTTCAGAGAGTTAAAATGATTTTTTTCCAAGGACTCAAAGCCAGTAAAGTGGAAAGGATATTTAAACCCAGTTCACAAGATCTTCAAAGCTCATTTTTTACACTACAACTTGCCATTAGTAAGCAACCGCTTCACATTTTCAGAGACAACCTTTTTCTTATCTTCTCCAAATATCCTTGGGGGAAAAGAAAACTAAAAGAAAAACACCTTGCCTTTTCTAAAAACAATCATACATTGGTAGGCATTTGTGAATTAGGGAAAATAAAAGGAAGAGGCCCATTTGAACACACCTATTAGAGAATCCTGAATGCATGTGTGTGGTCAATAAAACTCCAGCTACCCAGACGAAAACCTTAATCACCTGCAAGGTCATAGCAGCAAGTTAAGGAAACAGATGATGCTCCCTAAGATGCAGAGGTTCTCCATGCCAGCCTTGGGCAGTCTGTGATATCCTCAGTGAATCACAAGTGATTTTGGAGGCCTGGTGCAGTGGCTCATGCCTGTAATCCCATCACTTTGGGAGGCCGAGGAGGGCGAATCACCTGAGGTCAGGAGTTTGAGACCAGCCTGGCCAACATGGTGAAAACCCATCTCTACTAAAAATACAAAAATTAGCCGGGCGTGGTGGCGGGTGCCTGTAGTCCCAGCTACTCAGGAGGCTGAGGCAGGAGAATCGCTTGAACCTGGGAGGCGGAGGTTGCAGTGAGACGAGATCACGCCACTGCACTCCAGCCTAGGCTACAGGATGAGACTCCATCTCAAACAAACAAACAACAAACAAAAAGTGATTTTGGAAAACAACAAAGTAAATATGAGGGCCTTCAAAGCCAGCCTAAATTTCTAAAATACCTGAGAAACAGAAAGTGAGTGAGAGAGAGATCGAGAGTAGCAGAGGCTAAATAGACAGAACTGAGTTTCTGTTTCAGTTTCCATCTATACTAAGAAACAGGCTAGACCAGTTTTCTGAGCTCTTACTCATGCAACAGAGCCACCCGGATGAGCTGTTAGGACACATTTTCTGGGTCCCAACCCCAGATTTTCTTTTTTTTTTTTTTTTTTTTAAATTTATTTATTATTATTAAACTTCAAGTTGTAGGGTACATGTGCACAACGTGCAGGTTTGCTACATATGTATACTTGTGCCATGTTGGTGTGCTGCACCCATCAACTCGTCATTTACATAAGGTATAACAACCCCAGATTTTCTGATTCAGTGGGCCTGGGGTGGTCCTGGAAAATCTGCATTTCTAATTTGTTCATAAGTGACACTGGCACAGCCTGTCCAGGGACCCACACTTTGACAACCTACTAAGTCCTGAACCTACCAAGCCAGCCAGATTGGGGAGTGGATGCATGGGACGTCCTGGAACTAAGGGATGAAGGGGGCAGACTGGCTAGCGTCCACTGTCCACTGGCAACACTTCCACATTATCCGTCAACTAGGCTATTGCAGGGCAGTTTATCAGTGTGATCCAATTTCATAACAAGGGTCAAAGGAAGAAGTTAGATTTTAGGGTTCAACCTTACCCTAACCCTAACCCTAACTCTAATTGGACCTGAATTCAAATACTAGTTCTGCCACTTAATAGCTGTGCATATTTGGGTAAGTCACTTCATCTCTCCAAGCTTCCTTTTCCTCATCTGCACCCAGAAGTTCATAGTACCTACTTTGTAGAATTATTATGAGAATTAAAGAAAACACAGGTGAAGCACCTGCTGGCACAAAATAGATGCTCAAGGATTGCTATTGCTTCAGTGAACTGGGTAACTCATCCAACCTCCTCCAGGGGTTGTTGATTGAGGGCATTAATACTGGAAAGATGAGGTCACAGCCAACTTGATTATTACTTCTAGCTTGAGCCTTACCCAGGGAGTCAGGGCTGGCTCCAAGAGCAATCTAAGATTCAGGGATAATTATTAAGACTCCTGGAAGGCTGGGAGGCATCTGGACTCACAACTTGTGGCCACTGCCAACAGAAAAGGATGATGAGACCTGAACTCTTTCATTAACACAAATAATTCTGTGAGCCTATGACTCTTCCCATTTTATTTTCATCTCCATATAAACCTGTCATCCTCATGCCACTGAACTCAGGCAATGGAAAATGACCAAAGATGCATGTATCAGAAGCAACATGTTAGGCCATACCAATGGTCTCTCCAGGTAAATTTTGGTGGTGACACTAATCCAGGTAAGTTCTTGCCCTGGAACACTGATCCTTTGTGATATTACCTGTATGTGGTTGAAATGATATCCCAAGAACTCCTAACTTTCTCCAACAGACACAACACTGTCATTTTCTTTTCTTTCTTTCTTTCTTTTTTTTTTTTTTTTTTTTGAGATGGAGTCTTGCTCTGTCCCCTAGGCTGGAGTGCAATGGCACGATCTCAGCTCACTGCAACCTCCGCCTCTCGGATTCAACCAATTCTTCTGTCTCAGTTTCCTGAGTAGCTGTGACTACAGGCAAGCACCACCATGCCCAGATAATTTTTGTATTTTTAGTAGAGATGGCGGGGGGGGGGGGGTGTCTCACCATATTGGCCAGGTTGGTCTCGAACTCCTGACCTCGTGATCCACCCACCTCGGCCTGGGATTACAGGCGTGAGCCACTGCTTCTGGCCCGACACTGTCATTTTCTAATACAGACAACACTAGACAAGAGCCCCATGAGCTAGAATAGTGCTTCCTTCTGAGTTTGATGACCTTCTATTTTATTCTTAATCTTGCATGTGAATCCCTACCCCAATTTTTGGGGGGAAAGTGGGGAAAAGATAATTATAACTAGTATTCTCTATAGAACAACATTGGAAAGGCAAGGTAGTTACTATCTGACCTAATTAGGTATGTACCTTTTAGAAATTGTACTGGCTTCTTCAGAAACAAAAGCTAAGGTTATTTTAGACACTGCAGCTATAATGACACAATGATACATGGGTCTAGTGAGTAATTTTATCAAGTTAATTATTTCAGAGAGGATAAATTTTTATGCTTGAAAAAAATCACTTCAGTTTTTTTCATGTTTTGATCTTTGTAACTAATTTTAAAGATGACACTGTGCCGGTTCCATTTGCTCTGTGTGCCTTGCAACGTTCCCAGTCAAAAGCAATAACATTTGAATTTGACCGAAGCTCCAGTCTTTATAGTATCTCGGTGCGTCCTATCACCCTGGTGATTAAAGTCAGTTGGTTGAATTAGCTTTCAGAATTTTCACAGTTTTAATATCATCACTTCAATAAGGCAGCTGTGAGCAAGGGGAACAGCTGAACTCTTCAAGTAAGAAACACCTGAATTAATCATCAACCTCCAACCACATCCCACCTGCCTTGATCAATGGGCAAAGGACGGTCAATACACTGCGGAGGCATTTTTCCGGGGTTGGTAATAAACAGATGGCTTCAATATCCCAGCAGTTTATGTCTAGCTTCTTACAATTCGGATGACACTTCATGCCTGCTACAGAACTACATTTCTAGGTAGCATTAGTTAAGATATCCCTTGAGGACAAGATACTTAAACGATGTATTCTCTGCATCAATTTCGGTGCGGTCATATATTAAGAAGCATGTTTTGATTAAATGTCTTAATTCTTTATGTCAGCGGTTCTCAAACTTTGGCACACGTAAGAATCACCTGGAGGGCATATTAAAACACACACTGCTGATCCCCACTCCCAGAGCTTCTGATTCAGTAAGTCTGGGATAGAGCCCAAGAATCTGTACTTCTAACAAGCTTCTAGGGAATGTTGATGCTGCTGGTGTGGGAGCCACACTTTGAGAACCACTGCTTTAGAGATACTGACACTACTTTTATTTTTTTTTAAATTACATTCTAATGGTTTCCCATGTGGCATAAGGAGGAGTGAGAATATAGAAACTATTGTGAAGTCCTTATCTTGCTAACTTTTTTTCGAAGAAGTAGAGTCTGCTCTACTTTTAACAATGTAGAGAACTTCGTTAAAGACACAAGCTCCCAGCTTTTCCCTCTGGTTTCAGAGAGGGGAAGAGGCAGTGTGTTCATCTGGTCCAGGCACATCAGATCATATTCATTTGATGGCGTCAGGGAAGAAATGACCATGCAAAAATATTGATTCCAACTCTTGGTTTTTCAAATGCGAGGTCACCAATGAAGCCACCTTATTTACAAAAGGTGAAAACTCCAGTGATGGGGACAGATGCATTTCACAGGCAGGTCCTCCCATGTGAGACAGGGAGCTCTCCAATTTTCCTCATAAAGCTAAGGGGTTGGACCACATCCCCAGAGAGCACAGGAGGGACCTTAGGTTTCTGATAGATCCAAAAAAGGAGCTGTCAAACAATGACAAACAGTGGTCTCATTAATAGGAGTCTTAGACTCAGAAATCATCAACCAAACTCCTCATTCCAGCACCCCAGTCTTATCTCCAAAAGCAAGCAAAACCCTAGGAACACAACAGCATTGATCTCATTCAGAATTACTTTGTTTTTATTGAAAGTCACTAAGTCTACTTTCTGAGAGATGGGTATGTCTGTATGTGTGTGCATTTAAGAGAAAGAAAAAACAACAACAACAACAATACACTAAACTTTGAGGACAGCTACTTCAATAAGATAGAGAACCCTAATGGTCCATTCTGCTTCCAGGGGTCGAGTTAGGTCTGAGAAATTTGATTATGCTGTCTCTTGAAAGAAGCCCATTCACTAGGGCAGCACAGACTAGAGCATAGTTTCCCATAGGGATGGGGAACACAGACCTGGAGCTACTAATCTACCTAGTCCCAACAGAGGCTCCACCACTTACCAGCTATATGTTGGCCAGGTTAGCTAACCTCTCTGTACCTTACTTTCCTCACCAATAAAATTCAGATACTAATGGCTACCTCGTAAGACAGTTATGTTGTATAAATGAGTTAATATATGTAAAGTACTTAGAAGAGTGCCTGGCACATAGAAAATGCTCTATAAGTTCTAGCTATTATTATTTATGTCCAAATACTGTGCCATCCTTCTCCTTTTGTTCTATTTAAATTCCTCATGCTAATGCTATTTAGATTGGCCAACATCCAAAATTTAGACTTCTGCCATAATTATCTACATATGGCAGCAGGATTGTTCCAGAACCACCCTAATGACTTTGATTAGAACCAATCACCTGTGCCTATTTGCACAGCAGAATGATTGACAGGGTTTTGGAAGGACTGGATATTCCAATTATACTCTCGTGGGGGTGTGGACTGGTTTGAGCAAATATGCCAGTCAGAATCATGCTAAAACAGATCAGATTCTGTACATTTTATACAATCTAATAGAGAAAGCAGAAAAAAAGAAAGAGGAGAGAGACCATTGATGCATTCAATAAAATGTCGTGCAACCTGCTGCTCTGTTCTAGGCATTATGCTCAGAAGGTAGCATTGTGGTATAGATTGAGAGGTCAGCAAGACACTCCCACCAGTAAGGAGCTCACAGTCTAGTGGGGAAAAGAGATTCAGAAATCAATAAATACTTCACAATGAACTAAGGATTATAGTAGACATTTCCGTGGGGCAAAGAGGAGTTGTCGAGAATTGTAGTGCCTGGGAAGGTGATGTCCAAAGGCAAGAAAGAAAGAGCTGAAAGACAAGTAGGAACCAGCCATTTCGCAGGGTGAGTTAGGATATTCTGGTGAGGACTGGTGAGTTAAGACGTTCTGAGCAACGTTGCATAGTGTGTGAGAGCTCAGAGGTACAGATGACTTGAAGAAGGTAGAAGAGGTGGGGAAATATGATATTAATTCCTTAGTTATCTTAGGGAAGGACCAGGGAGTATAAAATGACAAAGAGTGGAAGATAGAGGGTTGTGTGAGTGAGAGTTTAGTCTCATGCATGTGGTGTGTCCACGTACCATACCTATGTGGTTGTGTAAATGTACCATGCAGATTGCTCCAGGAGAGAGAGAGAGAGAAGCCAAGAAGCCATTAACCAACAACTGAGAATTAATTTTCTGTGCAAAGGGAATAGGGTGGATGTACAGACCTTGCTAATATTGCTGCTGGTTATCTCTAGAAAGGGATGTGTTTCAACGAGCTCTTCTATGATAATATGTATCGTCCAGCTGTCTGGGAAAACATATGCAGTGCAGCTGCCCGGAAAATAGATTTTGGAGAGAAGGTAGCAGGCCTGTGGTTGGGTTGGGAGTTGAGCAGCTGAATCACAGACCCACTCTGGTGTAAATCAGCTCCCAAAACAATGGTTCTCAACTAGAGCTGCATGATTTATTTATTTATTTATTTATTTATTTATTTATTTATTATTTTATTTTATTTTATTTTATTATTGTTATTTTCTGAGACGGAGCCTCGCTCTGTCACCCATGCTAGAGCACGGTCTCGGCTCACTGCAACCTCCGCCTCCCAGGTTCAAGCGATTCTCCGACCTCAGCCTCCCGAGTAGCTGGGATTACAGGCGCCCACCACCAAGCCTGGCTAAGTTTTGTATTTTTAGGGGAGATGGGGTTTCACCATGTTGGCCAGGCTGGTCTCGAACTGCTGACCTTGTGATTCGCCCACCTTGGCCTCCCAAAGTGCTGAGATCACAGGCGTGTGCCACCACGCCTGGCCCAGAGTTGTACAATATTATTACCTGAGAAGCTTTAGAAATTACTGATGTCTGAGTCCCAGCCCCAGAACTAGGATTTAGTTAGCGGTGCAGCTGGAGCAAAGGGATTTTTTTAAGTTCCCCAGATGATTCTGACACGTAGCGGGGATGGGGAACCATAGCTCTACACCTTGGCTGCCTCAAATTTACTCCGGGACCAGAAGCTGCCCCAGGGGGTTGTTAGAAATGCTACATCTCACGGGCACCCTAGACCTACTGGATCAGAATCTTCATGTTGACAACATCCCCTAGTGATTGAAATGCATGTGATATCTTAAGAACCACTGATCACAGTTGTATCAGGATCATCTTGGAAGCTTATTAAAGTTACATCTCCTTACTTCTGTGATTATGATTCAGGGAATCTTGGATGGGGCCTTCCTTTTGCATATACTTTTTTAAGTTTTGCTGAGTCAGATTTGCAACTGGGGTCAGAAACTACTGTCTCACTCTGCAGATAAAGTTGAACAGAGGGCCTGGGATGAAGGGATTTTGGGTAAGATTGCTCTTGTGCAGAAATCAGGGAATGGAGGGAGGCAGACAGTACTTCTTTTCACATAAAGGGAGTTCCACACTGAGAAGGGGAGTACTACGTCATTGGCGTCTGTTGGAGGGCTGCATTGCCTCTTGTAGTAGCAGAGTCAACAGCTGAAGATGATACATGAGCCCAAAGGCGAGGTCACCCTTCTGTTGTAAAGTGACTCACAACTTCAGTGTGGTCCTCCAGAAAGGGAATGCAAGGGGCGGAGTTTAAATCCCCTTGCACTCATCTGTATATGGGGGTGTAGTGTACATTACTGTGTGTGCTTGGGCATCCTTCCATTCTTATAGGAAAGTTTAACCAGTTCAGGAGTCCCTGTGAATCATGCCTCACACTTACTTCCTTCACCACCTGGCCTGCAGTCTACAACTGGTAGAATGCCAGGCCTTTGTAAACAGTGAGAGGGCAAATGGGGTGGTCAGTCAAACAGAAGGAAATTGCCATGTGAGTCAGCCATGGTCCACAGGTATTTTCTTTCCTCTGTCTCCATTAAGAGGGGAGCTGGGAACAATTTGATGTCTAGACAAACAGTCTTGGGATACACAGGCATGAAGTCCCTGAACTGTCTCCCTACTCCGGTCTTCAGTGGGCCAGATGAGGACTTCCAGTCCAAGCCTCCTGATGCCATTTTCTGCCCAGTCAGATTCTTGCCAGTAGACTCTCTCAGTGCCTAGCACAGGATCAAGTCACAGATTGAACAAACAAATAAATAAAAATATGTTATTTTTCTTACAATTATTCTTTTAATTCAAAAGAGAAAAGACAGGAGTCTCTGAATTGCCTACATCAGGAGCTTTTACTGAGTCTCTGGCTTTGATCTCCCTAAAAGCTGCCTGATATTTTTATTTTTATTTTGACTGAACTTTAGTTGAAATGTGTAATTTTCTACCTAGTTCTTGAGCAGTACCTCAGCCCTCACATGCAGAGGTAAGAAAGCAGGTGCGAGAGCTTCATGTGCTCGGGGTGTGGCCTCAGGGCCCTGGGCATGTCCTCAGCCCTCTATTCCATGGGGCATCCAAGCACCTGTGTTCCTGAGTGGCCCCATGGGGACATGCCTGGGCTGATGGGCAGGAGGTCTTTGGGGAACACCACCCAGCCCTCTTTTCCCTCTGCCTCCAATTACCGAGGGAGGGAGCAGACTGAGAACATATTTGGAAAACGTGTTCATTGTTGCTTTTTAAAAATCTCCTATGTAATTAGGTACTACAGGGGTAGTCAACCACAAAAAGCCACCACCAGTGCCATCAAGTTCCGTAAAACAAAAAAGAAAGCAATTAATCAAAACAAAGAAGAGGCCGGCTGAGCGCCAGCACCTGTTTCCAGCATGCCATGCTGACACCCACCCAGTCGCCAGTCTTGACTATCAGGCAAACCCCACTTTGCCTGCATGTTTCCAGAGCCCGTGTTGATGTGGAGTCACTAAGTCTTTGACCTCCCTCCCAAGAACCCATCTCATCAATAATAGGGCCAGCAATTTTATTGTGTTCCCTTAGAAAAGCTTCCAGGGTGGGTCCCTGAATCTGACAATTGCAAAATAAAATAAAATACATCAACAAAACAAACAATCAGATTCCCAGCACTTTTTTGCAGTGTAGTGGCTCTGTGGTAGTATTTGCATCCATGCAAAGAGATGAAGGGTACAAAGTCCTGCTCAGACTCCATCCTATTCCCTGATGGCTTTTGAACCACCCCCTATCAAATCTGAGTCTTGAGAGCAATTACTCCTTGAAAACTTGACTGATTCTAATCGTGTACATTTATTGGAGAGGATTTTCACTAAAGTAAGGAGAAATTAAAGTAGGTTACATTATGAAGCCTTAGGGACATCTCTTGGTACATTAGCATAATCTCCAAGAAATGTGGTCTTTCAGGGGGCTCTCTGGGATCCCAAACCACATGGGGAAGAATTTTCCTTCAACCCTCTTCTATGTCAGAGGTGCTTCAGGGTACCAAGGTCAAAGAATGAGAGGCCATGAGGCAGCCATTGCAGAAGGTTCCATGAAGAGCACCAGGATTATTTCCGCAGTGTTTAGTTACCATCGCTTCAGCTATTTGTCTGACCCTGGCCCAGAGGGAGAACCTGCACCTTTTGGCATCTTCTGGTCCACACCATTGCTAGTTCCCTTGCTGAGGCCTGCCTCAGTGCTTCACAGTTTCCACAAAGAAGTGATGTATTTCATCATATTCACTAACTGTTTTGGCTTTCTTTCTATGCCAGTACATAAAAGAATATGTTTCCTTCCTCTCTTGAAACTTGGCAGGTCCATGTGACTTGCTGTGGCCAATGACATACACATGGATGTCACATGCATCATGTTAAAGTGAAAACATTTAAGAGCCATTTTCTGTACTCCCCATCCTCTGCCATGTTAGCTGAGGTTAGTAGTTAAATTGGACAAAGTGACTCAGAGCAAAGAGCCTAAGGGTGTATTCCCTTACAAAGGCTGATAGGCTGAGAATACCTCTCATTAAGTGGAAAAGATGTAAGGGATTAGAAAGCAAAGGAAACAGGAGTTTGGAGAACTATATTTCAAGAACTGTGTATGTTGATTGATTAACGTCTAGAATTATTATGGAATCAAGTAAGAAACCTCATTTTTTTTTTTTACACAGTTAAACTGCCAAAGGAACAGAGACCCTGATACTCTCCAGGACTTTAAACAATCCCTGGGCCTCTGACTATGGCAGGTTGGTGGGCTGAGAAAGCTGTGTAGTTCCTAAGGAGAATATATTCCCCAACATCCATTTCAGATGCAGCCAGAAAAGATAATAAAAAATAAGGAACCTCCTAAATGGTGGAGCTAGGAGCTATGCCAAACATTGGACAAGGAAGCCCCTTCAGAGAGTAGAACTGCAGCCTAATCACAAACATTCCCCACCCCGGGTTAGAAGCCCTTTACAATGCCTGCCAAAAGAAATTTCAAAATTGCTAAGGGCCAGTGCCTGCTGTGTGCCTCCCTTCTGTCCCTTTATGAAAGGGAGTGTTTGTTGTGGTTTGCCTGTCCCTATGCCACTGCAATGCATATGTGTGAAGGAAAGCATGTTTTTTTACTTTATAGACTTATAGTTTATAAATCTGTAGAAAGATTAAGAGCCCCTCTGTAGACCTGAAGTAGAGACCATAACACATCACTCCATGATTGTGTCAACAAGGGAGGTTGCATGTTCTGTGCAGCTACAGGATGGTGGAACCTCTCTTAGTATAAATTTCTGAGATACCACATGGAGGATATTTGCTTTAAAGGACTGTCCAAATAGGCTATAAACTTTGTGTGAGAAAAATAAATAAATCTTTGTTGGTATCCAGTTACCAAATTTTTTTAATTGCTCTCATCCCAGTGTAGGCTATTATTGTGATGACTATAGAACCCCATTACATAAACTTGGGTCTAAGATGACTTATTCTGAACTCTCTCATAAAAATTCCAAAAATTCCTTCCTTCTAAAATCAGAGTTAAATATTTACATGTCTGGGGCCAGTGGCTCATGCCTATAATCTCAGCACTTTAGGAGGCTCAGGCAAGCAGACTGCTTGAGCCCAGGAGTTTGAGACCAGCCTGGGCAACATGGTGAAACCCTGACTCTACCAAACAAAATATAAAAGTTAGCTGGGCATGATGGCATGTGCCTGTGGTCCCAGCTACTTGGGAGGCTGGGGTGGGAGGATCACTTGAGGCTAGGAGACAGAAGTTGCAGTGAGGGGAGATCACACTGCTGCACTCCAACCTGGGTGACAGAGTGAGACCTCATCTCAAAAAACAAAAACACACAAACAAAACTTACATATCTGGGATAAGGCCAAGTGTCCAGGTATAGGAAGATGCCAATAATGTAAACAAGTATTAGGTATAGAGTTCCCGGGTAAGGCCTAGTCTCTTTGCTCCATAAAGCTAGTCTAGTCAAAGAGCCAACAATCTCACTAGAAACACATGACTTATATGCACAAATAACTAAACAACATTATAAAGCAACAAACAGTTTAAAGACTAGGAGACCACAGACAAGAACTGTTCCAGGATTCAGGTGTGGAGAAAACTCGTGGAGGGTGAAGTACACAGAAAAACGCAAGACTTGTACAGAACCATAAAGTATGAGTAATATTTAAAGTGAGTGAGTGAAAAGTCAAGTCAGTGAAAAACACTTCAGGCCTAATGAACGCAGAAAAAATATTGTGCATTCTGTGAAAGATTAAGTACACCAGGCAGGCTACCCACGTGTGGCCTGAACTGAGCAGAAGGACAATCGCAATGACTCTGAAGGTTGAGCAATTTGAATGCCTAGAAAATGAAAGAAATCTGGGAAATGGAAACCACTACATGATTCTGATCAGAAGTATGATTTGATGAAAGTCATACTGAAGAAACATTAATTTGACAGTTGATGGTTGTCAAAGGGGCAGAGCAGAGAGGGTGGAGGCAGGGATTCCAGTGAAGCAGCTGCTAAATCAAATTGGAAACGAGTTGACGAAAGCGCATACTGGGGAAATGGACAGATACAAAAAAGTCAAAGAATGTATAGAAGGAGAATCCATAGAACAAGGATGAGGGGCAAGGAGTATGGAAAGAATCAAGCAGAAGTTCCGTTCATGGTTTTAGCTTGAGCAACTAGAGAAAAACGATGTTAATGACTTTCTGTCACCAAAAGAAGTTGGTTTTGGAGAGAAGAGGCTGACTCACCTTAGGAGATGCTGAGTTTCAGAGATGGCAGAAAATGAATGTCGGTCTCTCCCTTTCCCACTCCCAGTGCCACTTCTCTGCTAAAAAGCTTTATTATTGGAGTTCAGCAAAAAGGTCAGGGCTGAGAGAAATGCCCAAGAGTCATGCATGAAAGTACATTCTTTAAGGAACAGAGTTAAGAAAGAGAATAGTAGAGGTTTAACAAGAGCTTGGAAAATGTGATATTTGGAGTGATGGAAGGAAACTGTAGAAAAGGAGATACAGAAGGTACAGTAGAAAAGAAACTGTAATCTAGCAACATGAGAAATGACTTTCAAGCAAGAGTGGGAAGTGTATAGTATCACATTCTGAAGAAAAAAATAGCAAGGAGAATGAAGACTAAAATAAAACCCTTAGTTATAGAGATTTAATTTTTCTCAGGGACCTTTGACAGTGGAGTTTAATTTATCTAGCTTTTTGCCTGGAGAGTTACATCATCATTTGCTAACATCTCTCACCTTCTGCACGGCTCAACATTTCCATAAACGTTTTTCTGATTCCTGTCCTCCTGCATCTGCCACTCTAAAAAAAATAGGGAATGGACTGGGTGCAGTGCCTCACGCCTGTAATCCCAGCAGTTTGGGAGGCCGAGGCAGGCAGATCACCTGAGGTCAGGAGTTTGAGACCAGCCTGGGTAACATAGTGAAACCCCGTCTCTACTAAAAATACAAAAATTAGCTGGGCATGGTAGTGGGCACCTCTAATCCCAGCTACTTGGGAGGCTGAGGCAGGAGAATCATTTGAACCTGGGAGACGGAGGTTGCAATGAGCTGAGATTGTGCCACTGCACTCTAGCCTGGATGACAGAGCAAGACTCTGTCTCAAAAAACAAACAAACAAACAAAAATCTTAAAAAATGGAGAATGGATGGTCAAATAATTTCATACTTGTCAATGACATAATATTGAGTCCTACATCCAATATTGGTAAGTAGAATCAATTACTGGTTAGGGTTTCTCACAGTCGGTAGCAAACGCAGGGAATAAATACAGCACTACACACAAGACCAGACACTGTAGCCAGTCAAGGCAGATTTCATTTCATATGAGCAGCTTCAACAGGGCTGCATTCCATTTCTCCTACTCCATCTTTTCATTGTAAAATACAATCAAAGCATTATAATCAGACACCCCCGGCTGTAATTACCACTGTTATCCCTAGCTATGTCCTCAGCATAACTGGAAAACAGAAAACTCCCAGATTTAAATTACTTTTAATAAAATAAGAAAAAGAAATACAGCAAGTGATCTTTCCACTCCTGCTACAATCCTTGTGATGCGCAAGAGAGTCTGGAAAACAAAAAACAAAAACAAAAAACCTAGGTAGAAGATAGAAGAGGGGAAATACTAGCAGGCCCAAGAATGATCAAAACTACTACTGGGGTCGGGTGTGGTGGCTCACGCCTGTAATCCCAGCACTTTGGGAGGCCGAGGCGGGTAGATCACGAGGTCAAGAGATTGAGACTATCCTGACCAACATGGTGAAACCCCATATCTACTAAAAATATAAAAATTAGCTGGGTGTGGTGGCACGCACCTGTAGTCCCAGCTACTTGGGAGGCTGAGGCAGGAGAATTGCTTGAACCCGAGAGACAGAGGTTGCAGAGAGCCGAGATCGTGCTACTGCACTCCAGCCTGGCAACAGAGAGAGAGTCTGTCCAAAAAACAAAACAAAACAACAACAACAAAAACACCTATTGTTGGAATGAGTAAGTTCATCCTCAGTATGAAAATACTGGAAAAACCTACTAGGTCAGAGTACTGATTACATGCAACTCAAAGTCACAGTCTTCTGAATGAGAAGAAAATAAAATAGGGAAAGACGCACTTTGGAGATTGTTCATTAAAGAGGAAAGGAGGCATAGAAGTGGGGAGCAGTGGCATCCTGTAAGACGAAAGAGGACCAAAAAATCATAGGACACATAACTACTTCATCATCATCATCATCATATCCGTTAATCAAATTGTACTTTTTGTACTAATAGAAAAGGATGCCTTTTTAAAAATAGGAATAGTATATACTGCTATAAATGTTTAAAGCCATAAAAATATGAATAAACATATACTAATCTACTGTTAAAAATGTAAAATGAGACTCCAAATCCAAACTCCTATACTAACAACAGTTTTCTCCCAAACTTACGCAAAACTAACCATAAAGCAGAAGAAAACCTAACACAATACTTGGAAATGAATTAAACAGCTTTAAGGACACCTTTGTAGTTATTAAGAAAAAAAAAAAAAACTCGTAAAACAGAAATTCAAAAAGTAAAAACAACCAGCAGAAAGAAAACATTTAAAAAGAATTCATTGAACTCTAGAAAGATATGAAAGAAAAAGACAAAATGAGGACTAACGTACAAGATGCCTAAGCGGGGGCTCCAATCTCCCTTGGATATGACACTAAGGTACGTATCAAAAAAAGCCCACCAGGTACCTGGAACATGTACTCAGAATCAACAACTCTGATGTCCTAGCAAAATGAAGACTTCAAAGATAAAGCAAAAAATTCTCCAGCCTTTTAAACAAAAAGATCAAATAACTTACAAGATCAGAAGAATCTAACTGTCATCCAACTTCTCAAAAAACAAAAGAAAAGAAAAAAGAAAAGAAAAGAAAAAGTAACATAGAAAGCAAGGCAACAATGGGACAGCATTTTCCAGGAAAAGAAGGTGTGAACCTAGAATTTCAAAACCAGGCAGATTGCCTTCAGGTGTCAAGTACGTAAAACAACTGTTTCAAGACACAAGAACTTAGGGAATTATGCACCCATGAGCCCTTCTTGAGCAATCTGTTGGAAGATAAACTCCAGCCGAGAGAGGACTGGGCAAACTTCAGAGAACAAACAAAATTAAAAGGTAGTGAACACACACACGCATGCGCATGCACACGCACACACACACGCGCGCAGGTAAGACAGTAGACATTCAGCACCCAGATGCTGCATGTGACAAAGTAGAAATAATGCAACTAAAAACTGGAAAGAGAAAGGAAGCAGGAAAAAAAGTAGAATAATCACATTGATTGTTGTGTAGGCAGGAAGCGTAAGTTAAGAAATACCAATAAAATTGATAAACTGGTTTTACAAAGTTAAATACAAGCACTTGGAACTAAGCAGTATTTAAAAATTAAGTACAAAGGTAACTACTAGGAAAAAAAAAAAACCATGAAAATCTACCTCAATGTCAACATTTTAAAATATAAATGAAACAGCTAAAAACGTATAGCTTGTAAAAAAAAATTAGGTTAATAGACTACCCTACCCAGAAGTTCTAGGCCCTGATGATTTCATAGGAGACCTGTTTCCAGCCTACAAAAGCCAGAGAGCCACTATGTTGTATACATGGTTCCAGAGCATTGAAAATGGAGTGGAATTCCTAATTTCTTTTTAAATTTTACTTTAAGTTCTGAGATACATGTACAGAACGTGCAGGTTTGTTACATAGTTACACATGTGCCATGGTGGTTTGCTGCACCTATCAACCCGTCATCTAGGTTAACGCATGTCACATGCATTAGGTATTTGTCCTAATGCTCTCCCTCCCCTTGCCCCCCAACCCCTGACAGGCCCTGGTATGTGATGTTCCCTTCCCTGTGTCCATGTGTTCTCATTGTTCAACTCCCACTTATAAGTGAGAACATGTGGTGTTTGGTTTTCTATTCCTGTGTTAGTTTGTTGAGGAACGCTTTTACATTGTTGGTGGGAGAGTAAATTAGTTCAACCATTCTGGAAGACAGTGTGGCGATTCCTCAAGGATCTAGAACCAGAAATTCCATTTGACCCAGCAATCCCATTACTGGATATATACTCAAAGGATTATAAATCATTCTACCCTAAAGACACATGCACACACGTATGTTTATTGCAGCACTACTCACAATAGCAAAGACTTGGAACCAACCCTAATTATTTTAATAAAGCAAGTATAACATTGATACTAAACAGGATAAAGACAGTATAAGAAAGAAAACTATCAACCAGTATCATTCAAGAATATTGACACAAAATGCTAAATGAAATATTAGCAAACAGTATCCAACACTATATTAAGAAAATAAAACAACATGGGATTTATTCCAAGACTGCAAGATTAGGTCAATATTAGGAAATCCATTTACATTACACAACAAACAAACAGATCTAAGGGAAAAGTCTATGATGATCTCTACAGATGCTGAAAAGGCTTTTGACAAAATTCAATACCCATTCTTGATTAATAAGAAAACTCAAAAAAATAGGAACTGTGGGATAATTTCTCAACATGAATTCTTGTGAATCAATTTATCTAGCATCTCTGTCTATCTACCTTAGTCATAAAGACATGATCTTAATGGGAATGCTGTGGAGGGATTTCCACTAACATCAGAAACAAAGCAAAGAGGCCCTTTATCTCCACTACTATTCAACATTTTACTAGTGGCATTAATCCAATGCAATCAGACAACAGAGAAGCGTAATTGTAAAGAAGTAAAACTGGTTGGGCACAGTGGTTCAGGCCTGTAATCCCAGCACTTTGGGAGGCCAAGGCTGGCGGATCACTTGACATCAGGAGTTCGAGACCAGCGTGGCCAACATGATGAAACCCTGTCTCTACTAAAAATACAAAAATTAGCTGGGCGTGGTGGTGGGCACCTGTAATCCCAGCAACTTGGGAGGCTGAGGCAGGAGAATCGCTTGAACCCAGGAGGCGGAGGTTGCAGTGAGCTGAGATCATGCCACTGCACTCCAGTCTGGGCAACAAGAGAAAAACTGTCTCAAAAAAAAAAAAAAGTAAAACTGCCTGTATTTGCATATGATATGATAGCATACCTAGGATGCCAATAATAAAAATAAGCAATAAAAGAAATCAGTAAGGTAGCAGAATATAAAATTAACACAAGGAAATCAATAGCCTTCATATATTCAAGCATAAACAGTTAGAGGGCCTATGGTAGAAAAACCTCATTTATAGACAGCAACGATGATCAGCTACTTAGAAATAAACCTAACAACACGTGATCCCGGACCAGGAAAAACATTTTTCTTTTTACACTAGTGGTACATTTGAATAAACACTTTAGATTATGTACTGGTATTGTATCAATGATAATTTTTCTGATTTTGATAATCATACTGGGCTGTGTAAAAGAATGTCCTTGAGTTTAAAAAATACTTATGTACTTAGAAATAAAGGGCCACCATGTGAATCCAGGAGGCGGAGCTTGCAGTGAGCCAAGATCGCGCCACTGCACTCCAGTCTGGGCAACAGAGTGAGACTTTGTCTCAAAAAAAAAAAAAGAAAAGAAAAAAGAAAAAGAAATAAAGGGCCACCATATCTGAAATTTACTCTCAAATATTTCAGAAAAACAATTATAAAGAAATATATTCTGATTTTGATAATCATAGTGTGGCTGTGTAAAAGAATGTCCTTAAGTTTAAAAAATACATATGTACTTAGAAATAAAGGGCCACTGTGTGAATCCAGGAGGTGGAGCTTGCAGTGAGCGGAGATCACGCCACTGCACTCCAGTCTGGGCAACAGAGTGAGACTTTGTCTCAAAAAAAAAAAAAAAAAAAAAAGAAAAAAGAAAAAGAAACAAAGGGCCACCATATCTGAAATTTACTCTCAAAAATATTTCAGAGAAACAATTATAAAGAAATATATACATACAGTTACAAAACTGTATATGTTTATAATGTGTGTATGTGTATATATCGTTATACATAACAAAAGAGAGAGACAGAGAGACAGAGACTACGAGAGGCAAAGAGATAGAAAATGATAAACCAAATGTGTTAAAATGTTAAAATTTGGAAAATTCAAGGATATACAGGAATTATTTGCATTATTATTCTAACTTTTACATATGTCTGAAATTATTTCTAAATAAAAACATTAAAAAATAAAGTCAGTAAAAAAGTTGTGGGCCTAAAACTGGCTATATAAAGGATGGTATAATAGCATATATGATTAAGCAGTCATGGGGCAGGTGCAGAACTGAGCTAAAACTGTAGGTGTAGATATCAAATGATCTACAAGGAATATTAAGCTGAAAAAAGCAATATGCAGAATTTTATGTTCACAAATGTATATGATTGAGTGGTAACAGGTTCATAAAAGGTACAGAGATTACTCAATTAAAGGGGCACCAACTTTGACAGAGGTGGGAGGGGCTGTCTTAGTACAGATGCATTGTATCTCAGCACATATGCAGGAGTCCTGGAATATTAGAAATGAAAAATATCTTGTTGAAAATTTACAGGTAGGGAGGTGCAGACTCAGAAAGATGAAGCAATTTTCTAAGACTACATTTACCTGCAAATTCTCAGGTCTCTTGACTCCCAGGTTGGAGCTGTTTCAATTTATCCATCCAACCATTCACTCATTCTTTAATGAATATCCACTGGGCATCAACTATGTGCCAGGCACTGTGCTAGCCACAGGCAACACAGTGGTCAACATCCCCAGATATGGTCCTTGCTCACATAGGGGCAAAGACAGACATTAGGCAAGACAGCATACAAGTTAAAAATAATATTTTGAAGAGTATGATAAAGAAAATATTATGAAAGATATGATTTTCATTTGAGGGCCAAGGAAGACTTACTAGAGAAAGGAAAATTTAGGCAGAGACCTGAATGATGAGTATATTGGTCCAATAGGTACCAAAGTGGAAGAACATTCCAGATAGAAGGGAGAGCCTGTGCAAAGGCACTAAAAAGGGAAGAGCAGAAAGGAAGCCAATTTTGGCTAGAGTGCAGTGAGCAAGAAGGACGGCAGCAGAGCAAGATGCCTGAGTGTTAAGCAAGGGCTACATGATGTAGAGCCTTGTTTGCTTTCACTCTGAGTCATGTTTTCTACCACAGAATAGAGGAATGAAAGAAGAGTATGTGCATCTTGCCATTTCAGAGTTTTGAGCTCAGTATTTTTATGATGGGCAAGCACTGTTCCAAAGAGTTAGGGTGTGTGTGTGTGTGTGTGTGTGTGTGTGTGTGTGTGTGTGTGTGTATGCATATATATATATATATGATATATATGATTCTGGCTCCAATAAAGCCTTAGAGGTTTTAGAACCTAGGTAATAACAATAGAGCTGAGCTTTAGAAAGGTTACATTGGAATACGTTAAGTTCGGAAGGTACATTGGAATAAATTTGGTTAAATGAGGTAGAATGAGTTAGATCACTCTGGCTGCTCAGTAGAGGACAGGATGTGGGTGGAGGGTGGGCAGTGGAAATGGAACTCCATGGAGGAGGCCTTTGCAACTTGTCTGGATGTGAAGCAGAGGAGGCAGAGACTAGGATCCTGGCTAAGGGGGCAAAGGATGTGGAAGTTCAAGAGAATGAAATAGAATGGTAACGGACTTGGATGCAGGCAGTGAGAGAGAGAAAGATGTCAAGGATAGTGTGCAGTGTGTAGAGTGCTGCTTGAGCAACTGTATAGCTAGTGGAGCCATTTACCAAGGTGGGGAACACCAGGGGAAGAGGAAGTTGACGGAAAAGGGCCAAGGCCTGATATATGACTGAGCAATCATACAGAATGATCTACCTCAATAAATGCCCAGATATCTTCTTAAAGTGGATCTCCTGAAGACCAAGAATGTCTCATATCTAAAGAAAAGGCTACGATGACAGAAATTGGGCAGAATTTGGGCTTAGGGGCAAATGCTCAAGAGCAAGAACCTTCCCCAGAACCTCTCAATTCACATAAAACAGGGCACTACTTATTCTACTCATTGGTCCATTGGTACCCTAACTCCCACCTGATGCAGCCAAAGAACCTGCCTTCTTCAGCCCCAGTCATGTAGGGCCTTCTTTGTGGATCCTGGCTTGAGGTTCCATTCCCTCATTGCCCACTTGTCTACATTTTGGCTCTCTCCTTTGTTTTTCACTGTGGGAACCATGTCTTCATCTGTGTATGCATAAGGTTCTCTCTAATCTGCTACACCCCAAGCTGGGCATAGTCCATTTGTGTTGCTGTATCAGAATACCTGAGGCTGGGTAATTTATAAAGAAATGAGGTTTATTTGGCTCACAATTCTGATGGCTGCAAAGTCTAGGACTGGGCAGCTATATCTGCTGAGGGACTCACAATGCTTCTACTCATGACAAAGCAAAGCGAGGTCTAGGCGTGTATGGAGATCACGTGGCAACAGAGGAAACGAGAGCATCTAAGAAGCAAACTCATTTTTATAATAACCCACTCTCAGGAAATTAATGCAGTTCTGTGAGAGAAAGAACTCACCCCTGTGGGACAGCAATAATCTATTCCTGAGGAATCCTCCCCCAAGAGCCAACACCCTTCTACTAGGCTTCACCTCCCAACACTGCTGCACTAAGAGTCAAATTTCAATATGAGTTTTGGCACAGCAGCTAATGACTATGCCATGGCCCTATCTATCTCAGTTGAATGGATTCAGGGCTCAGGCGTTCAACTGCTTTTAGTGAACAACTAGAAAACCGTTACATTTCCCCAGAGTTACTCCCCCAGGACAGAAGTAAAAAAAAAAAAAAAAAAAAAGATTCACCAGGAAGTAGATGAAGAGAACAAGAGTCTGATATCAATCCTATTCAAGGAATGAATACTTTATGAGCTCTGGCCCCTCTGAACCCAAACTGCAAATTTATGAATTCCTTGTGGAAGGGCCTTCAGGTATGAACTATGAACAATCTGCTATTAACCTTAGAAAAAAGCCACTTCTCTTCAGTCCCATATTCATATTGGGAGGGTCTTATTACTGGTACCTTAAACAAGGATACGAATGGTCCAAGACTCAGAGTGGCAGAAGAATAGACTGCTCTGAGAACACATGGGGTGTTCAAACTCAAAGACATCCTCTGGGGGAAAATCTCCCCACCTTATTCGATGCAGTAGGCCTACATTTAGGAAGTATCTTATCTTGAAACTATCCCAGCATGTCAGACAATAAAGGGTCTTATCAATCTTCAAGGCTCTGATTTACATGAGGAAACTGAGGCCTGCAACAGTGAAACTATCCATGATTGGGGTCATGGTTGAGTCTCTGGGGAGCATGAAATCCATAAACCCACTCAACTCCCTTCAGCTCTGCAGTCTGAGCTGCACCACAATTCATGCAAACGGGAACACTCGTGCTGAGAAGAGTAGAGGTGAGGGGAGTTGAACATCAGTTTGTAGTCCATCTCTGTCCATGGAGTCAGCCACACACAGAGGTCTGCTTTGTGTGTGTTGCTTCGCTTCTTCGTTCTGTTCTTAAAGGCAGAAGTGTAAGAAGGAGGAAGAGGGCATGGACAGTGGTCATTAATTGTAATGTTTAACTCAGCCCACATTTTTGTGCCTGGAAGGATTCAGGACACTGCCTCCAACCCGCCTTTCTAGCTCTGTTTCCTACTGCCCCCTACAGGTGTCCTACGGTGCCTTCACTTTTCCACTACCTGCCTACAGGTGTCCTATAGCCCCATCACTTTCTTATTACCCTTTACAGGTGACTTACAGCCCCATCACCTTCCTGCCAACCCTCTACAGTTGACTTATGGCCCTATCACTTTCCTACTGTATCCTCTACAGGTGACTTATGGCCCCACACACCTGCATTTCCATGATCATGTCTTTGTTTAGGAGGCTCCC
Organism: Chlorocebus sabaeus; assembly: GCF_047675955.1. NCBI lineage: Eukaryota > Metazoa > Chordata > Mammalia > Primates > Cercopithecidae > Chlorocebus > Chlorocebus sabaeus. The sequence continues at coordinate 11,237,263 of NC_132919.1, read as the reverse complement.
CCACCTGAAATACCTGTCCTGCCCTATTCTCGGCCTGTCACTTTTTTCTTTTCCTGCAAGGTGATTCTCTCAACCCCTGTCTCCCATAGGAGGCCATTGAGCACCCGTCCATTCAGAGGCAACATTTTTCTCTTATAATATCTTCCACTGTTCTTGGGATCTACTTCATGGCACTTCCCATTTACTCAGCAGGAGTTTTACTGCCTGGCTTCTCATAGGCAGAATCTGTCTTACTCATCTTTGCTCAACTGATCCTTGAGTTTCGCTGGAATGGGCAAATGTACATGTTTCTGTGGCTGGTTTTGGTTCCCTATCTAGAACAGGTCACTGGAATCTTAAGAGGTCTCTGCATCCTCCTCTCAGAGCCCTTCAAATTATTTTCCTCCTCAGCTATGGGACAACCTCCTTCCAACATGCAGGCTATGGAATGAGACTGTGTGGCACATGAATCTTAGAAGTGATCTTAAAGGCCATTGAGGGGACTTCACTGAAATTTAAAAAAAACATATTTTCTATCCGTGCCTCTCAAATTTTAATGCGTGTATGAATTACCTGGAGTTTTTGTGATAATAAAATGGCGATTCTGATTCAGTAGGTTTGGGGTGGGGCCCGGGAGTCTGCGTTTCTCACTGGCTCCCAGGGGAAGCCAAGTGGCTGACCTAGCATCATCCTTTGAGGGGTAAGGTTCTCCAGCACTCTGAAGCTCCAACAACATGAAGGGTGACCACTGCTTGAGTGCTCAGAGCTCTGGTGCAGGTGTTTCCCCTACAGTCTCCACAACAGCCCTGATAAGTAGGTAGTACTGCTACCCTATTATATAGACGAATGTCAAAGAGGCCAAAGTCACACAGCTAGCAAGGCTGGAGCCAGGAGCCCAGCATGTCTGACTCCATGACTCTCTTAATAGTTTTCTTCTTCCAACAACCATCGAATGAAGAAAGTTTACATTACTATTTGGAGTGGAGTAAGACTGAGGCAGAGGCCATGATTCTAGGCAGGAGGGGCTGAAATTTGTTTATTCTGCCATGTTTATAATCTGCACAGAAGCAGAGTCACAGAATAATATAGTTATGTTCCAAACGGTGATGTCCTGAGAACACCAGTCTTCTGCCCCACTTCTAGGCCACCATGAAATCCTGGCCACTGTGGATTGACAGGCTGTTTTCTCCTGGCCACAGGCCCCAGCTGGCATAGAGAAGCCATTCATTCCTACTACCTTCCTGGGGCTTGACTTAGCCCCATAGCTTAGCTTTCAGGGTCTGGGAGACTCTTGGCAGTGAGCAGTAGAGAATGAGGGAAGCAAATGCCAAGGGCTGGCACCCAGGAAGGGGAGATTGCCAACTTGGATGACCAGTCAGTGCCAAGACCAATGCCAGGAAGAGAGACTGTACTAGCCCAAGGGTCATGGCAAGAGAAGGCTCAGATCTAGCACCAGGGACAGATTAGAAAACAAGAAGAGCAGCAGCCCAGAGCTGCTAGACCTCTGGCAGAGCAAGCCAGCCTCTGGGAAAACAGAACTCCGTCCTCTCTCCTCTCCCAAAGAGACGGTAAAGAAAGCACCAAGATTAGGGTTGTAACAGACTTCCCGTGAGCCTCCCCTTCTGCCTAACAGAAAGAAAGACAAGCTGGTGAACGCTGAGGAATACGGGACACATTCATGATCCCCAGTGTCCAAAAGTCTCTCTTGCTCCCAACCAGGGGCCATGGGAGATCCAGCTATACCTGAGTTATTCCCCTTTTTAGGAAAGTATCCATGTACCCTACAGGTAAGAGCTGAAACTTCCTCAAGCAAGCAGCCTTACAGTTTATCTGGCACTCCTCCTTTGCCCGGTACTACCTCTCCTCTCCTTACACCAGCCCAGAAGACTGTCCCAGTGGATTGGCCTGCCACCTGCATGGGCCAATGGTAGCAGGCCCACAAACAAGCATTAAACAGGGATATGAATGGTCCAGGACTCAACATATGCCTGGTGGACGGGAATTTTTCTCTGTGACACCATTTGCCAAGGTAGTGTGAGTTGGGTGACTTAGATGCCCCATGGAGATACCAGTCCATGTGCCACTTCAACCCAAGCACCCTCTTAGAATGAGGTGAGCTAAAGAAGAATGATGCCCATTCCCTGGGTCAGCCTGTAGACTGACTTCCTTGGGGCCAGGTCTGTGGCTTCAAGTGAGTGCCCTGAGGGCAAACATGGTGGTGCTACCTTAGAGGTGGACTCTGTGGGTGACTCAGGAACTTGTTCCATGCTTGAGTGCTTAGTGCTCTACTGCTCCTCATGTCAACCTGACTGGCTTAATTGCTGTGAATCCAGCTGGAGATGGAGTCCTGGGCCATACCAAGGAGTCACAGCATCCTTTCAGCTTTCTGGAGGGTGGTGGGTATTCTTGTTAACAGAACCCATATGGGAAATGGAGTTTTGCAGAATCATTACCCTTAGGCAAAATGACTGAAATTGCAAACAGAACTACCCAACTGAGAACTCTGAAAGGTTTTTTTTTTTTTTTACCTTTAAAAAAATTATATATATATAATAATTTGAACAGTAGTTCTGTTGAGGATAAAACTCACCATTCCTACAGGCCCATCTTTACTTCTGGTGCAATCATTTTTTACCAAGCAGCTACGGTGTGAGGTTGACTCGATTCTAACAACATATGGAATCACACTGACACACCATATTTTCCTAAGGGTAAGACTTAGGGACAGCCTGTGGGTGCTATCTAGGGTCACGGGAAACACTACTGAATAAAGCTGAGCACACGAAGTCAATGGCAGGTTCTCCATATCCAGCCATTAATCAGGAGTGAACGGACATGAAGTAAACAGGGGTGCTGTCCCACAGGTGCAGATCCGAATGACCAATAGTCAGCTGAGATCTTTGGTGCCCTCAGCCCAGAACCCGAGAGTTCCGCTCTGCTCTGCTCCCACTCCTCCCCGTCCACGCCTCACCTACAGAGCCACACAAGAAAGACGGCTCCCAGGTGGTGCTGGCTTCACAGAGGCTATTCCCAGGCAAGCCTGTACTTCCCTCTCAGGGTTGAAAAAGCTCACTGTTGCCATGGAGACTGGACGCCTTCTGAGCGCTGTGCTTTATCTAGAGTCCAGCGTTCAAACACCTTGGTATACTCAAACCCACTCACTCCCCTGGCTCTCCGGATCATGAAAACATCCAGGCAGGGTTCTATTAGTCAAATGCCTCAGATGTCTCCTTGCCACAATCCACTGTTGGTCTGGGGTTCTTGGCCAAATCCTGGTGTGGGGGTGGCAGCCTGTGATTTTACGGAGGCCCACACATACACATGCATCCTTTCTCCCTAGGAGAAAAGACCTAATTTCAAATCTTGTATCGTGTGAGACCACAGGCAGCACCCAGACAAACAGGCTGGTGCAAGTGGTGAGCATGGCCCCTGGATTAGATCAGCCGTGGGGCTGCAGAAAGGGCTGAGGAGATAAAGTGAGCTCAGCTCCAGAAGGTAGGATGTCCACAGTCCACGTAAAACCTGACGCAGCTGGAGGAGGTCCCTGACCTCAGCTTTGATTAACTTCTCTGCTTTGTTCAGCCTCCCACGTTAATGGTTAGTCCCTGGCCATCATTATTTCCCAAAGTCACACTCCTCAAAAATCTTCTACTCTCACATCCTCCACCAGTTCCAGGGACCAAGGCTCTTATCCTTGCTTCCCCTTGTCCTGCTCTCTTACCCGTGTTAGACTATTTACCCCCATCATTATTGACTAACATCTCTGCGTTTTCTGAATTTTATAAGCCAGGCCTGGCTTCATGCGCTTCTCAGAGTCAGATACGGCAAGTGCCATCAGCCTAGCCTCTAGAATTCCTCCAGCCCCACAGCTCCTCCTCCTCCTCAGATCGGTGTGCTTGCACAGCCAAGCGGGCACCTCTGTGATTCCCCTTGTTGGTGAGACTCCTAAATTGGCCTCAGGATGGTCACTTTTCCAGCCTTGACCTCATCACCTGCTCCTATGCACTCACCCCTTTTTTAGCACTTAGTCCCTGAATTTTCCGCCTCAGACCCCATGGAGTGCCTCTCTGGGCAGCAGGATGGCCATACCCAACCCAGTCCCCAAGAGCATTATCTGGATGGGATGACAGGATCTGTTCAGGGTTGTTCTCTGGGGTCTGGAAAGGTGCTTTCAGGCCAACAGCTTCTTGCATTCTGGCCTTGTCTCCATCTCCCAGGTGACCTCAGAGCAGTTCCAATATTTCCTAAGGCCTTGGAGCTGTGCCAGTTCGAGTTCTGGGCAGAAGGACCCGTACGCTACGTCTCCGCGTTCTGCAGGTCATTGTGAAAAATGCTTTGAAGCCAGACTGGCTGGGCTTTCTCCCACACCATTAGGGTGACCAACTGTCCTCATTTGCCAGAAACTGTTTTCCTAGGACACAGGATTTTCAGTGCTAAAACTGGACAGTCCTGGGCAACCGGGGATGGTCGGTCACCCTAACCCCTCACTTACAGCTGATGGTCTGCTTTCCATTTCACTGAGAAATGATCACATACACCCACTTGCCTGCACCTCCATTCCCTGCCTTAAATGTGCCAAAGCTCCTAACTCCGTTGGACCTGCTTCATAGATTTACTCGCGTCTTGATTTATTTCTGTCTTCTCTGACTCACATGTAAGTTTGTCTGCTGTATCCTCAGTGCCCAGGACAGCGTCTAGCATTCAGCCAGTGCTCAGGAAATGTGACTTAGTAGAGGAATTAATGGAAAAATGGGCAATTGCTCCTACAATAGAGCGATCACTGTAGCTCCTTCCTTTTACCAAAGGTTTCAATCATGTCTCTCTTTCTCTCTCCCTTGGTCTTTCTTCCTCTCTCTCTCTCTAACTCCCACTGTCCTCTATCTGGCTCCCGGCATGGCAGAAAGGACCTGGTGAATAGTGAGAAATACCAGAGGAGGAGGGCAGGTAGTAACTCGCATCGTCACCTCCATGGGGACCTACCTGTCACATTTACTCTGCAGCTGCAGTGAGCATATCTGCCACTGCCACTACCACCACTGTAAGGACCCCTTACTCAGACCTGGCGTGGCCAGGGATATCCCAGTGGAAACCACTGGAATTGACAATATTGACATACGGGGGTTCTGGAAAGAATTCCCTGGCTTTTTCAACCAGGCTCAAAAATCAGCCAGCCTGACTGAGTTTTTAACCAAACTGCCAAAGTCAAAGAGGGTTTCCATAGGTGTATTCATTTAGACAGATTCTGAAAATCTATCTGAAGGGACTGAGCTTCCTGTCCGGAACAGCAGTCCCCACCAATCTAGTGTTCATGCTGTAACTCCTGGCTCAATCTTTTTTACGACTTCCTGTCTTGCAAAATGTGTGCCTCTAATAAGAAGAGTCAACTTCTATTGAGCATTACGTGTGGTTCCCACGGAAGCACAGCCCATCCACCAGCTCAGCTGCTCCTCAGTTTGGAGAGGCAGGAGAGCACAGTGAGCAGCAGCAGATCTTCAGAATCAGGCCTGGATTTGGAACAAAACACGACTGACTGCTTGATGTTGACTTAGGCAAGCTGCTCAACTGCTCTGAGTTTCACTTTTTGCCTATGAAGTGAAGGTAACGAGCTCTCCCACAGGGTGGTTGTAAAGGTGAAGATACGGGCACACAGTATGTATGTACGTACGTATGTATGTATGTAAAGACCTGGTACATAGTAAATGCTCAACAAATAGAAGTGTTCATCACTGAGCTTTCATGGTGGCAGCCTGGGAGGACTCTTTGCCTTGCTAAAGACTGTTCTGGGTTCCAGTGTTGGGGGCTGGTTGATCTTGTCTAATGAACAAAGAAAAGATTTCAGGGGAATTTGGCGTACATTCACGGTCGCTCAGATCAACATCTTAGCCCTAGATTCTATTTATCATAAGCGATGAATGAACAAGAGGTCAAAGAAAGGAACCAAGGAAAGGAAGACATGCAGAAGTAGGCACTTAGAAGGAGACAGTCAGAGAAAAGTAAGAATTATAAGAAAAAGAATGAGCATGCCATTCAGTTAGGAAGTCCTGAAAAAGGGTGTCAGAACTAATTCTAGTCCCTGGGGAGCCTGAGGCGGTGCTATGTAACCTGAGGGGTTGGTCAATCACTGTAGAACCTTCTAGACAAAAATGAAGGCTCTACCAACAGGTGAGAGACACAGTAGAGGCCTTTGAGGGATATGAAGCCCCACAGGCAGAATTCTATGTTTTATAAGGTCTCACATTCTCAGTCCCACTAACAAAAGAATATCCATTTATTGTAGGCTTCCTTTGAGAGTATTTAATTACCTATGCACTATGGATCTTGTTACAAAGCAGACAGATCCATACGCATTCTTACCCCCAAGCCCTTGAAGTGGAGGAGCCCCCACTGATGCTAGAGGGTGCTTCTGTCTCCAAGCTGCCTCTAGAGCCTATAAAAAAGGGCTGACAGGGCTGGGCGCGGTGGCTCATGCCTGTAATCCTAGCACTTTGGGAGGCTGAGACGGGCGGATCACCTGAGGTCAGGAGTTCGAGACCGGCCTGGCCAACATGGTGAAGCCCTGTCTCTACTAAAAATACAAAAATTAGCCAGGCATGGTGGCGCATGCCTGTAGTCCCAGCTACTTGGGAGGCTAAGGCAGGAGAATTGCTTGGACCCGGGAGGCAAAGGTTGCAGTGAGTCAAAATTGTGCCACTGCACTGCACGCCAGCCTAGGTGACAGAGTGAGACTCCGTCTCAAAAAAAAAAAAAAAAAAAAAAAAAAAGGCTGACAGAACTGATGTCGACTAAGATTCCAATGAAGACTCCCACCCTCACTTAGAACAAGGACCATTCATGCTTGGCTCTTGGATAATCAGAGTCTGATTAGAAATATACATTAAATTAAGTGATCCAGGTTAGTAGGGCAATGGTAAAGCAGGTATTGGCTACCCATTTAGTCCTGAGAGTCAAAATGGGGCAATGCAATGGCCGGATGCCACCAGGAGGCCTAAGGAAAATGTTGGATGAAGGGGGAGAAAGGCATAAAGGAAGAGGATCTACTGAAGTTGAAACAAAGGATAGAGAAAGAAAACAAAGAGAATTAAACACATACAAATGAAAATGACCCCACATTATATGTTTCTGAATTGTTCCCTTCCACGGGATATTTACATGGGGCCAGTTGCTTACAGCTAGCACTTGGAGTTGAACTTAGTTGCTCTGAAGGAAGAGAGGATGGTTCTCTGCCCTTTACCAGAGATCCAAGCTGTCCAGAGGCCTAAAGAGTCCCTGACATTAGAAGGAAAGTTCAGACCAGGTGTAGTGACTCAGTCCCATAAACTCAGCACTTTGGCAGGAGAAGGTGGGAGGATCACTTGAGGCCAGGAGTTTGAGACCAGCCTGGGCAACATAGTGAGACCCTGTTTCTACAAAAAATTTTTTAAAAAGTAAATTAGCTGGGCATGGGAGCATGCACCTATAGACCTACTCAAGATGCTGAAATGGAAGGATCACTAGAGCCCAGGAGTTTGAGCTTATAGTGAGCTATGATTGTGCCACTGTACTTCAGCCTGGGCAACAGAGTGAGACCCTGTCTCCCTCTCTCCCTCCCTCTCCCTCTAAAAAAGGGAATCTCCATTTCCGAAGTCTGCCTGCACCCACTACCCCCACCACCACCCTCAAACCCAGATTCTTTGTTCTTGAAACTTCAGCTGTTCTCTAAATAGGGAAATACACACAAGGTACATTCCTGGAAAGAGAAGGTGTCAGAAGCCTTGGTAGAGAAGGGAATGGGGAGAAAAAGTACGGCACAAATAGTGAATGGGGAGAACAAACAATGCATGCACAGGAGGGGAAGGTGGTGCCACAGAACAAGTTAAGATGGGAGATAAGGAGCATCAGACACAGCATAGCCCCACAGGCATGGGCAGGGGACAGTCTCCTGGATGTCCCGAGCAGCAGTGACTGAAAGGACAGATGGGGACTGGGAATCACCTTTATGTGGCTATGATGGAGTCCAGTTCATTTGGAAGCAGCCTTAAGTCCACAAATGGATAAATGCATGATCTGGCTCCCCTACGGCTTGGATCCTCTCTCTTTCCACTCTCGTCCTCTTTTATCCTGCTGTACTCAAACTGGCCTCCTTTCCACTTTCCCAATTCCCACCTTATTGGAGAGGCCTTCCCTGGCAAGAGCAGCTTCCTGCCGCTGCACTCCCTGCTGTCTGCTTTAATTTTTCTCCTTGTACTTATTGTCAATAATTTATTTTGTCTGTTTCCCCCAGTGGAATGTGAGTTCTGTAAGGAACTCCGTAAACTCCATATCTTCTAAATATTGCTTAGCACATAGCAGGCCTCATTAAATATTTGTTGAAAGAATGCATGAACCGAAAGCCATCATATTTATTATATGTATAAAGAGTTCCGTTGGCTGAAGTGTTGGGTGTTTTGGGTTGGACCATCTTTAAGGGTAAGGGGTAGGGGAAAGGGTGAGCAACCACGGCAGTGGAGAAACCTCCATAAGAGTTGCTGTGTTCTGTTTGGAAATCTGTATTTCCACCTCTGCTCCGAGGTTTGTAGGCTTGTGGCAGCTGGCCTCCACATTGGCCCCCAACAATCCTCGGCTCCTGATATTCATGCCTCAATGTAGTTCACACCCACTCAGAATAGGATATTGCAAAAATAATGGTGTGCAACCAATAGGATTGGTCATCAAAGACGCTGTGTCTTCTTTCTCTTTCTCTGATTACCCACCCTGAGGAAATCCAGGCACCATGCAGTGAAGACACTTAGCTACCCAGGGAGAAAACATCACAGGGAGGAACTGAAGCTTCTTGCCAACATCCAGCACCATGTGAGCGAAGCATCCTGGAGGCAGATCCTCCAGCCCTAGTCAAGCCTTCAGAGGAGGCAGCCCTGCCTGACGTGGTGATGGCAACCTCATGAGATTCCAAGCCCAAAGCACTCAGGTTCCCAACCCACAGGAACCATGTGAGATAAGAGATGTTTATTACTGTTTTAAAATGCTAAGTTTGAGAGTAAATTGTTTCACAGTGCTAGGTAATAATCACAAAGTGGATGATATGGGGACTAGTGATCCCAGGTTTGAGTTGATAGACTATGGCCCAGAATGTATCTTTTAGTGAGTAACCGTGAAGTGCATTTTCCACTCTGGAGATAGCTGGTCCCAGTTTGATTCTGCAACTCTTAGTAGCCACAAATGCCACCTGTATCCTCAATAAACTTTATTTAGACACAAATAGACACAACAGAAAATACATACACAGATACAGATTTTTTTTTTTCTCTATAGGATGAACAAACATCACATAAGGAATTTTAAAAGTAGGTGCATGGAACGTAAGAAAATATTGCACAGTTCCTTGTTTACTCACACAAGACACATATCTCAGGGGAAGACAGGGATACATCATCCCTACAACAGAATTCACATTTGATCTATAACAGCACACAGGTATTGGGACGGTAATCAAAGGAGTTAGGGATCCAGTGACTCTTGATGTGACAGAATGCTCACAACACTCGTAGGACCTTGTTTAAACAAAAGACAGAATTGAGGAGGAGTCCGTGCCCCCCGCACAGATGCTCTGCAAGCTGTCAGCTAGGTCGTAAAGCAGCTCAGCAGAAACTCTAGGTTAGCTTTCATCTTGAGGCTTGAAGGTTTGCATAACCTTCTACCTTTGTGTCCACATCCCAGAGTGTTTACGGAGACACACTGAGGATGCTGAAACTCTCCACATGCACACCAGCTTAGATACCACAGTACAGAACATTGACATCGGTTTGTAAAATGCAGCTTTCAAAAGGAAAAGGAATAATAGCCAAGAGGCGAACACACACATTGCAAATGCTGCTACATCCACCGGCAGTGTTTTCCACCACACTCCCGTGGTCCCCTCCCACAGGGAGCCGCCGGCATCTGCGTCCTGCTCCCCGCCATGGGTGGAGCGGGATGGGTGTCTCTTGGAAGTCTATCGCCCTCTAAAGTCACACCTGTGACCTCCTGGTAACTCCTGTCAGAAGCCACGCATGTCACCAGGACAAGCTGCCATGGAACCACCCCGCTTATTCCTGTCCCAGACAAGCCTCTGGCCTCCACACCATCTTCTCATTTCAGATGGGGGTTCCCTAGGCCACCTCTGTATTTTAGTAAAAAATGGTTTCCACTGTACCCTTGGTGTGTCCTCTTCCTAATGTGACAAATCCAGATGAGATGAAGTTATGGAGATCAGGTCCTCCACTTCGGTAAGCATCCTTCCCATAATGCCCTGCAAGAAGATGGGGCAGAATTACCTGGCGCATCCACGACACCAACATGGAAGACAACAAGCGCAGCTGCACCTCACTCAACAGTGACGGCATGCATACCAGCAGCTAAGTCAGAAGGTGGAGGCAGTCAAGAATATATATACACATATATAAAATATATATTATATATGAAAATTATATATATTACTGAATATATATACATATACATATATAATTATATATACATATATGTGTATATATATAAATGTATATATACACATATATATACTCAGGGGAAGACAGGGATACACATCCCTACAACAGAATTCACATCTGATCTGTAACATATAATATATATAGAAGTATATATATACATATATGTATATAAAACTGCGCAACAAAGAACAAAGTCCTGGGAACATTACATTACATTGAACGTATAGGAGAGCAAAGGAGATACATGGCTTGATTTTGACATTTCTGGCTGAGCGCAAGGTGCACCAGAACCTTAGTCTATTTGTCCTAATGCTCTTTCCTTTATCTCACCTTCCCTCTGTCTCTTTCATCCATTATTCATTTGTTTTTTTCTTCCTAATGTTTATGAATCACACCACAACCTGTGGGACTATAGCTTGTGACTTCAGAGAAATCCGACAGCCGCTGAGGCTGACAAATAGAATGGTGGTTACAAAATACTGAGAAAATATATATGTGCTTCGCTTCCTTGACTTTCTGCAGCAGACATTATCCCCTGCCCGCCTAATACAGATATCTATATCTACCTGTGGGTTTGAGGGGAGGCAAAGACGGAGGGCAGGTTAGGATTGTGGATAGAAATTCAAAGAGACGTAAGTTAATGTTCTACTTCTGACATTCAAAATAGGATTTTGCAGTATGCTTGAAATACAGGCATTATAAAGAAAGAAAGGCCTCTCTGAATGCCCTCCTAAAGTATGTACATGTGAAAATGGAGAAAAACCATTTCTTTCATGTTACCACAAGAGTGTATTCAAAATCATATGTATAGCTATAACAATGCACAGAACTACTTCAGATATAATGTGAAGTTTAAAATGGACAGAAACGGTTCACTAAATAGAATCACAGTGCTGTAAAAATTCACACTGGTGCATATGCGCGCGCGCACACACACACACACACATACACACAGATAGAAAAAAAGCACACCAACATATCAAAGACCAATGTCTTTGGATAGTAGGAACATGAGTGCTATTTATTCTGTCTTTTCAGCTTTTCTATATTTTCCAAGTGTTTTTTTCTATATGAATATGTAATTTGTCTCATATAAATAGGTAAAATAAATGCCTAATGGAAAAAATTATGAAAATACAAAGACAATGCAAATCACGATTTTCCTAACAAGCCACTCTCTGGATCAGTAGATTGCAACCCTGGGTGCGTGCTGGAATCAGGGGTGGGGGGACGAGGAGAAGGAGAGCATTAAGACAAATAGCTAATGTACATGGGGCTTAAAACCTAGACAATGGGTTGACAGGTACAGTAAACCACCATGGCACATGTATACCTATGTAACAAACCTACATGTTCTACGCATGTATCCTGAAACTGAAAGTAAAATTTTTTTTTTTTTAAATGCAGACCTTCAGACTCAACTCCAGAGATTCTGATTCAATTGGGTGGGGTCCAGGCTTAGGCAGGTGTGTGTGTATATATATATATATATATATATATATATATATATATATATATTTTTTTTTTTTTTTGAGACGGAGTCTTGCTCTGTCACCCAGGCTGGAGTGCAGTGGCGTGATCTCAGCTCACTGCAAGCTCCGCCTCCCGGGTTCACACCATTCTCCTGCCTCAGCCTCCCGAGTAGCTGGGACTACAGGCACCCGCCACCTCACCCGGCTAGTTTTTTGTAATTTTTAGTAGAGACGGGGTTTCACCGTGTTAGCCAGGATGGTCTCAATCTCCTGACCTCGTGATCCACCCGTCTCGGCCTCCCAAAGTGCTGGGATTACAGGCTTTAGGCCGGTATATTTTTAAAACACTCTCTAGTGATTCTCATGTGCCACCGGAAATGAGAACCACTGCCTTAGTGTAAATGGAGGAGCAACCTAAGCTCAGTTTATTCAGGTGGCTTCAATGAATACCTCTTAGGCACTCAGCTCTACCCACTATTTATATTCAGGGCTTCAGCTCTCTTCCTCCGAAGAGTGGAGTCTCACTCCACTTCCCTCCCTCTTACCTGAGATCTCAAACCTGAGCATGCATCCGCATAGCCAGCAGAGCTTAAAACAGGTGCCGGGTCCCACTCCCAGAGTTTCTGATTCAGAAGACCCAGGATAGGGCTCAAGAGTCTGCCCTTCTATCAAAGTCCCCTGGCGATGCGAATGCCACTGCTTTGGGAACCACACTCTGAGAAGTGGTGTCTTTGCGCATCAGGAACAGGAGAATTTTGCCACTGTTTCCCTCACACCCTCCCTTCCGGAATAAGTTACCTCCTTCTTCAGGGCACACAGCTTTCCAGGAGGAGCATTCTTGCTGTGAAATACTGTGGCCACAACCCTTACTTTTATAGAATAGAATTATTAGGCCGGGTGCAGTGGTTCATGCCTATAACCCCAGCACTTTGGGAGGCCGAGGCGGGCGGATCACAAGGTCAGGAGTTCGAGACCAGCCTGACCAACATGGTGAAACCTGGTCTCTACTAAGAAAAATACAAAAATTAGCCAGGTGTGGTGGCGTGCATCTGTAATCCCAGCTACTTAGGAGGCTGAGGTAGGAGAACCGCTTGAAACCAGGAGGCAGAGGTTGCAGTGAGCCGAGATTGCGCCACTGTACTCCAGCCTGGGCAACAGAGTGAGGCTCCAACTCAGAAAAAAGAAAGAAAAGAACAGAATTATTAGAACTGAACTAAGGCTTCTGCCCATCTCCTAGGCCATGTGACAGCTCCAGAAACTGAACTCCACTATCTGGAGAAATACGTCTTCATCAGGGGGAGAAGAAGGGGGAGGTCAAAGGTGTGTGGAAGGGTTTGTTACCAGCCATGGGGAGAGCTGGGACCCTTCTGTAACTCCGTCACTTCCTCCCCACCCTACCCACTAACAGAAGAGTAAGAAAAAGAAGAAACGACTCAGAACCCTCATAAATTTGGCCCGCATTACTTCAGAACCTGTGATACATCCTGTAGAATTTGGACTGATTTTTGTGCTTCTTATAAATAACATCTTTGATAAGCAAATCAATACTGAGGAAGATGGAACATAAAACTACGCCTGTGTCACTTACAAATCACTCTTATCTGTCAGGTGGAATAAGGTCCCTCAGGGCTAAGCCTTGCTCTGGGGCTCAGGGGGTGATGCTCATTAGAAAGGAACTGAAGTTTCTGGATCACCAACTATGCACCAGGCAGAGAAACAGAGCCTCTACAAACATGGCTTTTTTTCTTTTGACATAATAATAGCTAACATTGTATATAGCATTTTGTAGTTTACAAAGATCTTTCACCTACACGCGTTACTTAAAACTGTAGTCAATGCCGTGCGGTAAGTTGTTTATTATTATTATTCTCCTGTTTTCTTGATGGAAAAATAGAGGCCCTTGCATCCAAGTCTTGTGATTCCAAATCTCATGCTCAATCCAGTGTGCACACCTAGCTTCATTTACTCCTCTCAAGAACCTCGTGAAAAATGGTCACTTCCCCAAGTTCATGGAGGTAAGTGGTGGTAGATTCTGGTTTCCAACTAGGTCTAGCTGCCTTCAAAGTCCACAATCTTTCTACACTCTCACACTGAGCACCTCACCACTGTGGCCTGAACAAATCACCTGTGACCCTTATCTAGGACAGTGATCAAGGCACAGTAGAAATGTTAGGTCTGGAGAATTCCACTCGGTGACAGGTTCATAGAAGCTGAAGCTCAGAAGTACTAAGGTTTCGAGTTGGGGGAAAAAGAAAAGATGCTGGGGCATAATGAGGCAGCACCAAGAACATTTGAAAGGAATAAAGAATTCTTTGGTCAAATCCATTTGGAAAATGTTGAGTTTAATGAAAAGCTACACAAAAACCAAGTCTAGGGACTTCTCACAAGGCAGTGATCACTGAACTGTCTACGGAGCCTTTATGTGTTTCAAAGCCATCCTTTGGGACACTTTCTGGGAAAGCTGCTCATGAGGCTGAGGTAGAAAAAGCACAATGACAGTTTCAGCTTTCGTTTGAGCTGTGGTTCTCAAAGTTACGTGTGCACCACACTCTCCTGGATGGCATAGATCGCTGGGTCCCAGCTCCAGAATCCCAGATTTAGTAGGTCAGAGGAGATGCCTGACAATTTCCATTCCTAACAAGTTCCCAGATGATGCTGATAATGCCCTTAGGTCCAAGGACAACCCTTCATGAACCACTATCTTTGGACCAGTGACAGGTCAGTCTTCCGCCGGACCCAGGGTCAAGGTCTAGAATGATTTGCATTCTCTGAAGCCTCCAAAGTTTAATATGAACAAAGGCAGCATGAAGGGAAGAAGGGCTGGTTAAAAGTGAAGCCCCGGGCCGGGCGTGGTGGCTCACACCTATAATCCCAGCACTTTGGGAGGTCGAGGCAGGTGGATCATGAGGTCAGTAGATTGAGAGCATCCTGGCTAACATGGTGAAACCTCGTCTTTACTAGAAATGCAAAAACTGAGCCAAGTGTGGTGGCATGCGCCTGTAGTCCCAGCTACTCGACAGAGTAAGACTTCATCTCAAGAAAAAAAAAAAAAAAGAAATAAAAAAGTGAAGCCCCAGGCAGGCAAACAGAAGAGAGGGGAGTCAGTGCCTCTTCTTTTCCTTGGTGATGCATAAAGTCAATGGGCTGATGATAGGAACTCATGATTATATGAGTAGGTATCATAGGATTTGTTAGCTGTAACACAAAGAACCTCCCCCTTCCCTGTCCTGCCGTCTCTGCCCATCTGCCACTTATCAGGGTAAGAGGACAAAAGAGGGCAAACTGTGACCAAATTGCAATTCAAGAGAAACAACCATGTATATCCAGCCGAGCTCTGAACAGAAGTAAGTCAAAGTTCCGTGAAGCATGAGCACTTCCATTCACAGGACGGGCAGACACACAGTCCACAGCCAGCGACAAGGGTGGTTTCAGGTTTCAGAGGATGCCTTCCACCACGTGCTGAACCGAATGGTGCCAATCGGCATCCTGGTGATGTCTATACCACTAGTTCTGCCACTGCCCCCTCACCTTCACCACTGACAACCCTCCCTAAAGCAACAAAGATTTCATTTTAGCTCAGTCACTGCCCAGGCTGCCTCGACCTCCCATCAGAACTCCATGCCTTTCCCAAATCTCAGCAGAATTCAGAAGTCCTAGAGACAGCACCAAAGGACAACTGTGCCCAGGCAGAATGCAGATTCAAGCTAAAGAGAGGACCATGGCTGGGCTCCTGGAGTGTGTGATGCAGCTGACTCTGATAAGAAAGCAAGCGGAGGGCAAGTTTCTCTATGAAAGAGATTTGCTGCAAGGAAAGGAGGGAAAAAAATGAGATAATATCCAAATGGCGATCTCTGTAAGACTTAACAGAATTTTGCATCTGTGAGATTAGACCAACAGCCATGAGGGGGAAACAAACTTATCAGGACAGTCTGCCTGGGGTTGCAGATCCGGACTAGAGAACGGATACAGAAGGAAACTGATAAAGCAGAATCCAATGAGAGAAAGGCACTGGGTACTCTGAGGGGAAAGACAAAGACATAAAAACTGTGGGAGAAAAGACAGGGCACAGAGGACAACTTTAGGAGTCATATCTACTTAAAATAACACTCCCAGAGGAGAGACAGAAGGGAGAGTTCAGAAGCAATAATTAAAAGTTAATAGTTTTTCTTTTTTTCTGAACAGATGGAAGACTTTGGTCTTTAGATCAAAAGACAGAATCAAGTACCAGACTATGCATTAAAAGGGACCGATATCTAGATATACCCTGGTGAAATGCCATTGTAAAAAATAAAGGAGAAAACTCAAGCCAGCATGATACAACACAAAACCTATAGAAAGTGCAGCAATATTTTTAAGAATTTTGAGCCTTTCATTTTTGTAGAGGCAGGACAGTGTACTGGTGGAGGGACACCCTATCTGGAAATGATTGACAAGATTCAAAACTCTGTGTGTCTGTGTCCTCAAAAGCAAAAGGAAAACAATGATGATGCCCATTTCATAGGGTCTTTGAGAAGGTTAAATGAGTTAATATATACAATTCATATTATATACGTTACATATAATATGAATTATATATGTTATATGTTACATGAATACACAAAGCATTTAGAACAGTACTATTAGTATTATTTAAGTACTACTATTACTGCTATTTAAGTACTAGCATTAAGTATTTAGTATTAAGTGCTAGTACTATTTAAGTACTAGTGGTATTATTTAAGATAAGAGCTTACTATTATTTTTGAATGAAGATGTTTTGATTCCATTCCTCTAACTAAAAGTTCACTGAAAATAGGCTGGGCGCGGTGGCTCACACCTGTAGTCCCAGGACTTTGGGAGGCCAAGGCAGGTGGATCACAAGGTCAGGAGATCGAGGCCATCCTGGCTAACACGGTGAAACCCTGTCTCTACTAAAAATACAAAAAATTAGCCAGGCATGGTGGCAGGTTCCTGTAGTCCCAGCCACTAGGGAGGTTGAGGCAGGAGAATGGTGTGAACCTGGGAGGCGGAGCTTGCAGTGAGCCAAGACTGCGCCACTGCACTCCAGCCTGGGCGACAGAGCAAGACTCCGTTTCCAAAAAAAAAAAAAATTCACTGAAAATAATGAAAAGAAGGGAGAACAGAAAAACTTTCTTCAGAAAAAAGTCCAGACTTTTCACTAAATAGGGGAAAAATATACAAACATAAACATACATGCAAATATACACAAAAACACACACAGAAATCAAGTCAAGGACTACGAACTTAAATACAAAAAAAATCAAACATTAAAAATTGTCAGATAAGAATCAGAGGGAATATGTTAATGATCTCAGAGGAAGAGTTTTTAAACAAGACTCAAAGTCAAAAACTAGAGAGAAAACAAAAAAAATTTAAACTGTGATACATCAAAAGCAATCATGAAACTACAAGTCAAAGACAAAAAATGTATATTTACATTACTTTCTAGAGCATGTAAATAACTTCACATTAATAAGAAAGTAAACAACCCAATAAAAAAAAAATAGGGAAAAGAAATGCATAGGTGACTCAAAGGAGAGAAAACCCGAAGGGCAAATACACATAAAGTAGTGTTCAATCTCACAAGTAATCAGGGAAATTCAAATTAAAACCATAATGAAGTATCATTTCACACTCAATAGACTAGCAAAAATTAAAATGCCTGAGCCTACCGACATGAATAAGCAGAAACAAGAACTCATGTACGCTTCTGGTGGGGTATAAATCGGTTCAACTGCTTTGAAAAGAACTTTGGCAATGGCTAATAAAGTTCAATGTGGATATAGCAGGAAACTGGCCATTCTACCTCTAGGTATATACCCTAGATAAAACCTCACACGTGCATAAGGAGATAGGCACCAGCATGTTCACTGCAATACACTTTGTAATAGAGACAAATTAGGGAAAAGAATCTATCTTCCCAGCCAGAGAAAAGTCATAAATAGTGGTGTACTCACACAATGTACTGCTATGCAGTACAAATGAAATGTAATGAAATTAAATGAACCAGAGTTCTAAATATCAGCATGGATGGTTCTCAGTCATAATGATGAATGCACAAAGCAAACAAAAAAAAAAAAAACAGGATGACATGACACAGAGAGAGTTTTAAAATATGCAACATAACACATTATATTGTTTAACGATGCGTGCATATGTAGTATTATACAGATACAAAGAAATGCATTGAAATGATAGAGATTTTAATATAACAGATAATTCTGTAGGTAAGAAGAAAAATGTAACTGAGAAAAAAAGTATAAAAAGTACTTCTCTGTTTCCTTTCTTATGCTGGGTAGCTGGAGACTAGATTGACAATTAAACAATTTTTTGTTTTATTTGTTTATAATCTAGATAAATGATGGATGGATAGATGGATATATGGACAGACTGACTGGTGACTTTTGGTTAAGTGGCTGTTACCTGAGGGTTTTATTCATTGCCAAACTATCCTTTAAGAATAAAGGCCACAGGCCGGGAGCGGTGGCTCACGCCTGTAGTCCCAGCACTTTGGGAGGCTGAGGCAGGTGGATCACGAGGTCAGGAGATCGAGACCATCCTGGCTAACACGATGAAACGCCATCTCTACTAAAACTACAAAAAATTAGCTGGGTGTGGTGGCAGGCGCCTGTAGTCCCAGCTACTTGGGAGGCTGAGGCAGGAGAATGGTGTGAACCTGGGAAGCAGAGCTTGCAGTGAGCCGAGATCGTGCCACTGCACTCCAGCCTGGGTGACAGAGTGAGACTCCATCTCAAAAAAAAAATAATAAAAATAATAAATAAATAAATAATAAATTTTTTTTTTTTAAAAAAAAAAGAGTAAAGGCCACAAAGAGTGTCCAGTTTTAAGAACTCAGGGACCAAAATACCCACAAGTCATCACTGAGGGGAGAATACAAAAAGACTTGATGACAAAATCCGCCAAGGAAGAAAGAAAACTCTAGATTTTCTAAAAACATGAATGTATTTATCTGTAATCTTCAAGCAGTACACAAATCCCAAATTCATTAAGAAAAGACTGGCAAACTAGATTACACATTTTAAAGCATTTAACGAGTTATCTTTATTGACAGAAATAAAGTTAAATGATACTGGAGTTGCCCCAGAAAATCGGGTGTGCAAACAGGGTACTAAAAGTACACTGTGGTTATGAAATAAAACCGAAAGTAGCTTGAGGGGTGGGGGAGCAATTCTCCATCTTCAGAGCCTGCTTGAAATGCATTACGTGCCCACTGAACAGGCACAGAGCTGGCCTCTGACAAGCTGAGATGGAGCTTGAATGGTACTTCTGTATAACCGTGCTCGGCTGAAACTCTCTACGGAAAAATATACCACAGATAAAAGATAAAACACACACTATACCCCAGGGATATATTTTCAATACATGAGATAAAGTCATTTTCCCTTTGTTTACAAAAAACTCCATCATGTCAATAATAAAAAGACACACAGGTACAAAACAAACAAGTAATAACTAGAAAAAATACACTAAAGAATACACCAAAACTTAAAAAAAAACAAAAAACAAAAAAAACCCAATAGGTAGTACCCCACTACATACAGAAAGAAAATGTTTTAAAAGGCTAATGGATATATAAAAATATGATTAACCTTAACTCCCAATTAAGAAATGCAAATCAAAACCATAATGAGATACCATCTCACACCAGTTAGAATGGGAATCATTAAAAAATCAGGAAACAACAGGTGCTGGAGAGGGTATGGAGAAACAGGAACACTTTTACACTGTTGGTGGAACTGTAAACTAGTTCAACCATTGTGGAAAACAGTGTGGCGATTCCTCAAGGATCTAGAACTAGAAATACCGTTTGACCCAGCAATCCCATTACTAGGCATATACCCAAAGGATTATAAATCATGCTGCTGTAAAGACACATGCACACGTATGTTTATTGCGGCACTATTCACAATAGCAAAGACTTGGAATCAAGTCAAATGTCCATCAGTGACAGACTGCATTAAGAAAATGTGGCACATATACACCATGGAATACTATGCGGCCATAAAAAAGGATGAATTTGTGTCCTTTGTAAGGACATGGATGCAGCTGGAAACCATCGTTCTCAGCAAACTATTGCAATAACAGAAAACCAAACACCACATGTTCTCACTCATAGGTGGGAACTGAACAATGAGAACACTTGGACACAGGAAGGGGAACATCACACACGGGGGCCAGTTGTGGGGAGGGGGTAGGGGGGAGGCATAGCATTAGGAGATATACCTAATGTAAATGACGTGTTAATGGGTGCAGCACACCAACATGGCACATGTATACATATGTAACAAACCTGCATGTTGTGCACATGTACCCTAGAACTTAAAGTATTAAAAAAACACAAAAAAACCCCAAGGTCATCAGGGAAAGCCTGAGAAGCAGTCACAGCCAAGAGAGGCTTAAGGAAACCTGACAACTAAATGTAATGTGGTATTCCTGAATATCATTTTGGAACAGAAAAGGGATATTAGGTAAAAGCTAGGAAATCTGAATAAACTACAGACTTTAGTTCATAAAAAAAAAAAAAAGAAAGAAAACACAAAGCAAAATATAAGATACCTTTTTAGAAAACCAATCAGTTTGGCAAAACCAAAAAATTTCATATACTCAGTGCCAGGAGAATGGGCACCTCATTCCCACTGGTGGGAGTAAAAATCAGTAGTGCCAATTTGAAGGGCATGCCTCTGACCTATTTTCCTGCTGCTAGAAATTTACCTTACATACATGTCCTCAAAATTTTCCATAATATCTCCACTAGGCTAGACGGTGCAGGATTGACTGCAAATAGCTTCTGCCAGTGAGGGACTTAATATTAACTGGAATTCAACACACATGATGGAATACTATGCAGCTGCTAAAAAGGAGGAGGCAGAGCTGTATATGCTGATGTGAGAAAGTTTCCAAGATACAGAAAGTTGAAAAAATAACAATAAAAAGCAAGACCCAGAGCAACACTTAGGTATGACCTCTTTTATATAAATAACAATAAAAAGAATACATACAAAGAAAATATCTATAGGTCCATTCCAGGTCCGATGATTTATACAAACAATAATTTTTTTTCAGGAAATAACCATGAACACAATCTATTAAAACTTTCTTTCCTTTGAGGAGAGGGTTGAGGCTGATGGGAGGGAGGCATTTGCCTTTGATTTGTATTATTTTCTTTAATGCTTGAATATTCTAAGCACGTGTTATTTTAATTTTTGTAATATTTAGAGTTTATCTGGGATTATAAAGTGAGCTCTCGCACCATTTTTTTTGTTTGTTTTTCTCTTCCTACTTTTTAATTTGAAAACAACAACAACAAAAAACCCTAATAACATTATTTTATAAAAAGAAGTACAAGGGCCAGGAAGCAAGAGGGGCCACTTTTCCATGTGTAAATGATAAGGCATTTATCAAACACAGATACTAATATCTAACCTCACAGGAGGGCGGTGAGGATTGAGATTCTGTGTATAAAGTGCTTCTTCTAATACTCTGCACAAATAAGCCCTCAATAAATGGGAGCTGCTCTTTGCATGAAGACCACAGTTTTCCTCTTTCCCATGTACCTCCCTGGGGTCCTCTTACCCTGCATGTGCCTCAAGCTGACCTCAGGCCAGAAACAGTCAAGGGAAAAGGCAGCTGGAGAGAACCCGGGGTTTGCTTTCTGGACTGAGGGCTCCTTCCCTGAGGAAGCCCCAGGGCTCCTTCCAGTTCCCAAGAACACACAACCCTGATTATATAATGAAAAGGGGGCTGGGAGCCAGGAGACCTGTGTTCCTCTCTGCAGTAACTTTTTGCTGAACTAATAAAGCAGCTTCTGAGCTCACTCTTACCGAGGTAAACTGGGGCAGGCCAGGTCTAACTGGAGATTGCACTGACAATAACTAGTGCAAAAATCTCCAGAGAGCAGCAACTGGGGATGTGTTATTTCATCTGACAATTCTCGTGCTTGCTCACACAAGCTCATGAAGACTGTGTCCTCCAGAGTCTGTGCGGAGTTAGGAAAGCTGTTGGCAAATACTCTGGGCACCCCACATACTCTGGGCACCCCAAAGATCTCCTCTCTGGTTGTCTTCCCTCTGCTTACACGGCTGCTGGGGGAAACAAAGCGGACCATCGCCAAGTGCCTAGCCCACCTGGTGAATGCGAGGTGTCCACAGATGGGAAGGCTCAGGATAAACCATCCCAGCTTGTCAGAACCATTCAGGGACCGCCTTGCCCAACACTCTCACTGGACTAAAGAAGTATAAACCCAAAGAGGGTGAGTAATGGCATTCTCAGGTCACAAAGGAAGATAGTCTTGGAAACAGAAACCCACACTCTTGACTTCCAAGATAGTGCTTTCATCCTATCATCTGCCCTAAGAGAAAGCAGAAGATCTCATCGGATACGGAAGCATGAGGAGCACAGGCAAGATGGGGTGGGGACTAAGAACCTAGAATGCAGCTTGATAGCCATCCAGGGAGTGGGTGAATCCTCCTGAAAGCAGTTCATAAGCAAACCTCTTTCAATTCAAATAAATGTCCCCCAAATCATCGTTTTGTTGGTTTGGATTTTGTTTTTAAACTGGTGCTTTGTTTTGAAACTCAAAGAAACGAACAAAAATATAAATATGTGATCCACGGACATCTCCAGCTGAGGCCAAGAGCAAAGAAGGGGAGGGTCAAGGGCAAACTGCAGGTCAACTCACCCACTGCAATGGATGGAGCTCCACTATGGGGTCTCCTGTATATTATATCAGCTTTCAGGTAAGATATTTTTATCTTAAAAAAGTTACATGGCTTAAAAATACAGTGTTTGAAAATCATACCTCTCATGTATCCTAACTATTTACCACAGGGATGAGGGAGAGGAGTGGTTGGTGGTCGTGATCTTCAGAGGTTTTAGGGACCTGCCATCGAGATAAAGTCAGAGAATGTCGCAACAGAAGCAGTCTTCAAGGTCACTTTTTCTCGCCCCTCTATTTGCTGATGAGGAACCTGGAGCCAGGGAGGGACAGCCAACAGTCCAAGGTCTTGGAAGTGTTGACTGTTAAGTGGGGACTGGAGTCAGTGTTTTTGATTTCCCGATGTGCCTAGCAGCCCACAGTCTGCTCTGTGTTGGAGAAAACAACGCAAAACGCTGAGTTCTATTTCAGGGGATCCCAGCGGGCCATTTATTTTCTCCTCAGATATGCTGGCATTCTCTATTTGCCAAAAGAGTTAAGTCTCAGAGAGGTTAAATAATTACACAAAGTGACCAAGCTGTGATCTAGGATGGACTCTAAATTCCTTGGAAAGATGTCCAGAGCTTAGCCAAATTCTTGTCTCTGACTGGTCAGCATCCCAGAGCTGTTGCATTGTCATAAGCAGGACCCTGGCCAAGACGAAGCCTGAAAAGAGCCGGGTAGAAGAGGCAAACGATGTGGTGCTCTGCAGGGTGCAACAACTCTTTCTTTGCACCCAGCGTCTTATGAGAATACAGGTTAGACTTCATGGCTCTATTAAGAAATGAAGGAATTGTCAGGTTCCTCATGTCACCCTGCAGATGTACAGTGTGTCAGCCCATGGGGCAACTGAGACCTGCTTTCCTCTCCGTTTCTTGACTTCTTCTCACATTCTGCAAAAACACTGAGCTTCCTATGAGTGAATCCAAATGAATGAGTTTTAACTAAATGATCCTGAGAAACTGCCACCATCTTATATAATTTTATCATGTGCCTTTGGACTGAGACATTGGTGATGAATGCCTTTTAGCATCTAGAGGAAAACGTGTGAAGAAAATACTGGCATTCTCTATTTGCCAAAAGAGTTAAGTCTCAGAGAGGTTAAATAATTACACAAAGTGACTAAGCTGTGATCTAGGATGGACTCTAAATTCCCTGTCTTTCTATGCTGGGAGTTCTTTTCATTCCACCATACTTCCAAAAAAATAAAACCCTAAGTCTGAAGTGACAAATGGCCGCAGGCATATCACAGTAACATACAGGCGATAAGAGCATAGACTTCCAATAAGTCTATCTGGTTCTGGGACTAGCTGTGTGGCTCTGGATGAACCATTCATGCTTTCTAAGTCATCCTCATCTGCGAAATGAGAATGGTGCCTCGCTCATGAGGAAGGGATGAAGATTAAATTAAATACAATAATTCGGTCGGGTGTGGTGGCCCACATCTGTAATCCCAGCACTTTGGGAGGCTGAGGTGATCACGAAGTCAGGAGTTAGAGACCAGCCTGACCAACATGGTGAAACCCTGTCTCTACTAAAAATACAAAAATCAGCTGGGCATGGTGGTGCGTGCCTGTAATCCCAGCTACTCAGGAGGCTGAGGCAGGAGAATCCTTGAACCCGGGAGGCAGAGGTTGCTGTGAGCCGAGATTGTGCCACTGCACTCCAGCCTGGGTGACAGAGCAAGACTCTGTCTCAAATAAATAAATAAATAAATAAATAAACCAAACAAACAAAAAACAAACAAACAAACAAAATTCATATAAAGCACAGTGCCCCTTACAGTTATTTGATAATGGTTACTATCATTACTAGTACTACGAGTATTACTACTAGAAGAGCAAACCTCCTCAAGTATACTGAATATTTTAAAATACTCCAGGGAGAAAGTCAAGAAAGAGTCTTTTTTTTTTTTTTCTTGAGACGAAGTCTTGCTCTGTTGCCCAGGTTGGAGTGCAGTGGCCGGATCTCAGCTCACTGCAAGCTCCGCCTCCCGGGTTCACGCCATTCTCCTGCCTCAGCCTCCCGAGTAGCTGGGACTACAGGCGCCGGCCATCGTGCCCGGCTAGTTTTTTGTAGTTTTTAGTAGAGACGGGGTTTCACCGTGTTAGCCAGGATGATCTCGATCTCCTGACTTCGTGATCCGCCCGTCTCAGCCTCCCAAAGTGCTGGGATTACAGGCTTGAGCCACTGCACCCAGCCAAGGAAGAGTCTTAAGTCCAGAATTATTCAAAGCTCCAGGAAGGACTCTTCTCTACCGCCATACTTCTGGGAGAGTGACAATGCTCATGCTGGTTCTTCCAATTCCCAAATGTCTTTTCTAGTTTCTCCTGTTCCTGAAACCTCCAGTGTCCCCTGTTCTCTGTGCCCTTCAACTCATGACCTTGCCTCATCAGAAAGGAACTCTGTTGTTCACAGGGAATTTACAACCATCCCTTTTCTCTGTCCTCCCTGCTATGAAAGTGAGTACAATGTCCTTGTTCCTATCATGGCCTTTTCATCTTCTCAAGCACTTAGTTCTTGAAATTCTCCCTCTCCTCCTCGGTCATCAGTTTCTCTCCCTCAATGGGCTCATTCATACTGAAACTTCTCAACTCATAACTTTACATGTTCCATTCTCTCATCACCCCATTCCCCCAGCCCAGTCACTGTCCCATTTCTCCACTGTCTTTCTCTATGAAATGTCAAAAGAGTTGCTGATAGTAAATTTATTTGCCTCACAGTTTGTCCTCAGTTCCTTCTTGTCCGTCCTGTAGGTCTGCCTATTCATCTCTCCATTCGGTTTCTCTTATCACATAAATCCTTATTATATGGATTAAAGTCCACCCTGATTCAGTATGACCTCATCTTAACTTGATTACATCTGCCAAAATCCTGATCTCAAGTAAGGTTCAGCAATTACGACTTCAACATATCTTTTATGGGGGTACAATTTAACCCATGACAATGGCCAAAAGAAAACTTCATTCCTGTAACCCTCCACATACACCATTTCTCCTCTAGTCTTTCTTGTCATTGCTTCCCCAATTCTAGAGCCTTTACTCCTCTCTTCATCTTATCCTCCCTATCATCAGCAAGGCCCATCAGGACAATTTGCAAGCTTCATTTCACATCCACCCACTCTTCTCCATCTGTCCTGCCACCTCCCAGGAATGCTGCCACCATCCCTCATCTGGCCTGCTGCAGCAGGAGGACCAAGCTTCCTGCTTCCACTCCTTACCCACTTCCGTCGACACTCTAGATTCTCTGCATAACACACAGAAAAGTCTTCTCCTAAAAATAGACATCTGCTCATTCTATGCCTCTCCTTAAAGTCTTCCAAGGCTTCATATTACACTTAACTTACAAATGTAGGCTAGGCACAGTGGCTCATGCCTGTAATCCCAGCACTTTCTGAGGACAAGGCAGGCGGCTCACTTGAATTTAGGAGCTTGAAAACAGCCTGGGCAACAAGGCGAAACCCCATCTCTACAAAAAATACAAAAAATTAGCTGGGCATGGTTGTGTGTGCCTGTAGTCCCAGCTACTCGGGAGGCTTAGGTGGGAGGATCACTTGAGCCTGGGAGGTGGAGGTTGCAATGAGCCAAGATCCTGCCACTGCACTCCACCCTGGGTGACAGAATGAGATCTCATCTTAAAAATATACACATATACAAATGTAAAATAATCTACAGGACATTACATACCATGGCCCTGCCAGCTTCCCTCCCTCACACCACTTTTCCTTTGGCTCCCTACAGCCATAGCAAATTCCTTCTGTTTTTTTTAGCATTCCCAGCTTATGCCTGTCTTACATCCTTTGCACTTACAGTTCCCTCTTTCTGGAACTCTCTGTCCTCAGATGTTTGCAAACCTAGATTCTTCTTAATCATTTAGATTTTTATTGCAAGGCTTGCCTCCTGAGAGAGACGTTCTCCAATCATCCCATCTACTGTAGGTTCCCCAACATTCTCTATCACGTTATTGTATTTTCATCAAGGACATGTATCATCCTACAAAACTATTTTGTTCACCTACTTGGTTATTGTTTATTGTCCATCTCCCTTCTTACACCTTCCACAAGAGGGATACCCTTACCTAGAGCAGTGCTGGGCACATATGATATACCTATTGATAGTTGCCAATGGATTAATGGAGTAAATGAACTTCTTCTCTTGATATTATTAAATTCCTGTCAACTGCCTAAGAAAACTTTATAACATAAAAATACAATTTTAAAACTAATTTGGCTGTGTGCAGTGGTTCACGCCTGTAATCCTAGCATTTTGGGAGATCAAGGCAGGTGAGTCACTTGAGGTCAGGAGTTTGAGACCAGCCTGAACAACATGGTAAAACCCCATCTCTACTAAAAATACAAAAATTAGCTGGACGTGGTGGTGGGTGCCTGTGATCTCAGTAACTTGGGAAGCTGAGGCAAGAGAATCATGTGAACCTGGGAGGCAGAGGTTGCAGTGAGCCAAGATTGTGCCACTTCACTCCAGCCTGGGCAACAGAGTGAGACTCTGTCTCAAGTAATAATAATAACAATAATAATAATAATTTCAACCAATAATGTCCTTCTATATAATACAACCTTAATAGAATAAGGAATTTCTTTACCTGAATAATATAAATTGCGGTAATAATAATAATGATAATAACAGTAGCTATAATAGTTATTATTTAATACTAAGAGTATTTATGAGCCAGAGCCTCTGCTTTGTAATCACTACCTCATTTAATCTTCAGAAAACTTCTTGAGGTGTGCAAGAATATCCTTTATATTACAGGTGAAGAAACTTGAGTCTCAGAGTGTTTAGGATTCTTGTTCCCTTTCACTTATCTCATGAATAGAAGACTTAAGGCTCAAATACAGACTTGTCATGGCTTTAAGAAAGTCCACACTTTTAACCGTAATGTAATACCACCTTACACTCACCAGTATGGCTAAAATTGAAAAGACTGGCAATACCAAATGTTGGTGAGGATGTGGAGCAACTGGAACTCTCACACACTACTGGTGGGAATGTACAATGATAAACCACTTTGAAAAGCTTGTCTGTAGTTTGTTCTGAAGATGAAATATTCAGTTCTATATTCCAGCAATTCCAAACCTAAAATTTTACCCAGGAGAAATGAATATATGTCCGCCAACAGACATGTGCAAGAATATTTATTGCAGTTTTATTTAAAATAGTAAAAGAATTGAAAATAGCCAGAATGCCCATCAAATGGTGATTGAATAAATATACTGTGGCATATTTACAACATACCACATAAATACTTATGTGAAATACTTATGTGAAAAATTATGTGAAATACTTCAAAAAGTGTGAACTGGTGACAGATGTAACAATATGGATGACTGTCACCAATACACTGTTAAGTGAAAGCCAAACACACACACACAAAAACGCATGTCATATGGTTTCATTTGTAGGAAGGCCAAGACCAAGTTCTTTTGAAAGAAGCTCAAAAAACAAGCAAACACAAATTAGGCCAAGCTATTTGATAATGACAAAAGTCAGAATAGTAGCTTCCTCTGGGGGTTAAATTTAGACTGGGGAGGAACATGAAGGAAACTTATGTGGTGATGGAAATGTTCTGTATTTTTTTCTAGGTGCTGGATAAGGGGCAGATGGATAGTTGAATACATAGGAAAAATCCATTAAATTATATACATACGATTAATACACTTTATATATTTTAGTATTTAGGTTTACCTGTTGCAGGGCAGGTGAGTCACCAAATTGGGGCTTAGCCTGGGAAGGTTCTTAGCATTGCTCAGGAAAGAATTCAAGAGCAAGCTGATGGTAGAAGGAAAAAGCTTTATTGAGGTGGCAGTGCTACAGCTCTGTGACTGCTCCTGCAGAGCGGGGCTACTCCTTGAGCAGTGCACTGAGAGTAGCACCTCAGGGGCAGTTCTGCAGTCATATTTATATCCACTTTTAATTACATGCAAATTAAGGGGCAAGCTATTCAGAAATTTCTAGAAAAGGGAAGGTAACTTCCAGGTCATTGCCATGGACAGGGGCAATAACTTCTGGGTGTTGTCATGGCAATAGCAAACTGTCATGGCGCTGATGGGCATGTCTTATGGAGAAGTGCTTTCAGTGCCTCTTCCCTGTTTCAGCCAGTCTTCAAGCTGGTCTGAAGTCGAGTCCCACCTCCTACCTCAGTACTTCAATCTTAAAAATCCATCCTTTAAATCCTTGCATTAAACTCTTATTTGTACCCCAACTATAACAAGAAGAGGAAAGCACCTATTCTTATTTCTTTAAATGCTTACACTCCATTACGTTTATAATCCAGAGACCACTAGAACTTAAAGGAAAATTAGAAACCACCAATATTTACTCTTTCAGTAGAAAACTGAGACAACAAATCTAGAAAAGGGAAGCGCCTTATGAAACAGACAGTGCTTACAAAAGGCAAGACTAGTCTAATCCCATCTACTTCCTACCTCCAAGTCTGGTTAATGTTCTTTCCTTTCCACAACACTGCTCAAAAAGATAGTCTTTGCCATTCTTCTGCAAGCAAGACTATTCCCAGAGATTGAGAATGTGACACCGGGACAGCTGACCCCATAAGAATAAACAGGCCAGCAGGCTTTCTTAGGAAAAAAAAAGAAAAAGAAAAAATAAATGCACCCTGGAGCTGGCCAGGAAGGAATGGAGAAGGGATTCCTGGTGAAGAAAGTTGAGCAGAAAGAGTTCAGAGCAGAGGCATTAGCTCTGCTTCTAATAAAGCTGTAGTTTCTGAGCCGGCTCACAAGGATGAGGAATGAGGGAAAGAGACTCCACCAGAAAGTGGACTGGACATGCTAGGAGGCAGAGGGTATTCATCTCAGCAGTGGGCCTGAAGACATTTATTCCACTAATAAACTCAGTGCAATGGTTGACAACGAGTTTAAGGCTCAGAACTCCTTCTAACAGAGCAATTTAAGTAAAAAGAATTGGTTTCACAGAAAGGTAAAGAAAGTCAGGCTAAATCCAGAAGACGTGTGATAAATCTCTGGGTTTAGGAAACCTCCGATCTAAAGGAAGGGCAAATATTAATAAAATGGTCACCACTTTGGATATGGCGCTAGACTGCAAGTTTTACAGAAAATCTCATTTAACTGGACATTTAAAACAACCTCACATAAGATGCATTAATTACCCTCATATGGCACATAAGAAAATTAAATCTTCCTCATTTTAGAAATTTGGTCCAAAACCACACCACCAGTAATATAAGCAGCAAGGATTTCAGCAAAGCTTAGTTTTACTCCAAAGGCTGTGGTCTTTCGGGAGCATCAGGCTGCCATTAGAAATCAAGATGTATCATATTTCAAGGAAGTGAAATTGGTGGAAGCATCTGAAAGCAGGTCGACAGAGATTATGTTCAAAAGAACTGGCCTGGCCAGGCACAGTGGCTCAGACCTGTTAATCTCAGTGCTTTGGGAGGTTGAGGCGGGAAGATCACTTGAGGCCAGGAGTTTGAGACCTGCTTGGACAACATAGCGAGACCGTCTCTACACAACTTAAAAAAAAGAAATTAGCTGAGTGTTGTGATACGTGCCTGTAGTCCCAGCTACTCAGGAGGCTTGGGCAGGAGGATTGCTTGAGCTCAGGAATTTGAGACGGCTGTAAGCTATGATCATGCCTCTGTATTCCGGCCTGGGTGACAGAGTGAGACTGAGACTCTGTCTTCAAAAGAGAAACTAGGCCCAGGAAATATGAACCGAGGAATGGAGATCTTAATGACAAGAAAGTGCCTCATGCTTAATGATGAGAAAGTGAAAAGAATAATATGTCAAAAAGCATCTGATCCTGGGCCTGGAAAACCCCTCAGTGATCAAATGGCTACGTAGTGGATTTCCTCCACGAAACAGAGAGGAAAAATGGTCCCCTGAATCTGGATGGCTGTGAGCTGACCCCATCTCTGAGTATCCACAGCACAGTGCTTTATGGTACTGATATAATTCTGCCTCTGTTGTTATTATTGGCGAGCATATGTAATACTACTTACTGCACAGCAAGGACCAAGTCCCACCTTTATTGCCACCCTGCAGTGAGCACAGTGCCTGGCACATGGTGGGTGCTCATTAATTGTTCATTGAATTAATTAACAAATACTCGTATTCACGTTCTAATTAATTGAAGCTCTGAGCCCTGGAATGTTCATGTTTTATCTACACATAGGGAAGTGCTGAATGGTAGTTAACCAGCCACAAGGCCCCGTCA
Organism: Chlorocebus sabaeus; assembly: GCF_047675955.1. Lineage (NCBI taxonomy): Eukaryota > Metazoa > Chordata > Mammalia > Primates > Cercopithecidae > Chlorocebus > Chlorocebus sabaeus. The sequence continues at coordinate 11,206,431 of NC_132919.1, read as the reverse complement.
ACTGGGTAAGCAAAACATCTAAAACTGCTTCTGCCTCCAAGTCAATGCCTCCCTCTAAATTATCCACTTAATTACCTCGGCTTTTCACTCTCTTGGAGTTGAAGTCCATGGACGTGCATTAGAGACAATATTCATTCACTAGTAGGGAGCTGGGTGAGATTAACTTTATATTTCCTTTGTTTGGTCACAAAGTGGATCAAGTTCCTAGGTTCCATGATACCCTAAATGTTTTCTAAATTATTAAATGTAATTAAATTTATTTTTATTTAAAAATGCATGGCAGTAGTACACAGATTAGATATTGTGAAAGTGTAAATTCTCCTCAAACTAATTTATTAGCAGTTCTAAAACAATTCTAATGAAAAAAATGTATCTATGAACTAAAAAGCAGAAAAATTGAATCTAAAATCTATCTGGAAAAAAAAAACTAACGTAGGGAAGAGATAAGACATTTTGAAAAAAGATATAGTAACGGAGAACTTGTACTAGACATGACATAAGGCTATGATAATTAAACCAGTATAGCACTGACATAAGAATAGATAAATGGAACACACAAAAAACAAAAACAGGACAAAGATCCTAGTAAACTTAAGGAATGAGAATATGATAAAGATGGCATTCCAATCAGTGGAAAAAAGAAAGAGAAAAAGGAGTACTGGTGTTCTGTTTGAGAAAAATAAGAGTGACCTCAACAGTTTATTTCACAGACATGTTAAGGTGCCTGCCCACCCTAACATGTCTGGATTGTCTTTTGGAAGCTCCACGCTAACTTCCTGGGAAAGGTGTGGGCCTGGAAATTCTTTTTCTTTTCTTTTTTTTTTAACTTTAAGTTCTGGGATACATGTGCAGAAAGTGAAGGTGTGTTACACAGGTATACATGTGCCATGGTGGTTTGCTGCACCTATCAACCTGTCGTCTAGGTTTTAAGCCCTACATGCATAAAGTATTTGTCCTAATGCTCTCCCTCCCTTTGACCCCCATCCCCGGATAGGCCCCAGTGTGTGATGTTCCCCTCCCTGTGTCCATGTGTTCTCTATTTTTTTGTTTTGTTTTGTTTTGTTTCTGAGACAGAGTCTTGCTCTGTCGCCCAGGCTGGAGTGTGGTGGTGCAGTCTTGGCTCACTGCAACCTCAACTTCCCAGGTTCAAGCAATTCTCCTGCCTCAGCCTTCCGAGTAGCTGGGATTACAGGCACCCGCCACCATGCCTGGCTAATTTTTGTACTTTCGTAGTAGAGATGGGGTTTTGCGATCTTGGCCAGGCTGGTCTTCAACTTCTGACCTCGTGATCCACCCACCTCAGCCTCCCAAAGTGCTGGGATTACAGGCATGAGCCACCACGCCCGGCCCATGCGTTCTCATTGTTCAACTCCCACTCATGAGTGAGAACATGTGGTGTTTGGTTTTCTGTTCCTGTGATAGTTTGCTGAGAATGATGGTTTCCAGCTTCATTCATGTCCCTGCAAAGGACATGAACTCATTCTTTTTTATGGCTGCATAGTATTCCACAGTGTATATGTGCTACATTTTCTTGACCCAGTCTATCACTGATGGGCATTTGAGTTGGTTCCAAGTCTTTTCTATTGTAAATTGTGCTGCAATAAATATATGTGCTCATGTGTCTTTATAGTAGAATGATTTATAATCCTTTGGGTATATACCCAGTAATGGGAGCGGTGGGTCAAATGGTATTTTTGGTTCTAGATCTTGAGGAATCATTACACTGTCTTCCACAATGGTTGAACTAATTTACACTCCCACCAACAGTGTAAAAGCATTCCTATTTCTGTAGGCCTGGAGATCCTTGTTTGTTTTTTGTTGTTGTTGCTTATATCACATGACCCTCTCCCATTTCCTAGTGAGAACTGTTTGGGGCCAAAACAAACAGCAGACACAAAGAAAACCAATTCACGAGAAATGTCGAACCAGTTTTTTTCTTTCTCTCCCTCTCCAGATTATAAACTAAGAGTTTCAAATATTCTTGTCAGAGTATTTGTACCATGTAAAATCATGTAGAATTAGAGCTGCAGTCCCTGTCAAGACACTTCAAAGTCGCATGCAATCCAGAGTTCTGTGAACTCCCAAATTGTGTGCCAGCCAAGAAACCTGGTCCAGAGAGAAGAGAGTTGATGCAGAGAGAGAGGCCAGAGACAGAGATAGCTTGCCCAAAGGTGTATGGAAGGCACAGCTGCCTCTGCAGCCATGAGATGTATTGTTGAAGAAGCTTCCTTTTGATTGCAGTATTTTGAGTGGGTTTGCATTACTTGCAAACAAATATATTCTGAGTAAAGCATACGCTATTTAAGAAAACCTGGTTCGGTTATAGCCTAAAATTTAATAAGAAAAAATGAGATGATAGAAGACAATCTTTAAAAAGTGCTTTTTCTAATCGTGGGTGAGCAAGACACGCTTAAACATGACAGCAAGGAAGCAAGCAACAAAAGAGAGGACACATAGGTCAGATTTCACAAATTTTTTTAGAAGTCTGTGTTTCAAAAATCACCATGAATGTACACCCATGTCCATAGAAGCATTTTTCTCAATAGCCAAAATGTAGAAGAAAGCCAAGTGTCCATCAATGAATGAGTGGATAAACAAAATGTGGTATGTACATCACATGGAATAATATTCTGTCTGAAAAACAAAGAAAACTCTGGGCTGGGCGTGGTGGCTCACCCCTGTAATCCCAACACTTTGGGAGGCTAAGGTGGGCAGATCGCTTTGAGCTCAGGAGTTCGTGGGCAACATGGTGAAACCCTGTATCTACAAAAATACAGAAATTTGCCAGGCATGCTTGCATGCATCTGTGTCCCAGCTACTTGGGACACTGAAGCTGGAGAATCACCTGGGCCCGAGAAAGCAGAGGTTGCAGTGAGCCAAAATCACGCCCGCCACTGCACTCCAGCCTAGACGACAGAGTGAGATCCATTCTTTAAAAAAAAAGGAAATTCTGGCTGGGCGCGGTGGTTCACGCCTGTAATCCCAGCACTTTGGGAGTCCGAGGCGGGCGGATCATAAGGTCAGGAGATCGAGACCATCCTGGCTAACACGGTGAAACCCTGTCTCTACTAAAAATACAAAATATTAGACAGGCGCCTGTAGTCCCAGATACTCAGGAGGCTGAGGCAGGAGAATGGCGTGAACCTGGGAGTCGGGGCTTGCAGTAAGCCGAGATCGTGCCACTGCACTCCAGCCTGGGCGACAGAGCGAGACTCCGTCTCAAATAAAAACAAAAACAAAAAGTAAATTCTGTCATGTACTACAACATGGATAAAACTTAATGGCATTACTCAAAGTGAGATAAATCACAAAAAGACAAATACTGTATGGCTCCATTTATATGAGGTACCTAGACTAGCAGCTGAGTTCACAGAGAAAGGAAGCAGAAGAGTGGTTAACAGGGGCTGTGGGGAGAAGCCAATGGGGAGCTGCTGTTTAATGGGTACACAGTGTTAGTTTTAAAAGATAAATAAAGTCTGGAGATTGTTTGCACAACAGAGTGGATATACTTAACGTCAGTAAACTGTACACTTAAAAATGGTTAAAATGGTAAATTTTATGTTATGTATGTTTTACCATAATTAAACATTTAAAAGTTAATATTTTTAGCATATATTTAAAAAGCTCTTCCAAATAAGAAAAGATGAACTTCCTTAGGGGAAAACAAACCAGGCCATGGACATTAACAGGCAATTCAGAAAAGAAGACATAAAGTGGGATGGTGTCTTTTCAGGACAATATAGTGATATATACTAAGAGTCTTAAAACATGCACACCCTTTGACTTAGTAATTCAATTGTAGCAATCTATCCAAGGGAAATAATTACAGGCAGAGAAGAGATTTATATGCAGTGATTATCATCACAGTATTAATTATAATAGTGTAAAACCAGAATCAAGCTAAATGTGATCAACAGAGGAATGGCTGCATAAATTATGTTACATCCAAAGGGCAGATGCCACACAGTCATTTGATGCTATCTTTTGAAGAACGGTTTAACGCCATGGGAAATTCTCATGAAATAACATTAAGTGAACAAAAGGTTTGTAATTACTATATAATGTGATTCCATCTTTGTAGAATAAAGGAGGGGGTACACCTGGGGAAGGGAAGGAGGGGACACATCGGCTGTTCTCAAGGCATTTGTTGGGAGGTAATATGAGTAATTTTATACTCTTCTGTGTTTTCCAAAGTTTCCTTAATGGGCAGGCATTCTTTTCATAATTAGAAACATTCTATTTTAGCAATAGGGTACACTTTGATGGGAGGGGGTAACTAAGAAATTAAGTAACAAAAAGTCATAATTCCAAAAATGAGAAGTTACACAAGGCATAGCCTCCTCTTACAACCACAGGCTTCTGAATCCGTGCTACCTCTCTGCTTCTTTTTTTTTTGAGACGGAGTCTCGCCCTATCACCTAGGCTGGAGTGCAATGACACAATCTCAGCTCACTGCAACTTCTGCCTCCCCAGTTCAAGCGATTCTCCTGCCTTAGCCTCCCTAGTAGCTAGGATGACAGGTGTCTGCCACCACGCCCAGCTATTTTTGTTGTTGTTGTTATTGTATTTTTAGGAGAGACGGGGTTTCACCATGTTGGTCAGGCTGGTCTCAAACTCCTGACCTCACGATCCGCCCCCCTCAGCCTCCCAATCTTGCCATCTTTGCTTCTTACAGGATGGCAGAGTAACAGCAAATGGGAGTGGGTTGGGAGAACCCTGCCCCAGCTGGGTTATTCACCTCTGACCTCGCCAAGGTCCTTCTTTGGCTACCAGGCAGATCCTCACATGGCTTTAGAGGAAAGGGAAAATATTAACATCAGACCCCAACTCACCCAGCAGAGACTTTGCTGTGCAACTTAAGGGGATACCACAGGCCCCTGGTTATAGAGGGGAGGGCTGGTGTGCCACAGAGCCGAATGACAGGAGAGATGCTGTCCTGTTGGCAGCTCACCCACAGTGGTCCTCCACCCAGACACAGCATGAGGGCCGGCAGAGGCCAAGCAGATGGACTCCGACTCCACAGCTGTCAGTCAAGGGGAGGAGACTTCCCAGTTCCTGGGCTCATTTAGAAGAAATGAGCCATTAACACCCTCATCTCCTTGGGTGTGAACTTTAAATAAGACGTTTCAGCTGAAGTGGGTAGAGGAAGCTATTTTTCTCTGACTGGGGAGAGAGTAATTGCATCCGCTAAAAAGCAGCTCTGGGACCTGGTTTCAGGCAAGTGAGACAGACCAATGGAGAGTCTCTGGAGGGGACTAGCTGAAGGCAGCTGCCTTCACATTGGCCAATGGAGTCAGGGTTTGGGCAACCTGCATGCTCCTTCTAACTCATGTTTTGTGGATTGCCTGGACTGGTGCTTGCGTCCCTAAGCACACTGACAGTGGAGTTTGCATCAACAAGGAAGATGGGAAATTGTCAATGGTTTCCTCATTAAGCTAATTCTACAGTGCATGCCTCATTTGCTGGTCTTATCTTTGTACAGAAACTTCTCTACATACAACTAACTTTGCACCAGTGCCTCTCACACTTCGGTATACACACAGATCACCTGAGAATCTTATTACAATGCAGATTTGGACCATTCTTTCTGCCTACTACCAAGAGATGGTATTAGCCATTTTGGTCTCATCCGCCATGTTGGTCCTCGATCTACATGGTTTATTGTGTATCTGTGTTTTGATCTCAGACGTTCTTTGCTATTAAGTGCAAATGGCAGGGAGTTGTAATCATCAGGCAGATTATGATGGAAATAAAAGGAGTATCTGCTGATGATTCTCAGTGTTCCACCTCCTGTCTAATTCATTAGACCCACCATCTGTCTTTCTATCCCAGATGGGTACCCCAAGAGGCTGGCCGATGTGTATTCAAGCTCATGGGTTCCCTTTCCAGCCAGTTTCCAACTGAGTTCTCTCAACGGAAGATACCTGTAGGTAACTGAAGAATGAAGAAAAGCAGAAATCAGTGTATTTTACCTTTATTTGATATATTTTTGGCAGTTGTTATGTTCTGCCACAGCTTGAGCTCTAACTGAGCTCTGGAAATGCTATGACCTCCCCTTGTCCCTCCATCAGGTCTGGGGGTGGTAACGGCTTCCCACCTGGCTGGTCTCTAGAAACCACATCCTTCATTTATTCCCATAATCTCTTGAAACAAGTAAACTGTATACTTTTCCCATCAGGACCCAATCGTCAAATGGTTCTGCTAGATAAAGAAAAAAGTACAAGTGCGGAGACAATGGAGACCAAGCTAGAGGGAGGATTCTCAAGGAAGTAGCACGTGATACCACAAGGGGACAGTTTTCAGAATAGGACTTCAATTTGGTGGAACGGCTTCTCAGGATAACGAACTTAAGCCCTGCTCAGTTACTTTGGCGCTGAGGATAGATGGACCTGCAAATAGCTCTTTGGTTCTGTCCACTCACTCAGGTGTAGGTTGCAGGAGCCTGGAATAAAGTGCTCTCAGTTGGCCTCGCTGAGGTGGTTTTAATAAAGGGTTTCACTCTCATGTGTTAATAGTAAAGTGCTAATATATGACACTTCCAGTAATTACCTGCATTTATTGGGAGATAATGCCCTGCCTAAGAATCTCAATTTAGGGCATCAGAGTAGAGATACATATATTTTCATTTTGCTCCAAATCACGACCTTACTTGGCTTTCAAATATAGGTGGCTGCTAGAACCTTTAAAGAAAGTTCCATGATTCCACATAGGGACATCTGAAAGCTCAGTGGAACGCAGACTTGGAAGAAAGGGAGCCTTCCGTCACATTTCATTTTAAAATGGCTATTCTGTTTCTGGAGGGAAGGAACAAATAAGGAAATCACTGACGGAGGATAGGGGGTGCGGGAGGCACGTGCCCACAAACACAAGGCACAGACCATCTGGTCCCATTAGCTGCTGTGCCCTCTGAACCGCACCCAGTGGACTGAGTCACAGCTGCCTTGGCTGATGTGTGAGCTCCTCCCAGCCTCTCCAATCTCTAGATGCCCACGGCTTTCTTTGTGACCTCGGAGGCGTTAACAAAGAGGCTGAGATGCGTCCCATTAATTTACTCCCATCTGCTCTACGCCCCTCCAGCTGAGAACGTGGAGAATGGAACATGAGGTCGGAGGGTCCTTGCTTGGTGAATGTCCTTGTTGATACAAGGGGAGGCCCTGGTAGCATCCCTGCCACCATCCGGCCTGCATCCTGTGTGGTGGTAAGAGTGTGTAGAAGGGAGAAAAGGCACGCAGTGTCAAAACCCAGTTACCCAGAATGTGCTCCTGGGAGCAGCAGCAACGGGCACAACTTGAGAGTTTTTTGGAAAGGCAAACTCTCAGGCCCCGCCCTGGGCCTACTGAATCCGAATTCGTATTTGAACAAGGTCCCAGATGATTCCTGTGCACATCAACATTTGAGAAACTTTAGTGCAGACCAGCAGTGCTATACTGGGACTGATTTTGCCCCCACAGGGGCATTTTTCAATGTCTGGAGACATTTTCATTTGTCACAACTAGGGGCTAGGATGGATGATGCCCTGGGTGGAGGTCAGAGATATTGATAAACATCTGAAAATGCATAAGAACAGCCTCCCCTTCCCCAAACAAAGATTTATCCAGCCTAAAATGCCATAGTGCTGAAGTCAGGAAACCCCCGGAGTAGGGGGTTCTCTTAGGAAAGAAAGACATATTGGGGCCTGTTCCTTTTCCCTGTCTTCCTCACAGTTCATCTGAAATTATTATTTAAACATGAATTTATACAACACGCCCAGGGCAATTCTGTAAACAGATGTCTTCTTCCAGCATTTAGTCCCAGGAGGCAGGAATGATGTCTTCCATTTCACAGCAACATTAAAATCTAAATTATGAACAGATAAATTAACCTTCCTTTTCCTCATAGCATCTTTTCTTCCTGTTTATCACAGTGCCCTCCGAGTACACACATCCATGATGATGCGAGGGTCCTTGTGGCTACGGGCAGACCTGTTCCCAGGGTTTTTCTAGAGCTGGAGGTGAGCCATATTGGGCTCAGTTTATGCATCCTCCAATCAGAACTCTTGTCTTATCCATTGGTCAAGGGGACCAAGAGTAGCTTAAGCTATGAAGTTAGTTTATTGTTACACTGGTTGAGGACCCCTCCCCCCGCCTTTTTTTTTTTTTTTTTTTTTTTTTTTTTTTTTTTTGAGACAGAGTCTTGCTCTGTTGCCAGGCTGGAGTGCAGTGGCGCGATCTTGGCTCACAGCAACCTCTGCCTCCCGGGTTCACGTGATTCTTTCGCCTCAGTCTCCCAAGTAGCTGGGACTACAGGTGCGCAGCACCATGCCCAGCTAATTTTTGTATTTTTAGTAGAGACAGGGTTTCACCATCTTGGCCAGGCTGGCCTCAAACTCCTGACCTCGTGATCTGCCTGCCTCAGTCTCCCTAAGTGCTGGGATTACAGGCATGAGCCACCGCGCCTGGCCCGTGTTCTCCTTTTTTATGACTATTATGCATTGGCAGCTGTAACATTCTGCACGACCCTGGCTACCACATGTCAAGAAGGAAGATGTAGCTTGAAAGAAACATGAAAATTGGTAAAATGGAGGTTGGGGGCTGCCATGTGGAAACGGAAACATGAGGATAGTGCCTTTCAGTTTGGCAAAGATAAAGGTTAGGGTGGAAGGCAATCAGAATTTGAAAATCACGAGCAGTGCGGATCAAGTGATTAAGAACTGTCCACTGTTTATAGAAGAATGCAAATATATGGAATTTATTTTTCCCCAAAATAGTTGGTATTGGTTGGGAAATGGTCAGAACTGCTTTTTAGAAAGACCACTCCAAGAAAAGGGGGCCATTCTGTTTGCCACAGAGAAAGTGGCTATAGGAACCACTGTTTGACCTACAGCAGCCAACCCTACTGTTTCAACCCTACATGCACAAGGCGCACCAGCCCTCTCTCCACCAAGCTCAGCCCCAGGGAGACAACTATTCTTTTGCCTTCATCTCTGGAACATTGGTGCTCTGGTCTCTGCGTTCCCAAATCGCCTCAACATCAACTTCAGTGACGCTCCCCCAACCATTACCTTGTGGGTATGACCAGTAGCAAGACTTACTCCACTGCTGAAAGCTCACACTGTAAAAGCACATAGTAGCTCACCACCCTTATTTTTCCCATCTTGCAGTCCACCTGAAGTCACTCATAAATAATATTTCTGCTTCTGCAATAATCCAGCTTTTGAGTACTAGTGACTGCCTAATTACCAAACTCAACAATGTTTCTTTGGTCCTTAATCTACTTGTTCTTTTGTATTTGCAGCTGTTAACCATCTTCATATTGTTCAGGGGTTTTTTTCCTCCTTTGATTTCTCGATATGAACACTATCTCCATTTTATGCTTGCCTTTCCAGAAGATCTCTCTCCTTCATGGGATTCCTCTGCTTTTTCCCACCATGTAAAATTACATATTCCATAAAGGCTCTTTTCTTTAATGTTTACCTGCCTTCTCTCTCCTCCCTCCCTTATTAATGTACTGTTCTCATGGGTCCCTCATGGGTCCTTCACCTCCAGGTAGGTCCTTTTCAAATCCACTGCTTGAGCTCTGATTTTGTGCACCTGTTCGTCCCTACATGTCCAATATCTTGAGGAATATCTACATACCAATATCCCACCAAAAATTTAAAGTTATCCTTCGCCTAAAACCTATGTCTTTTCCAGACTTAACTATTTTCTCCCCACTGCCCATCCCAACAGCACCACCATACCATGTTCAAAACCTATGGGTCATCATTGGTTCCTTATAGTATATATTCCTGCAGTATGGCTTTGTTCTGTAACCACAGAACATACCCCTTTGGTACCCCTCTTTCATGTGACGTTGCCATTCCTCTCTTCCTAAAATGCTTTCTTCATTCAAAAAGTATCCCTTGAGCTACAAATATGTACTTAGGGCCTATGCCAGAGGATGGAGGTGCAAAAAAAAAGTAAACATGATTTCTGTTCTCATGGATCTCACAGACTAATACAAATAGAGATGTGCAAACAAAACCATTGTAATGAAATGTGATCACTGCTGTAATGAAGACATGATTAAGAAATAATAGAAGCAGCAAAATCAAATTTGTTGGGAGGATCAGGGTAGGCAACACGGAGGAGGTAATGCTTGAGTTGAAACTTGAAAGATGAGTAGAATTCTACTAGGTAGGTTCTTTGATGACTGGATACTAAAAGAAAACAGAAAAGCATGTAACAATATGTAGATAATTGTTTTCCGAGAACCATACATGACTAGGTAATTGCATAATCAGGTAGGCATGACAGGAGATAAAGACGGGATAGTGATTTTTATTTATTTATTTAAGTTCTGGGATACATGTGCAGAACATGCAGGTTTGTTCCATAGGTATACATGTGCCATGGTGGTTTGCTATACTTATCAAACTGCCATCTAGGTATTAAGCCCCACATGCCTTACGTATTTGTCTTAATGCTCTCCCTCCCCTTGTCCCCTACCACTCAACAGGCCCCGGTGTGTGATGTTCCCCTCCCTGTGTCCATGTGTTCTCATTGTTCAACTCCCACTTATGAGTGAGAACATGTGGTGTTTGGTTTTCTGTTCCTGTGTTAGTTTGCTGAGAATGATGGTTTCCAGCTTCATCCATGTCTCTGCAAAGGACACGAACTCATTCTTTTTTATGGGTGCACAGTATTCCATTGTGTATGTGTGCCACATTTGCTTTATCTAGTCTATAATTGATGGGCATTTGGATTGGTTCCAAGTCTTTGCTATTGTAAACAGTGCTGCAATAAACATATGTGTGCATGTGTCTTTATAGTAGAAAGATTTTATGTCATGCTACAGCGTTTTTAATCTTTTGGCCAGTGTGAAACTAGTGAGGAATTTTGAGTGAGGGAATGGCATAACCAGATTTATATACTAGAAAAACATGCTCTGATCACTCTACAATGATTAAATAAAGAGAAAGGTAAGCGTAAAGGCAGAAAAATAGTAAGAGAATAGTTAACGGTCCATTGAGAGATGACTGACAGTGGACTGAGGGAAGAGGGGACAGAATTGAGATGTAAAGAGAAGGAATCAACTAGATATGATGTTTGATTAGATATCTGATGAGGCTCTTGGTTTGGTTTCTTCATAAGCTGACCCTTAAATGGGTCCTCGGCTGAGCACGGTGGCCCATGCCTGTAATCCCAGCACTTTGAAGACTGAGGCGGGCAGATCACAAGGTCAGGAGATCGAGACCATCCTTGCCAACATGGTGAAACCCCATCTCTACTAAAATACAAAAAAAAAAAAAAAAAATTAGCCAGGTGTGGTGGTGCCCGCCTATAGTCCTAGCTACTCAGGAGGCTGAGGCAGGGGAATTGCTTGAAACTGGGAGGCAGGTTCAACAACAACAACAAAAAAACAAAACAAAAAAATAAAAAAAAAAGAAAGGAAGAACACGGTTTTCCATGACTTTACAGAAGTCACCCACAAAGAAAATGTGAAAGGAACCATTTATCCAGATAAGCAAAGGATGTTTCAGCACTCTCCTTTTGTCCCTCTTGGGTCTTGCATTTCCCCGAACATTTATTAACAGAAGGCCCAGTGCAGGGGCTTAACCCTGGGTCCACACATCTTCCAATTCTATTCATCTTCACTCTCCACATGATTCATTTTTGCCTGTTTCCAACCTATTGCTTTGAAACTCTTAATCTGAATAATCACTCTTAAAAAGCCTCATTTCATTCCTTCCTTCCCAACAGTTATCAGACTTAGCAGATAGTGGAGGTGACTGACAGGTAGAATATGCAGACATTTGAAAAGCGCTGGAGCTCTGTAAACAAAGTGGTTGTCTTTAGCACTGACTTACACATTCCCACACCCCCCACCCCCAACCCTGGCTGCTCATCTACAGAACTCACAGCCCAAGGAAGCCCAGTCCTGGCATTTACAGTTATCTTCAAAAGTGTTAACCCATAAAATCCATACCATAAATAACTTCTATTGTTACTGTGGAGGTGGGTGACAAAAGCCCAACTCAATGGACTTCTGCTAACCAAGCACAGAAAACAGTATCAAATAATCCTAGGCTGATGTATTTACTCCCAAACCAACTCCGAAATCACAGAATCTGAGAGGGGTGTTAACCTAAGAGGTCTGAGTCACGAGCTGATAAATAGTTTCTTTCTGGTCCAATGTGAAAGCTGCACTATGAACAAAATAATACCTTTGTGGGATCAGGTCAAGCCCTGTTTTGTTGTGGATCCATGATGGGCAGAAACAATGGCAAAACGGAGTGGTAAATTTATGTGGTGGGAACTCTAGCCAAATTTTTATGGTCAGGCAAGATTTTATACTTCTTTGCGAGGCACAAATAAATGCATCTCGCTGACAGCATGTTTATCCAGTGGCATAAAATTAAACCAAAGGATCCCAGACCAAACACAACCTTTAGCTTATTTTGTACCCTGGTACACAGCTCCTTTCTTTATGAATCCCCCAAAGCTGTAGGAGCTACACCTATGTTTTCCCCCACTAGTAAAAGCACAGCCAGATGAGTAGGAGAAGCAAAATAGTGACCAAGTTTCATGATTTCTGTTCTGATATTTGTTTCTATGTTTGTTCAACTCTTCTCATCAGTGGGAAGAATATAAACGCTTCACAAGATAATTATGTGGTTTGAAAGTGAACAATCTTGATACAAACATGAAATATTATTCCATTTTACTACTTAGGATCTCGAGTGTTAAAATATACAGATTGGGTAGAATGTTAAATATAGGCCCCAGATGAACTTGTTTCTTAACAAGGAAAAGAAAGGGGAAACAAGGGAAGAAGAAAGAAAGAAAAAACTCCTGGGAGACATGGCTGAGGACCAACAGAATAAAAGGAATAAAACTTCACTCACTAACTCAGCCCAAGATTGAGGAGGCCTATTGGGATCATATAATATTTTTAAAGATGGCTCTATAATTATTAAATTATTTTATAATTGTAAGATAATTACTAAATTATTGCATTAAATAATTGTTTAATTATTTTGAATACAGAGGATGACAAGTGCCATTAGCTCATCAAGAATTGCCAAGAAAATCTTTAAAGCCTGCTTTAACAAGAGGCAACCATCATTTATCGTTGACATCACTCATGATCTGCAGGCGTATGGCTGTTGTTCAGTTCTGGAGAACCATGTACGTTCTTAAGAAGATGGAACACACTCATCCTTGTTTACATAAACAAATAATTTACCAACATTTTTTGGTCCCATAAATAGAGCAAAGCTAAGCTTCAGTCTTGCTCCTGACCAGATCTTCAATAAATTTCAAAGCAATGGGACCCAATTAAATGCAGTTTCATGGGATGTACTCTCAACATATAGAGGACACAGGGCTGGTTGATTCAGCTAGGACACATTTCTGTTGATGCCATTATGCTTTGCCAAGCGACTCTATTGTGTAAACAAAATAGAATGTTGCATCCTCTTATGGATGACCAATTAACTCTGGCAGTCCAAAAACAATCCTGTTTACTCTCGGAACATAACTCTGTGTTTCAGTTTTATGCATCCCCAAGGATCTTTCTTTCTAGAGAAAGTCAGTTCAAGAAGGAGGAGCAGAGTGGGTTATGTGGGACAGCATATAGACACCAGGCCAGATGCAGTCCTGAGTGTCCTCAGCTGTCACCTCCACAGGGCTCCCAGAGGAAAGGGCGCCACTCTCACCCCTAGACACAGCTTCCAAGCTTTCTTGGCTGACACCCACTTCCATGTTTGTAGGTAGGTTCTGGATCTCTCGTGCGCCTACCCACACTGCTTTTCTTTTCTTCGTCACCTGCTCTCTCCTCCTTTCTCCTTTATGGTGAGATTGCATTTCAGCTTGCAATTGACTTTCTATTTGACCTTAGGCAAGTTACTTAGCATTTCTTTTTTTTTTTTTTTTTTTTTAAATTATACTTTAAGTTCTAGGGTACATGTGCACAACGTGCAGGTTTGTTACATATGTATACATGTGCCATGTTGGTGTGCTGCACTCGTTAACTCGTCATTTACATTAGGTATATCTCCTAATGCTATCACTCCCCCTTCCCCACTCCCACAACAGGCCCTGGTGTGTGATGTTCCCCTTCCTGTGTCCAAGTGATCTCATTGTTCAATTCTCACCTATGAGTGAGAACGTGCGGTGTTTTGTTTTCTGTTCTTGCGATAGTTTGCTGAGAATGATGGTTTCCAGCTGCATCCATGTCCCTACAAAGGACACGAACTCATCCTTTTTTATGGCTGCATAGTATTCCATGGTGTATGTGTGCCACATTTTCTTAAGCCACCGTTTCCTCCTCTGTGAGATGCAAATAGTATCTAGCTCATAACATTAAGTATTAATAAGATAATACATGTGAAATACGTATTATAGGTTCTGATATATATTAAGTTCTCTATCAAAGGTATAATTGAAAAGGTTCTTTCTAAAGTTACTAGGTGACTTACTATCCTGTAATCTAAAGAATGATTCTCAGACATTTAGCTTTTTCCATTGTTTCACTCTGTTGACCACCCTAGTCTTTTCTACTCCCCTGGTTCTTCTTTCACTTCTGACTGCTCCTGTTTTATCACTTGTGTTGCTGCTGTTGTTATTTTTTCTTTCCCTCTTGTCAATGTAGAGATCCTTCAAGTCTCAGCCTTCTTTGTGGATATCCTTTTTTCCCCCTCAAAAAATGATGCCCAAAGTCTAGTTCCAACCCCAACCTCTACCTTCAGTCAAGTTTCCCTCTTCCTACCTTTCCTGTGAACATTTGTGCATGGAAGATGAATCATCACCATGCAAACTCTGCATGTTCATAAACAGGAACTTTGCAGCTACACAGCATGACTTAAGCTATAGACTCAACTCCACAAACGTGATACTGTGCCTATAAAAGTCATGCAATGGGAAGATGCCATTGTCCTTCCAAGAACAATTCATTACATCAAATGATACATATCAAGCAAGTATTCATGAGAATATCATCAGTAGATTGACTATACGATGAGTATATTATTGAATATCACAGGACATATATCATGTGGGTATTTCATGAATACATATATCATGTATTCATATGTCATATGTCATGTGGGTATTTCATCATCAGTTGGTTGAGTATGTCGCTGAGTCTCAGAAAAACATTTCTATTCAAGATCAAATGAAACGCAAATGAGCGTAAGTGATAATTATTCATCATAACAAAATAACATTATTTGAGACAACAAAAGATAAACATAAAGTGATATATTATTGGGATAAATTATTTTCAGTCTCCCTTAAGTATCTCCGGAAATACTCATTTACTGGTTGATCTCAGATGATTCTGTCTCAGGAAAGACTGATAGATTTGCTTTATTACTTAGAGTTTATAATTTTCTCAAGCAGATTCAAATTTTCAAAGTAAAGCTAATTCTTCAGACAATCACCTACTGCTGAAATCTCTGAGAGTTCACTTAAAATGGTTCTTTAGATCTAGAAACAATTTCAGAGAGGCAAAAGTTCTTAGATGCTTATAATTACAAATGCAGATAATCTTAGCACAGTACTAGCAAACCAAATCCTGCAACATATACACAATAACCAAGTAGAATTTACCCCAAAATTCAAGGTTGGTTTAACATCTGAAAACAGACTAATGTAATGTACCATATTAATAAATTTTTCCTTTTTTAAGTTTTGTCTTTTCTTGAACAACAACAAAAAACTCATAAGATTATCTCAAAAGATGCAGAAAAAGCATCTGACAAAATCCAATACCCTTTCATGATGAAAACACTCCACAAACTAGAGATAGATGGGAACATCCTCATCTTGCAAAAAGCATCATGAAAAATCCATAGCTAACATTATATTTAATGGTAAAAAACTGAATGCTTTTTCCCAGGATGAGAAAGACAACTATGTTCGTTCACAAATGTTATTGTACTAGAGGTGCTAGCTGTGACACTCAGACAAGTAAAAGAAGTAAAAGACAAGCAAATTGGAAAGAAAGAAACTATCTGTATTCACAGATGACATAATCTTGTATATAGAAAATCCTAAGGAATCTACGAAAAGAACCTACTAGAACTAGTAAATGATTTTAGCAAGTTTCAGGATACAAGATCAACACACAAAAATCAGTTCTATTTCTATTTAATAGCAATGCACAAACTGAAAATGAAATTAATAAGTCAAGTCTATAATAGCATCAGAAATAAAATATCTAGTAATAAATTTAAAGAGGTGTAAGATCTATACCCTGAAAACTATAAACATTGCAGAAAGAAATTAAAGATCTAAATAAATGGAAAGACATTCCATGTTCATGGATTGGAAGACAATACTGTTAAGATAGCAAAATTCCCCAAATTGATTTACAGCTTCTACACAATCCCTATCAAAATATCAGTTGTTTTTTTCTGAAGAAAGCGCATATTAAACACATGTGATAATGCAAAAAAAATACAAAATAGTCAACACAATTTCAAATCAAAGAATAAAGTTACGAGACTCATACTTTCCAATTTCAAAAGTTATTATGAGCTAAATTAAATAAGATAGGGTAGGAAAGACCAACATAAAGGTAGAATTCTCGTATGATTCAGCAATCCCACTACTGGGTATTTATCCAATGGAAAGGCAATTGCTATGTTGAGGAGATATCTACACCCTCATGTTTATTGTAGCACTACTCACAATAGCCAAAATACAGAATCAAACTTGATGTCCATCAGCAGATGAATGGATAAAGAAAATGTGGTATATACAATATTCATTCATTCAAATGAAATACTATTTAGCCATAAAAAAGAATGAATTCCTGTTATTCAAGGCAACATGGATGAGCATGGAGGATATTATGTCAAGTGAAATAAGGTGGGTCAGAAAGGTAAATGCCGCATATTCTCACTCATATGTGGGAGCTAAAATAGTTGAGCTCATAGAAGTAGAGAATAGAATTGTGGTTATTACAGGCTGGGAAAAGTAGGAAAGAGGGGGAATAAGGAGAGGCTCGTTAATGGATATGAAATTACAGCTAGATAGGAGGAATAAGTTCTAGTGTTCTATAGAACTACAGGGTAGTATAACAATACTTTATTATATATTTTCAAATGGCTAGAATAGGTTTTAACAGTTCCTAATGCAAAGAAATATTAAATGAGCGAACAGATATGCTAATTACCCTGATTTGATCATTAGACATGCTGCATACAGGTATTGAAATATCACTCTGTACCCCACAAATATGTAAAATTATTACGTGTTACTTAAAACATTTTGAAAACATAAACCCATAGATTAATGAAATAGGCAAGAGAGTCCAGAAATAAACTCTTACAATTACAGCCACTGATTTCTGACAATAAGAGACAAAATGCTCTTTTTCATAAATGGTAGTGGTACGACTGAATATCCACATGCAAAACAATGAAGCTGACTCAGAAATCAAAATATAAAAGCTAAAAATAAAAACTCTTTGAATAAGATATAGAAGTAAATCTTAGTGAGCTTGGAGTAGTCGGCAAAGACTTCTCAGATACAACACCAAAAGCACAAGTAACAAAAGAAAAAATACGTAAAATGCATTTCATCATATTTTTAAACTTTTTTGTTTCAAAGGACACCATCAGAAAAGTTAAAAGATAACTTGCAGAATGAAGGAAAATTTTTACAAATTCTGTATGTGATAAAGGACTTTTATCCGGATTACATAAAATCTCTTTCAACTAAAAAATAAAATGACAGCCCAATTAAAAAATAGACGAAAGATTTAAATAGACGTTTCTCCAAATAAGATACACACATGGACAAATAAGCATGTGAAGAGATGCCCGATGTCATTAGCCATCAGGAAAATGCAAACCAAAACCACAATAAGACACCACTTTACGCCCACTAGGATGACTATAATATAAAAGACAGATAATAGGCCAGGTGCCATGGCTCATGCTTGTAATCCCAGCACTTTGGGAGGCCAAGGTGGGTGGATCACTTCAAGTCAGGAGTTTGAGGCCAGCCTGGTCAACATGGTGAAACCCTGTCTCTACTAAAAATACAAAAATTAGCCAGGTGTGGGGGTGCACGTCTGTAATCCCAGCTACTCAGGAGGCTGAGGCACGAGAATCCCTTGAACCCAGGAGACAGAGGTTGCAGTGAACTGAGATCACACCACTGCACTCCAGCCCAGGCAACAGAGTGAGAAAAAAAAATTTAAAAAGATAATAACAAATGTTGGTGAGGATGTGGAGAAATTGAAACCCTTATTCGCTACCACTGATACAACCACTTTGGAGAGCAGTTTAGCTGTTCCTAAAAGTGTTAAGCATAGAATTATCATATGACCCAGTAATTCCATTTTTAGTTAAACATATGAGAGAATTTAAAACACATGTCCACAAAAAGTTGTACCTGAATGCTCATAGAGGTATTTTTCATAATAGTGCCAAAGTAGCAACAACCCAAACGTCCACCAATTGATGAATGAACAACGTGCGGTGTGTCCATACAATGGGATTTTATTCAGCCATATAAAGGTATGAAGTTCTCATATATGCTATAACATAGAGGAACCTTGAAAATGTTATGCTAAGTGACAAAAGAGCATATATTTCATGAATCCATTCATGCAAACTGTTCAGAACCCTATTTTTAGATCTGCCTTTACTACACTATCTTACTTAATTTAGCTCATAATAACTTTTGAAATTGGAAAGTATGAGTCTTGTAACTTTATTCTTTTATTTGAAATTGTGTTGACTATTTTGTATTCTGTGCATTATCACATGTATTTAACATGCAATTTCTTAAGAAAAAACAACTGACATGTTGATAGGGATTGTGTAGAAGCTGTAGATCAATTTGGGGAATTTTGCTATCTTAACAATATTGTCTTCCAATCCATGAACATGGGATGTCTTTCCATTTATTTTGATCTTCTTTAATATGAAATGTTTAGGAGAGACAAAACTATGAAGTCAGAGACCAATTAATGGTTGCCTAGGGCTAAGGTGAAGGAGTCTGGGGGGAGATGGGGAGTGACTGCTCATGGCACTGGAGTTTCTTTTCTGGGGTGATGAAAATATTATATTATTGATTGTGATAACTGATGCACAACTCTGTGAATATACTAAAAACCACTGAATTATACATTTTAAATGAGTGACTTGAATGGTATATAAACTATATTTTGATAAGGTTTTTTTTTTTTTTAAGTTGAATACCCTTATTTACCTATCACATCAAATCTGCAATAAAATCCAGCAAAATGGATGCAAAGTAGGATGATGTTCTTGATGTTATAAAGAGTAGTAGTAGGGTAGCTGGGCACAGTGGCTCATGCCTGTAATCCCAGCATTTGGGAGGCTAAGGCCGGCAGATCACTTGAGCCCAGGAGTTCGAGAGCAGCCTGGGCAACATGGCAAAACCCTGTCTCTACAAAAAATACAAAACAAACAAACAAACAAAATAGCCAGTCATGGTGGTGCACTCCTGTAGTCCCAGCTACTCGGGAAGCTGAGGCAGGAGGATCACTTGAGCCTGGGGAGGCTGAGGTGGCAGTGAGTCCTGACTGTGCCACTGAACTCTAGCCTGGGCAAAAGAGTGAGATGCTGCCTCAAAACAAAGAAGGGCGGCTAGTAGTAAGGTTTGGGACACTCTCTGATGACATTACAGCTAGGGCTACTAAAATCCTGCCCGATAGCATCATCCTTTTCCATACGAGGTGCTGTTTTAACTGGGCTTATTCCAGATCCAGAAGCCCCATTTCCGAACTTTTTATGAAGCTGGACTGAAACATACGGCTTAGCACAGTGGTTCTCCTACTGTGTAGTTCCCAGACCAGCAGCATCAGTACCACCAAAGAACTTGTTAGAAACGCGAATTCTCAGGCCCATAAGACAAGGAATCAGAAACTCTGGGATGGGGCCCAGTACTACACGTTTTAGTCTGGCCTCCAAGGGTTTCTGATGCAGATTCAAGTTTGACCACACTGCTTTACCCTAAGCCTAAGGAACCTAGTGCCAAACCCAGGTCTCAGGATCTCACATCACTTGGCCATGTCCTTGGTATGCGAAGGCAAAGAAAATAGAAGCGATACCCTTTTCATGCATGAGTGTATTGATCACTTTTTATGCTCTGTCTCACATCCTCTTGTCCTTCATTTTTACTTTGGATATGACTATAGCAGCTGGATGGTTCCATATAGGTGTATCTGGAGAGCAACTCACCTCTCAGCTGCACCTGGTGCTTCCTGCCCTGCAGCTTTTTGCTCTACTGTGGAGCCTGCTCTGCCATTCCATCGCATAGGCTAATCTGGAATGAAGGATTTAACTACCTCCCATCCAAGGGATATGGGACCCAGGGGATCAATGCTCCCCAGTTCAGCATTCCAGGCAGACAATGTCAGGGTACCTTCACATGTTCCCAGCAGGACTGAGTTCCCGTCTTCTATGGTTGTAACTGGCTCAACAGCCTTTGGACTGGCTTTCTCTCCTTCCTGGTACACTTTCTCAGTTCTCCACTCATTGGGATCACACCCCCAAATAAACTACCCTACACAAGCCTTTGTTTCAGGCTCTGCTTCCTGAAAGCACCCAAGGTAAGTCACTGATCCTTGTGAACATGGGCCAATAAGTGCCCTGGAATTGAATCAATGACATCAGTTTCTCTCCTCTAAGAGAGGACCAAGGAAATTAACTGAGAAGCTTACCCTGGGTTGAGCTGGCAGCTCCTCTCTCCTTCCTCCAGAGGCTAACACTGAGATGATGCACAATTTTCAGTTACTATCCCAAATAAATTATTAATTTATCTCAGAGCTAAAATCACATGTAACTTATAGGAGGGAAAGAAGGAACTGGAATGAGAATTAGGAGTTCTAGCTGTGTGTCTCTTCAGGCTCTTTCATAAGCCACCACCCCAAGTCGCTCCCTGTGTTTCCACTTTCTGCTGCATGCACTGGTGGGTGTGGGTATGTTAACCTCCTGATCTGTGAAAGGAGAGGCTTGAACAAGAAGTCCCAAGGTCCCCTCCCAGTCCAAGCTGTCCCTGATTCTGTATCTGGAGAAATGTGCAATTCACACAGCTTGAAAAATCCACAGGAAGTAGGTAAGGAAATCTCAGAATCAAACAGAAATCTCAGAATCAGATTCTCAGAATCTGATTCTCAGAATCAGAAGTCTCTGCCCCTACTTCTGACATGTTGAACTTCCTCGTATGAGGTCCTTGCCTGCGGTGTTCATGGACAGAAACACCCACTTCTGCACAGAATCACCCTTCTAGAAATATTTGTGTAGTGAACATATCTCTTGTTACACAAAAGGAAGGGTTGGTTGTTTATTTTGGGACAATCCTACAACCGTACCCACTACTACAAAGGTTGTTACTGCTCTGCTAATGGGAAATGAGGTTTAAAAACATTATCAGTGCATTTACGAACATCTTTATCCTCTCTCTATGCCTTTATCATAAGATGTCTTGTTTTCACCCCTTTGGGAGCTCACGAAGACCCTTTGTAGGGTCTGGCTCCACTAGACTGTTGGGAAGAGTCCCTTGCGCCTTCTCTCCACATCTCCACCATCCCAGCTTGGGACTGGTCTGGCTGCAGCCCCAGCCTCCAACATGCCCTCTTCTCCTGCCTCCCTCTGCCTGCCAACTCCCCTCAGGTTGTCTACTACTAGGTAATGGATGTCTCTTCCTTCTCCCTGCTCACCGACTGCCCCTCCTTGAGGGCTGTGGCTCGTGGGTGATTTAATATTTATGTGGTTTTAGGCTGCAGCTCCATGGATCTCACTTTTATGTTAGACGCCTTCACCTCTCTGGGTCCTCTGGGGGATCTGGGATCTGCAAGGAAAGAGCTAAGTGGGCGGAGGCTTCTCCCCTATCACCCCACTCCATTTCAGCAAGATACTGGCAGGGAAGTCATTCAAAAGGCCAGATGAAAGTTTAGCCAGAGAGACAAGACAGACTGGCTATGCACATTGGCCTCTGGGAGGATGGGGAGGTGCAGAGAGGGTGGGCTGCAAAGGGCTCTCATCTCCGGGTTGGCCCCAGACACCCCTTCTCCCACTGTTCAGAGGAAAACTCCATGTTGGAAGGAAACTATGTAAAATTAATCGGTAGCTAAATATACAGTCTTCCTCCTGATAATCTGTTATAAATGACATCACCAAGTGCACTCTGTGGGCAACAGCACTGAGATCATAACATCAAGGAGAAAAATGAGCTTGGTGTTGGCAGGGTGGTGGGCAAGAGCACAACCCTGGGGCCAGGCTGTTGGCATTAAAATTGCAGCTCCACCTTGGGCAAGTCACTGGGCTCCCCTGTGCCTCTCTTCTGTCACTTAGAGAATGGGATTCCTGGCCAGGCGCGGTGGCTCACACCTGTAATCCCAGCACTTTGGGAGACTGAGGCAGGAGATCACTTGAGGCCAGGCGTTCAAGACCAGCCTGGCCAACATGGCGAAACCCTGTGTCTAACAAAAATACCAAAATTAGCCAGGCATAGTGGTGCACACCAGTAATCCCACCTGCTCGGGAGACTGAGGCCAGAGAATCACTTGAATCTGGGAGGCAGAGGTTGCGGTGAGCCAGTATCACGCCACTGCACTCCATCCTGGACAACAGAGCAGGACTCTGTCTCAAAAAAAAAAAAAAAAAAAAAGAGAGAGAGAGAGAAAGAACGGGATTCCTATTTTACAGAATTGTTTAGAGGATAATCAGTAACTATAAGGCCCGTAACTGTTTGCTGCCATGATCCTTGTCATTTTTATTGCTGCTGTTGCACTAACACTGTAGAATGGTGGAACTGTGGGTCCTGAGACAAACTCAATCCTGGGTCCCCCAGAAGATGATCCCATCCCTGTAACCAATATGGGAGTGAGTGCATGTCAGTCAGGATGACCAACAGAACTTTTCTTCAGAAGGTGGGGCAGGATCAGTGCCAACATTCGTCAATTTTTATCCACATGAGAAACAGGAAAGGAGTCTCGGGGCTGCTTCCTGCTTGGCTGAGGGCCACCTCTGGACCTGCAGCTGACCAGCAGGGCTCCACAGACCCCAGCCTTTGTAGTTTTCTCCCTCCCAGATCTAATCTGTATCCCTTCTTGTCTTCCTTTCTTATACCTCTGGGAACTGCTTGGAACATACGGTCACTAGGTTTCTCCTTCCATGGGTCACTGCAGTGTCCACTATTCTAATTCAGACCTTCAAGAAACTGTCTGTGATCCCAGCCTTGTTAGGTAGCCTTCCTATAAATGGGGAGTCATCTCTTTGGAGTGGAGGTGATACTGCAGACTCTGAGCTATGAATATAGCTGGATCCTTCCTGGGCCAGACTGTGCAAAAATGACTGCCAGTAATCCCTCCCATCCCTCTCTACATGCACATGGCCTCTCCATCAAGAGGTGAAATCTGGTTTCTCTCCCATTAAATTCAGGGTAGTCTTGTGACTTGCTTGGACCAAGAGAGTGGAGCAGAAGCAATGCTGTGGCAAGTCTGGGACCATTCCTGGAAGCTTCTGCTTTAAGCCTCTTGGAACACTTAGGAAGCTTAGCCTAGCCTGCTGCATGATGAGGACATGGGATGAGGATGGGAGAGAAAAGTCCAGCCTTCCAGGGTCCAGATGAGCCCAGCCCCAGCTGCCCCCACCAGCTGAATGCAACCACAGGCACGAGCTCAGGCAAGACCAGCAGAAGAATCATCAAGGTCACCCTCAGTATTGCAAGAAATAATAAAGTGTGGTTGTCTTAATTCACTAATTTTGGGGATAGTCTGTTAAGTAGTGACAGATAACTGATACACTTTTCAAATTCCCCAAAGCACCCATATTCAGTTCATTGGTGCTCAAGTTGACATCGTTATGTTTACAGAATTACTGAGAATTCATGCGCTCTCAACTTTTGAAATGGTAGGGGGAACACCATACAGGAAGGCAAAAATCAGGTCGTCAGTTTTATTGCTTACGCAGCTTGGCAAAATCACAATGACAATTAGCTTTTAACAAGTAGTTCCTTTGTTTCTCTGCTGGGTCATTTAGGGTCCTCCTTTAGTACCAACTCTTGAACACCTAGTTCTTTTCTAGCACGTCTTGGCCTTCCTTCTAGTTGAGCTTGTATTTGAGAGTCTTTCTCTTCTTCCTTCACCCTCAGAAGCCTTGGAGTCTGGGTCGCAGGTCCACACTACCAGATCAGAGCTGCTCTTTCTTCACCGTTACCGAATATCACAAGGGAATCCTCCCCTGGGTTCCCACAGGCTGAAATGCTCTGGCTTTACCTCATTTACATATGAACCCTTAATTCCTGTAGTCACATTTCTGCTGCAAGATAGCAGAAGGAAGCGATAGAGCTATTGCAGCCAGTCTTTCTGAATGTGGCATGTCAAGGCAGCTTTTGTGCTTTTATGTCTTACTTCAGGTGAACAGCATATTCCTAAATCATCCTGTTTAAACATCTAGAGTGCTGCTAATTTCCACAGTTATCCCTCAAAAAACTATGTCTTGTTATTCTATATACAAATTGAACACGTCGCTTGTAGAAAAATTTAAAAATAACAGACCAAGGCCAGGCGCGGTGGCTCACGCCTGTAATCCCAGCACTTTGGGAGGCCGAGGCGGGCGGATCACGGGGTCAGGAGGTCGAGACCATCCTGGCTAAGACGGTGAAACCCCATCTCTACTAAAAAAAATACAAAAAATTAGCCGGGCGAGGTGGTGGACGCCTGTAGTCCCAGCTACCGGGAGGTTGCAGCAGGAGAATGGCGTGAACCCGGGAGGCAGAGCCTGCAGTGAGCCGAGATTGCACCACTGCACTCCAGCCTGGGCGACAGAGTGAGACTACGTCTCAAAAACAAAAAGAAAAAAACAGACCGAAAAGGGGGCGGGTGTAGTGAATCACTCATAATTCTACCACTTTGAAATAACCACAGTAAAGGCTGGAGATTACTATTTCAGATCTTTCACTCATGTTTAAATAGTTATAATGAAAACCATTTGACCAGGGTGTGCATACTAATTTTTAATTTGTTAATTTCATTTAGTATATTACGAACAGAGCTTCATATCAACAAAGACAAACTGACAATATCATAGATAACAGGCCAGGGGCACTTTAGTGGCCTCGTAGTTTTCTATTATATGAATGTACTACATACATTTTGGATATTTTTTTTTTTCAGTGAACTCTCTGTTGCTGGGCACATAGATCACTCCATGTTTTTCCATATTTTAAACATTATGTATACGGTAAATATATAGAATGTATGCAATTTTATGCACATCGTTTAATTAATTCAGGAATCCCCCACTGTTGTATATTTAGGCTTTTCCCAGCTTTTCAACAATCTAAGCAGTGCAACATCTTTTTCATCCATCTTTGCAGTTTCAGTAGTAATTTGTGAGGAAGCAAGATTAATAGCAAAATTCAAAGTCACCTTGAACCATGAATCACAGGACGGCCAAGGAAAAGACTGATAAACCTTTTGTTAAAAGTCTTCTGGTGGCTGGGTGTGGTGGCTCACGCCTGTAATGCCAGCTCTTTGGGAGGCCGAGACAGGCAGATCATGAGGTCAAGAGATTGAGACCATCCTGGCCAACATGGAGAAACCCTTTCTCTACTAAAAAAAAAAATACAAAAATTAGCCGGGCATGGTGGCATGTGCTTGTAGTCCCAGCTGCTTGGGAGGCTGAGGCAGGAGAATTGCTTGAACCCGTGAGGTGGAGGTTACAGTGAGCTGAGATCGTGCCACTGCACTCCAGCCTGGGTGACAGAGCAAGACTCCGTCTCAAAAAACAAACCAACAAAAAGGCTCTTCTGGTATGAAAAGGACCTGCTTAGCAGGATGTGGCTCTAGGATACAAATTCGAGGTGGCTTTTCCACGAGTAGTCACTCCCTGGACTATCACTTTGGGGCTAGAGGCTCAAACTGTTACGTGAGTGAGTGGAAGGGAGAGAGGAGAGCGGTTCCAACATCCTCAAAGCAGATGCATGCCAAACCCCTATCCAGTCTGTGTGCGGCTGCTGAACGTGAGGTTGCCGTGTGCTTTACCCACTGCTAAAGACCTCATCCAAATCAGAGGCTGAGTGCAGTTGATTCTCCCTTGACAATATATTTTTCTACACTGTTCCTTCTACACCCTGGTACCAGGCCTCAATCACTTCTCGGGCTATTGCAATGGCCCCTGATTGATATCCGTGCCCTCTATCACTCTTCTTCCAAGACTTCCTAAAGGTCAGAGTTTGCTAGCCCCTGCTCAATCAGCCACAGTGGTAATAAGTAACACATCTTCTGTAGTAGGCATTGCCAAATGCCGGAATGAAAAAATAATCATTTGACTAATAATTATTACACATCGGGTAGTTTGCTAGGTGCTCAGGAAACAAAAAGGAAGCAGTTATGGCTCCCTGTCCTCCAGGGACTCAGGTCTGATGGTGAAGACAGGCAAACAAGCAGTGACAGGGGACTATGACATGGACTCTCCTAGAGCCAGGTCATGAGAAGGATTCCAGAGATGCCTTAATGCACGCGACCAAGCAAAGCCATCTTGGAGCAGGTAATCCATGAGTTGATTCTCAAAAGAAAAGGACAAATCTGTCAGACAGGAAAAAGGAGGTCCAGTCCCTGCCTTTTTGTGCCTAGATGAGGAAGCGCCGCTTTCCAAGAACTCTGGCTCTTTCTAGCTAATCCAAATCATCCACCACGTCACATCCCCTGCACCGCTATCTGTGTAAGTTGCCAGCCTCCCACATCAAGTGTCTCAGGTATCTCTGCCTCGGTGTCTCTGGATTTCGCCCAGCCTCGTGCAGGTGCAAGCCAGAAGTACGTGGCAAATAATGCACCAGGGGGATGGGAATGGGTGGCCCTATAACCCAGCCACCAGTGGGACATGCTACATGGCACTGCAGAGGGTCTTCCGTGGGGCTGAATTCCAGGTGGCCACAGTGACAATCAGCTCATTCGTGCGTCCCATGACTGGCTTTTCCTCCCATCCAGTTGCGTTTTGCCCACTCCCTCACTTCTGTCCCCTGGATCCACTCCCATATGAACTACCTGCAGCCAAGTTCTTGTCTGAGACTCTGCTGTTGGGAAAACCTAAAATAAGGCACAGTCTACACTGCCTGTGGTTCCGGGGTCCTAAGCAAGATCGAGGGCTCCATCTTAGATCAAAGGGGCCAAAGAAGAAAGAGGAAAGGAGTCCATTTGGGGTCTACGCTCCACTCCTCCTTGTCTGACTTTGCACTCTCTCATCTCATCTCATCTCACACAGACTCCAACTTCCTTGAACCTGAGGAATCCTAGTGTGTTCTCACCACCTCTGTGCTGCCTGCCCTGGAGGGAGTTTTCAGACGCTGGGGCAGCTCCCACACAGGTCTGCTTAATGACTTTCTGGAAGAAATCAGAGGTGACAGAGCACTGTAGAGTATCACAATGTGCCGGCTCCGAAGCCCTGTGCCCTGGGCGACTGGAGAAGGACAGGACAGATGGCAACTGTCAGGCCATTAATTGCACGATGTTTCTCAGAGGTGGCCAGGAAAAGGCTTTGCTGGTGGCTCAGTTTCTGTCCAATCACTATTAGAGTGGAGGAGAGAAGGGAGCACTGTGACTTCTTCCCTGCCCACTCCTCATCTGCCTTCGCAAGCCCCAGGCGTGTGACGTTGAGCAGCTTTGTCACAGGGTCAGAGTGAGTGTGGATAGTCAGGGTTGGCCTTGAGGAGCTGCAGCAGGAGGTACCCCATGAGCCCAATACTGGGGTCTCTGGGGAAGGGTCTACCATGGGCCATGTTGATTCCGTAAGCATCTAAACCTCTGCATGCCTACCCTCTCTTCTCTCTCTGCCCCCACAATAGCTTACCAAGATCCCCTTTAAGCTCCCAGCACCCCTCCTTTACCCCATACCCACATTAAGACTATTCTGACAGAAGTATGTCTATAAGGATCAGAGTCATAAAATAAACAAACTTAAGGACTTAGCTAACATTTCATAGCACTTTGAGATTATTATTATTATTATTACTTTTTTTTTTTTTTTTGAAAGAGAGAGAGTCTCGCTGTGTTGCACAGGCTGGAGTGCAGTGGCACGATCTCAGCTCACTGCAACCTCCACCTCCCAGGTTGAAGCAATTCTCCTGCCTCAGCCTCCCAAATAGCAGGGACTATAGGCATGCATTAACATGCCCAGCTAATTTTTGGAATTTTTTTTTTTTTTTTTTTTTTTAAGTAGAGACGGGGTTTCACCATGTGTTAGCCAGGCTGGTCTCGATCTCCTGACCTCAAACAATCTGCCTGCCTTCGCCTCCCAAAGTGCTGGGACTACAGGTGTGAGCCACCATGCCTGGCCCACTTTGTGGTTTCTAAGGCGTAACTCATAACTCGCATATGTCATTTGAACCACCAAGTGTGCTATGAAGTAAACTTTACTGTAACCACCATTCTACAAAAGAGGAAAATGAGGCTCAGAGAGGCTCCATGGTATGCCCAAGGTCACCCGGCCAATGAGTGGTGACATCAGAGAAGGAACTCAGGTCTGCCTTTCTTTCCTCTACGTTCGCTGGAACCTCGGGCTCCTGGTAATCTGTGGGAAAAGATTCCAGTTTCCTTGGGAGGGAAGTTCATTGAAACACTAGGTCTTTGCTGCAAGAGCCTTTTTCATGGGGCTTGAGGAGCCAAGGAAAGAGAGATTCATGAACTCTGCACCACTCAAGAGGAACTTTAATTGAACAAGGTTTCTCAGAGGTGGCTAGGGAAAGGCTGTGCTGGTGGCTCAGTTTCTGTCCCATCAGAAACTCGTTCCTCTCTTCCTGCCTTTGGAGGCCTTGGGCCTTGAGATCACCTATGGCAACGTAGCTTCCCTGCTCAGGGTCACGTCCTCATGTGCAAGTGTGGAGAAGAAGCATGTTCACTCATTGACTCAAACTCCTCCGCTCATTCACCCATATTCATTTGTCAGTGACCCAATAAGGCTGGCACTTGCAAGGCTCTGGAATAGAACCCAAAGGAAGCAGCGAGCATCTAAATAGAGGCCTGCAATATGGGATAAGTCTTCCGGCAGAGAGCTGGGCAGATCTGTGCGACCGCCAAGGCTATGGGTGTGAGTATCTTTGTGACAGGAGAAAGCTCTGTATTCACATCTGTATCCCTGAGTTATAAAACAGTCACTGTTTCTAAGAAGCAAAAGGCATGTTCCTCCACGTGTCCTGTGAAAAGATGTTGAAGTGCCACCTGTCAACACCCACTGAATGTTTAAAGATCCTACAGCCAGCTGTGCCAAGGCCAGGATTCCATCCACACCTTCTCAGAGCACCAAGGGTTGAAATAATGCTTTCTGATCCAAAGGCGGGGCTTCCAGGGGAGCACACTAGTGTTCTTGTCACAGGTGATGTTGGCATCATGTGGCAGTCTCCCTCCCCCAGATAGGCATCCCAGATCTTCAGGGAGAGGGCATTGTGGCCAGGACTCTAGCCTGGCTTTGGCATCAAACCTAAAATCCGGACATGCATGTCTAGTGCTCTCCCGGAGGGCAGAGCCGGATAAGTTTGTGTTGCAGCCACCAGTATTCTGTTAGAAGCCCTGCTCCCTGCATGCCAAGTTCAGGAGAGATGGCCACCTGTGAGTCGAAAGCAGACAATGATTTTCAGGTCCAGGGGCTTATTTCTCAAGTCCTCTCAAAAAGCTGTTTTTACTCACAACACTTCTGACACCAAATGCGTGAATTGTTTCTTCTTCTTCTTTTTTTTTTTCCTTACATCAACCAATTCTCCAACCTTTCAAACACCAGCTGGGTGTTCAAGAATTCAATTCAATTCAATTCTGATACTTACTACCTGGAGTTAGGGCAAACCTCAGCACTTAAAGGCTCAGTCCCACAAGACTGCTCCCTTTCTGGAACTCTGGCTGCAACTCTCAGGCCTCCTGTACTTTGAATGAACTGGCTATAAACAGGGTATTTCCATGACCCCCATCTTCATGCTCAGTAATTTCTGGAATGGCTCACAGAACTCAGGAACACACTTTACTGACTGTCGTCAGTTTATCATAAAGGAGAAAACCCAGGAACAGTCAGATGGAATAGATGCACAGGGCAACGTATGGAGAGTGGGGAGCACGGAGCTTCCATGCTCTCTCTGGGTGGTGGTAGAAACTTAATTGCCAATGCACCATCCTCCCAGGGCCTCCACACGCTCTCCAGACCAGAAGCTCTCTGACTACCACCCTCCATTGTTTAGGGGTTTGGTGATCTGCCCCCCTTGGCCTCCCAAAGTGCTGGGACTACAGGCATGAACCACCATGCCCGGCCACCTGAGGTCAGGAGTTTGAGATCAGCCTGGCCAACACGGTGAAACCCCATGTCTACTAAAAATACAAAAAATTATCTAGGAATGGTGGCGTGCATCTGTAATCGCAGCTACTTGGGAGGCTGAGGCATGAGAATCACTTGACCCCGGGAGGCGGAGATTGCAGTGAGCCAAAATCGCGCCACTGCACTCCAGCCTGGGAGACGGAGCGAGACTCCATCACAAAAAAACAAAAAGAAGAAGAAGGAGAAGGAGAAAGGAGAAGGGAGAAAGGAGAAAGGAGGAAGAAGGAAGAAAAAGAAGGAAGAAGAAGAAAGAGTTTTCATCATATCAGCCTGATGGATTATTAACTCAAGCTCCAGCTCCTGTCCTGTCCCTGGACGCTGCAGGAGATGGTAAAAATTCCAGGCCTCTAATCAAGCCTTCATCTTTCTGGCAACTGCCCCATTGTGAAGGTATCTAAGGGCTCACCAAGAATTGTTCCTTAGCACAAAAGATGCTCCTATCACCCAGAAAATTCCAAGGATTTAGGAGTTCTGTGTCAGGAACCAGGGACAAAGACCAAAAATCTATTTCTTATAGTCCCATACTCTCAACCCACTGGCTCTGACAGGTTCCCTCTCCACATGGACCAGAGAAACCCACCTCTGTGCCACCCTGAACATCACGGAGTGGGGCCTAAATATTCCTTATCATGCATGATCAGTCCCAGGTCCTCAAGCCACACCATGAGGGAGTCATTGCTGCTGTGTTCTTGTCACAGTGATGAAGACGTGGCACGCACACCAAAAGGCAGGTCACCCCCCGGCAGCTGCCGCACAGGGAGGCCCCCGCTGCTCTGCAGGCTCCTGGATCACCATCTCATCTGGACACAGACTTCTCCAGACGCTGCACTGGCAATTTGAATTCTGCCACCACCCGAGAGACAATGACAGAAAACATTCCTGCAAGCTTTGGAACCAGGGGTTAGGCAGGCTTCCAGTGGAATATCACATGACGGGTTGCTCTGTCAAAACCCTCGACTAATTCATTGGAATTTTTTTCTAAAGCAGTGAGAGTGGGTTAACAAGAGATCTGATCATCTAGACGCTCTCCAACCCCGGCACAGGCATCATCTACCCACTTGAGTTTAAAGGCCCGGAAAGCAGGAGGAGGCGGCTCCCAGCTGAATTTCCACGGAACCTGCTCTGCACAAAAGGAGGCAGAAGGCAAACCTGAGCTGGCAAAAGGGAGACAGGCTCGCAGCTCTCTCCCTTTCACCACATATGGCCCACATCCTCCCTCTATCATGGGAGGTGGGACCCATCAGCGGTGTGTTTATTTTACGACTGACAAAGAACAAAGGAGCCTTTTCAAAAGTTTTGGGAGCCCATGGATTCAGGCCAAGCTCTGATTACAGTGCGTGTTTATTCTTAAAGTGTCCAGATAAAGAATTCATAATTTTACCCATAAGGACGGACAAAAAGCAAGTTGTCCCCAGTCTATGGTACGCAGGGTAGCAGAGAGCTGCTATAAAACCAGAAAAAAAGCCCACAGATGACTCACCCAGCTGAAGAAGGTAAACACATTTATTGTCTTTCCATTTTTTTTTTTTTCCCCCAATGCTGGTACTTCTGTCTCTTTGCGCCAATGAGACGGGTAACGTTTTAATTAGGACGCTCACTTGTCTTCACTTTTCAAGACAGGTGGGGGAGGATGGTGGTGTTTGGATAATTGAATCCATAACTCCTGTGGTTATAAGTGTGCACAACTAATCAAGGAGAGTGTGTGTGCTTGAGAGAGAGAGAGAGAGGGGGAGCCCGAGGGGGAGGGAGGGAGACAGAGTAAGATGGATAACTGAAGGATACAGAGAAGAGAGGAAGTGACTGCACTCCACCGGCAGTGTGCGCGTCTCTGAATGGAAGGTACACAGAGCCACAGAGCCAGGGGAGCAGCCACTGAAGGCTTCTGTTTGTGTGCAGAGCTGGGAGGGTCAGAGGGAGGAGAACCAGAGGTGACAGCAAGACTAGAGGTTTGTGTGTGAGAGAAGCAGCTGGAAAGAGAGGGGGATGCAAAGGAGGAAGTGATCAGGGGGGCTGTGTGTGTGTGTGTTTGAGAGAGCCCTGTCCATGTGAGCTGTGGATCAGAGAAAAAGAGAGACAAAAAAGAAGAAATAGGGAAAGCTTGTATGTGAGAGAGCAAAGGGATTGTGGAATTTGAATGTGAGTCCATGCACGGGGGGCTCCAACCCATGCATTTGGTTTAATGCATCCCGTCTCGTCTATTTTAACTGTGTATTGTTTTTATTTATTTTTTTCATTCAAAAAGTCATTAAAAATAAGAATAGAAAACTGGAGGGGCCGGGCACGGTGGCTCACGCCTGTAATCCCAGCACTTTGAGAGGCCGAGGTGGGCGGATCACGAGGTCAGGAGTTCAAGACCAGCCTGACCAACATAGTGAAACTCTATCTCTACCAAAAATACAAAAAATTAGTTGGGCGTGGTGGCAGGCACCTGTAATTTCAGCTACTCAGGAGACTGAGGCAGAAGAATTGCTTGAACCTGGGAGGCAGAGGTTGCAGTGAGCCGAGATCATACCACTGCACTCCAGCCTGGGCGACAATGCAAGACTCCATCTCAAAAAGGAAAAAGAAAAAGAAAAACTGGAGGGAAGGAGAAATCACCCACAGACCTACCTCTCAAAAACAAACGAAGCAGGCTTTGCATTTTTTTTCTCTAGACGTAGCTGTAAATCCTATTTAATTGGACTTCAGAATTCAGTGGTGAAATTTACCTGTGAGAACTTGCATTAAGCATTTAGCAAAGGTTCCCACTGAGAGGAAGCAGGTGGGAAATGCTGTTTGTTGTCTCTTTTGGCCTGTACTTCTCTGAAGAAGCAGCTCTTCCAAAGGAACGTCTTATGTTCAATTACAGAACTGAATCAAGCCAATAAAGTCAAGCCAATAAAGAAGGGTAATGCATTTTGAAATCCCTCCCTTTTAAGCTTCCTCTGGATGTCACCTGGACAGGAAAGCCACGCCTCCACATCCCGTGGACAGGCAGATCAGCCTGGGAGAGTTAGTGCACAGATGTTTCTCCCTGCAGGCTCCCAGATGGGGGGATCTGACTCTCACCTCAAGGAATGCAGCCAGTTCTTATAAGCAAAACATCCACTCGCGTTTCTAACTTCAGTTATCTGTGGCTGGCTAGAACTTCAAATCTGCCATTTTCCAAGACTGTACATATCCAAGAATGACTTCATGTTGTCACTATACGTGAGATACTTTGTCTTGGCATGAGGTTCCTGGCTCACAAGCACTCAGAAAAGTCAGGCGCTTCCCCACTGTCTCTGGTCCTCGATACCAGACCAAAGACGAAGGCCAACCTAAATTTTATTTATCTGACTATACAATAATTTTTAAATTATCTCAAACATCTGGATACTTACTACATTTTTTTTTCTTTGCTTGTATATGCTGGTCATTTGGCAAGGTGCTTCATGCATGGATCTTTTACTTTTGTTTTTGCCTATAATGAACAGCACCCTTTTAATTTGGACCCCAGGGAAGCTCAGGGAAGGTGATTTGTCTGCATTTTTTATTAGGACACCTCAAAATTTGTAGATTTTCTTCAGGAACAGGTCTAATTTTAGTCTTTTCCCTGTGTTTCCTACCTATAATCTTCTGTCTCTCTCTCTCTCACTCTCATTCTCTCTCTCCCCCTCCCTCTCTCTCACTCTCTCTCACTCTCACTCTCTCTCTCTCTCTCTCTCTCTCTCTCACATTACTCTCAGAATTTTAGAAAACATTCTCAATTTGCCATCCTTATTACTGACTAGCCTTTGCTTGATGTCAGTTCTACCCTTTCCTTGCCCTGCCATCACCTAGCACAGATGGAACAGATGTGAGTCTGCCTGGAAGCCCTAACATTGATAAATCTCATCAGCCTCTCTCCATAGCAATGCTGTTCAGTCCGGGTGGTCCAGGTGGGTTGTCTCCCCCTCCTCCAGGCCCCTGGTGGCAACCACGGGACCATGGTCTGGTTAATCAGAGTACTCCATCCCACTGAAACCGGTTCAGATATGAGCCAATCCAAGACAGGTCAACCAGAACCCGGGAACATTTGCTAGAAGTAGAAGGAAAGGCTTTGCTTCCCTCTGGGATACTAAGCTGTAAGGATGATGCAAGTTGGGACTTGCTGGGGGCCGTATTCTACTCATATGGAAAGCCTTATTCTACTCATATGGAAAGCCGTATTCTATTCATATGGCTGTATTCTACTCAAAGCTGTATCTACTTAAAGCCGTATTCTACTCATATGGCTGTATTCTACTCACATGGAAAGCCTTCCCAAGAATGAAATTAAGGCAAATAGAAAGATAGGGGGGAGAGGGACGGGGGGAGAGGGAGGGAGGAAGGGAGGGAAGGAGAGAGAGAGAGAGAGACAGAGAGAGACAGAGAAAAGCATCACTGGAGCACCTTGATCCAGGTGTGCTTGAGCATAT
The DNA here is from genome assembly GCF_047675955.1 of Chlorocebus sabaeus. Classification (NCBI taxonomy): domain Eukaryota; kingdom Metazoa; phylum Chordata; class Mammalia; order Primates; family Cercopithecidae; genus Chlorocebus; species Chlorocebus sabaeus. Next base: position 11,171,709 of record NC_132919.1, on the reverse strand, counting down.
TACACACAATGAGCCAATGCTTCCTTCTTCCACATAACCTATTTTAAGTCGATTTTCTCTACCCTACAATGGCTAAGAATCCAGACCAGGACAGCTGGTTCTGCTGGACCTTGCTGGGATCTTCTCCCGTCCCCTCCAACTGGTTCTTGTAGATCTGCTTAATACAAACCACATAAGGAAAGCTGTAATGCCCAGTATATTTGTTCCCAAAGCTCTCCCAAACTCTACCCTTACCTAAAATGTTTTACTTGCAAGGAGACTCTGCCTGCCAAGATGCACTGTGCTACCACCCATCTTTCCACCTCATCCCCTTCCTATTTTCTGGAGTTTGCAGGGAAGAGTTGGGAAGGGAAGGGCCAAAAATGTATCATTTGAAGAGAAGATGAATGCCCAGTTATCTGGGAACTATGCTTCTCAGTGGAAAGTCACTGAGATAATAGTAAATGGTAACCCTACCCCATGCACATTAATTCCACAAATCTGATGCCGATTTACATGTTTAAGATAGAGATGTAATGACGTTGGAATTAGTAAAAATATCTCCAAGATTCTGATAGCAGCTTAACCCACGGTGTCCGTGTTCAACAGTCCATGAGCAGCTGTTCTTCTTTCTGTCTTCATAGATCACTTGATGGGAAACGGGAAGAGGCTACACCAGGGCTACTAGCTAGGCAGACAGCATTTAAAGCAGGAAGCCCTGCCACCTTTTCTTTATTCCCTCTTTGAATACAGGCAATTGCAATCTTAACACCTGCTGACTGTAATAACTTAGAGGCTAAGATGAGTCAATGTGCCTGCATGGATGTCCTGAACATCCACTGAGTACTATTTATTAAAGCATTGTTTTGATTTATTGTTATCATCATTATCACCATCGTTACTAGCAGCAGAAGCACATTCCAGCATGGGGCCTTTACATCAATGAGCCCTCTGCCTCATGGCAGATGTGCCCACAGCACACGCCCTCCCTTCATTCAGCTCCTTATCGAAAACTTCACCTCCTTAGAGATGACTCCACCTAAGGGGCACCCTTTTCCTCCCTCTCCATTTTCCCCTTCCCTGGTTTTCTTTGTTTCTTCTCCATCATACTTTCCTCTACCTGACCTACTTCATATTTATTTTTTTCGTTTGGGTATTGTCTCTCTTTCTCCTCAGAATGTAAGATCCACAAGAGAAACGCTGTTTTGTTACTTTAGTTTTTGTTGGGATATTTGTTAAAAGACTCTTGGTGACTGTATTAGACTTAACAACACACACATGCAATTTACTGATTGAGTATTTCCTACATACCAGGCACCGTTCCAAGTACTTTAGATGTATTAATTCAGTTAATTCTCAAGAAAATCCTGGAAGATAAGCACTATTCCCATTCCCATTTTTGGATGGAGAAACCAAGGCACAAGAAGGTTAATGAAGCTGCCTGTGGTTCTGCAACCAGTAAATGTCAGAAAGAGGCTCTGAATGCTTCCAAGGCTAGACCCAGAGCTGTGGCTGCTAATCACCCCACCACATACAAAGCAATCGTTAGGGAAAAGTTCTCTCATCGCCCCTGTTCACTGCTGGTGGGACCGAAGCCCACAGAGGTGGGGAAGCATTGCACTAAGGTCACAGGGCTGAGAACCTGCAGTCATGTGGCCGGAGTCCAGGACCCAATTTCCTCCCCAATATGCTGTACTCATTTCTAGTTCATTTGTTGCCTTGACATAGTTTTTATATCTCCATTTGATAGATGCAGAAATTGAGGGTTAAAAGACCATGCTGGGTTTCACAACTAGTAACTGCCGAAGGAATAAACTGTATGTGTCACGCAAAGAGTGAATGAATTTGTATTTATGAAAAAATATATACATTTTTTGATTTAACAAAATTGTGTGTGTGTATCTACGAGAGAGAGAGAGAGAGAGAAATGCTTCTGAATGGGGAAGCTTTAACTTAAACTGTCTTTTGTCAGCAGTTTAAACCTCTTTCCTTCAGTGTTTTTTTTTTCTGTTTGTTTGTTTTGTTTCGTTTACTGTTTTTTGTTTTTTTGAGATGGAGTCTCACTCTGCTGCCCAGGCTGGAGTGCAGTGGCACAGTCTCGGCTCACTGCAACCTCCACCTCCCGGGTTCAAGCGATTCACCTGCCTCACCCTCCCAGGCAGCTGGGAATACAGGCACCTGCCACCACGCCCAGCTAATTTTGGTATTTTTAGTAGAGACGGGGTTTTGCCATGTTGGCCAGTTTGGTATCGAACTCCTGGCCCCAAGTGAGGCCACCCACCTTGGTCTCCCAAAGTGCTGGGTCCTTCAGTATTACTGAATTTATATTGGATTTATCACTGCCACTACTAGAAAAGATTTTACCAATAAAGTAGATAGAGCTTCTTTTCTCTCCTTTTCTTAGAAGAGTCCTAAGGCCTCTCTACGCTAACCACAAGAGAATATTTTGGTCCCACCTTCTCATCTCTCTGATGATAACACCAGTCCTTGGGGAAGGGAAATGACTTGCCCAAGGTCATTTGGTTAGTGAGCAGCAGAAACCCCCATCATGGTGACCTTTTGAAATCAGACCGACTCAGAAGTCAGGTTGTTCCAGATTAATGTGTATTCATGGTATGCAATCTAGGAAGAATCCTTTTATCCCGGATGAATTTGGAAATGAGAAAATAGTTACAGAGAGAGACAGAGAGAAAGAGAGAATGCTTCTGAATGGGGAAACTTAAACTGTCTTTCATCAGGAGTTTAAACCTCTTTCCTTCACCGTTTTTTTGTTCTGTTGTGTTTTTGTTTTTTGATTTTTTTTTTTTTTTTTTTTTGAGATAGAGTCTCACTCTACAACCTTCTGCAACCTCCACCTCCCGGGTTCTGCACCATAAATGTCAAACACTAGGTTTTTAGACTCATCTATCCTCAACAGCATTTATTTGGACATCAGTCTCTATCAGATAGTTCCCTTAAACTTTATAGGAGTATTCCAACCCTAGGGTTCCTCCCACTCCACCCGGAGGGTTAACACGTCCACAGAGTTCAAGAGCAAGGACATAATGGACATTGAAGATGTCCTCTGTACTATCTCATTTGCTATTTCAGAATCTCATTGTCTTAGAAGTTTCCCTGAAGTCCTACATTGCTGGGCATGTGGTAAGATAATCCAGGCTGCTTTCTCCTTGACAGGGGACTCCCTACTCTGGGACATTGGGAGAGGAAAGCATGGACTAGGGGAAGAGGCCTGCCTATATCCTCAACCTAAGTGGATCAGTGGACTGACGAGTGATTCAGTCTATGCCGCCAAGGACAAAGGATTTCACACAGAGGTCTGGATACAAAAACTTTGCATCATCCTCAGTGTGCATGTGCTGAAATGTCCTCTGAGCATATCTCCCTCTGGAGCCAATTAACGGTGTTAGACAGATGGTCTAGGATTCGGAAGGTTGAGGCGCTGGCCAAATATGGTGCCATGTCATTATGAATGGTTGAGTAAATGAGCTTGGCCCCAACCCCAAGACTGCTCTGTTGCTGATCGACCGTAGAATTCACTGCCTATTGGTTCCCTCTTCTCATTTACATCACTGACAGTTTAGAACCCACAATACTACAACACACACACGTGAATGCTCACAGGATTCTGAGTGCCCTGGAAGAAGGAGTGAACAAAGGCTGCACATGTCTTTAGAGGGGAGTAGAGAAAGCAGCTGACCTCTGCTACCTTCCTTGACCTTGCCCTACATCCCCATATTTAGGGCTTTTTTTTTTTTTTTTTTTTTTTTGAGACAGAGTCTCGCTCTGTTGCCCGGGCTGGAGTGCAGTGGCACGATCTTGGCTCACTGCAACCTCCACCTCCCAGGTTCAAGCAATTCTCCTGCCTCAGCCTCTCGAGTAGCTGGGACTACAGGTGCCCACCACCACGCCCAGCTGATTTTTTGTATTTTTAGTAGAGATGGGGTTTCACCGTGTTAGCCAGGATGGTCTTGATCTCCTGACCTCGTGATCCACCTGCCTTGGCCTCCCAAAGTGCTGGGATTACAGGCGTGAGCCACTGTGCCCGGCCTTTAGGGCCTTTAATACTGCATTGCAGGGTCACCCAGTCCCGAATCAACAAGTCTTTTGGGGTCAGGGAAGAGCATATTAGACATTGGCTGTCCCCATTATTGTTTTTTTGGCATTGTTAACTAGAGATTGCATATAATCATAGGCTTTCAAAGCAGGAAAGACTTAGGGATCAGCTAAGCCAACCTCTTCATTGTACCACTGAGAAAGTTAAGCCCAGGGAGGAAGTAATTTTTCTCACTTTAGCTACCCAAATCAATGTCTCTTGACATCAAGCCTTTTTTAAAAAAAAAAAAAAAAAAAAAAAAAAAAACATGGCACACTTTCCTGCAATTATTTTGCTTCTCTAGACTACAAAACATAAAAGTAGATGGGGAAGATTTATGGCCATTTCACTTCCTGATGCTGTCTTTTTTGAAAGACGAATGTTTCTTTCCCCTTATTGTTTTGGGATAGGCTTCCTGCACCAAAAATGGGCTTGATTCCATTTGGTGTTGTGAAGCTCGCTTTCACCTAAAGGTTGTCAGTGCCCCGGAATTAGGGGCTGGAATTCCAGATGGAGCTGGACAAGGAGATGGCCATTTCTGGGTCACCCAGCTGCCCAATGCCCTCGGGTAGCTGCAGCAGCGGGGAGGGTAACCTAGTTTGCTTAGGAAATATTGCAGATGTCCCAGTTTATCCGATGCAGTCCTAGAAAAGTATTGGCACTGTCCTGTTTCTAGAGCTCGTGCCGTTCAACCTGCCAAAGCCTCACTGCCCCTTCAGCCTGATGAACTGAAACACAGAGGCCAGCATCCCTGCTCCTGCTCCACTTCTGGGCCCACCTCGATGTGCCCCCAACTTTACCGTTTCCATTTGGGCTGATCCTCGACTGGATCAAGGCTCTCCTGACATGTCAAGGCTGCCAGCTGAGAATAATGGCACATTTCTCAGGACGATCTTCATGGACATTTGACCCGTACGGCGTAAGAAACTGGAGCCAGAAGCTAGGATGTCAGGGTTTGCTTGGTTGTGAGGAGCAAAATTGGCAAAAGGAAGATCTGGGGCAGAACCAGTGAGGTGGGGAGGGCACAGGGACCAGGTAGGCAGGTGATTGGAGACCCGGCCCTCACTGTGCTACTACTGAGTCAGGTCACTTTGGATATCTTCAGTCACCACTCTGTGACTTTCAGCTTCCTAATTGTGCGCTAAGAAGACCAAAGTATAACAGGTCGGATGACATGGAATAGTAGTTTGAGATTTTAAAGTAAACCTAGAAGCCATACCTCACAGATCTCCAACATAGAGTTCCAGATTCTCCAGCTTGAACTTAGAGGCTTGAAGAAAAATCACAGGAGGGTCTTGAGGAGTTGGGGATGAAGGGGAGGATTATGTCTGGCATGGCCTCTACTCTCCACTGCCACCCCCAATCTGGAGCACAACTGTGTTCTCCAGCCCCGATACCCTGCCTACCACGCAAGGTCCATTTACAGATTTCCCTGAAGGAAAAGAGCTTCTACTATCCAGGAAGCTATTGGCACTTTCCCATGAGTTCCATGAGGTCAGGGGCCCTGTCTGTTTTGACTTACCAAGTATCCCCTGTGCCTAGCACAGGCCACAGCACTCAGGCAGTGCTCAAGAGTTACTGGATGAATAAATAAATAGGAGTTCCTTCTTCTTCTGTTCATGCCAAAGACAGCTCACAGATAATTTTCTTTCTAAATGCTGTGTTACGGGGGAAAGGAAGAGTGTCATCGACAGGAAAAGGATTGGAAAGTCTTCCCTTGTGTATGGGCATCAGATTCGACAGCCTACATGTGCCAGTCTGACACACTTGCATGAATCTTTGATAAGATGAAAACCCGGCACCAAAGCTGAGAAGAGCTGCAGATGGACGGGAAATATTCCCAAGAGATTCGGGGCCAGAAACTTAGAAATGTGGGCCTTCTTGGGTTATCACTTCCATGAAATAGGGGTGCATTTACTGCTGGGTGTACATGCTGAGATGTCAAGGGCTCCCTCAATCATTTTATTTGTTATAGCCCTCCTTCTGCATTTGATATTTTGAGATCTGGGATCCAGATTTCAAGCTGCAGCAAAAAGTAAATGAAACATAAGTGCTTTGTATCATATGTAAATTATATCTCAATAAAGCTGTTTACAGAAGCTCAAGTACAGCTGAGACTGTGGATGAGGGGACTACACCCATGCTGAGGTCCCTGTAGCATAAGGGAAGGAAAGGGGTCATTGGCATGCTGCAGCCTGGACCGGGAGAGCAAAGCCTACAGGTTGAAGTCCCAGCTCGACCACGAAGTATCATGTATCATGTATTGTTATTATTTTATTTATTTGTTTATGAGACAGAGTCTCGCTCTGTTGCCCAGGCTGGAGCGCAATGGCGCGATCTTGGCTCACTGCAACCTCTGCCTTCCAGGTTCAAGTGATTCTCCTGCCTCAGCCTCCCGAGTAGCTGGGATTACAGGCATGCACCACCATGTCCAGCTAATTTTGTATTTTTAGTAGAGACGGGGTTTCTCCACGTTGGTCAGGCTGGTCTTGAACTCCCAACGTCAGGTGATCCACCCGCCTCGGCCTCCCAAAGTGCTGGGATTACAGGCGTGAGCCACCGCGCCCAGCCCATGTATTATTATTATATGTATCTGATTGTTATGAGGACGGTGACCTTGAACAATCCTCTCTCTCTGTCTCAGGTTCCTTATTTGTATCATAAAGGAAGTTGGATGAGACGAGAGCCCGCTTTCTATTATTCTTTGGTTTGGGAATTATTTTAAGACAAGCTAATGAAGTTTAGATAAAATTAGAACGATGTGAGATTTAAAGAACTCACCCTGTTCTCAGTGATAGATTAAGGAACAGAATGGAATTCCACATTCTTTTGTGAACTTGTTTGCTGAAGGGCTTGTGAAACATTTGGTCCTGTGGGCATAGGATGGGAAGACTAGTTAACCTGACCCGAAAAAAATTTTTCAAGAAACTAATGTCAGTGATTCACTCCTTTCTTCCCCTAGTTTAACTCTTTCTTTCTCTCGAACTTCAAACCTTAGGGAACCCTGAAATTCTAAAGAAAAATCTCAAAATTTTCTTCTCAAATAAGCACCCTACTGACACCCACTCTTCCATCTCCCACCCAACGCAGCCTTTAAAGAATGAATGTAGTTCCACATTTCTTTTGTAGGAGCCTGAAGATACTTGATAAATGCACTCAAATAGAAATCCAGCATTTCACATTCAGATCAACCCATGAGTGCATACAAGAAATTCTCCAACATGGATCAAATATACTGAATTAGTACCCCTAAGAAAAGAATGATTTTTTGCAAATTAATTAATACAAGTTAGGTTTTTGATTCTAGTATAACTAAAAAGGAATTGTATGCCAGTATCTCAAGTCCTCAGCATGTCCTTCACAACTTTTCTGTAAATCTCATACTGTTCTAAGTTAACATTACTTTAAGAGAAAAATCATAGGAACTCAAAGATATAGATAACATTTAAAAATTAAGGGCAAGGCAAAAGACATGTTTTCAGATAAATACAAGTTAAGAGAATCTACCACCAGCAGATTCACTCTGTAAGAAATTGTAAAGAAATTTCTTTCTACTAAATGGAAATAAAGCCAAGGGGAAACCTGAATATCTAGGGGAGGAAAACAAGTCCTGGAAGTGGTAAATATATAGATAAATACAAAAAGTGGTTTTCTTTCTTTTTTTACATTCTTTAATTGATTGAAAAAAAGGTGAAACAATGTGGAGTGGGGCTTAGAACATACGTAAGAGTAAAACTTATGTCACCAACAGACAAAGGATGGAAGCGATATGAGAAGGATAATACTGCTGAAAAAACCTTACATTGTACACGAAAATAATGTTAACTCATAGTAATGGTAGATACTGATAAATTAAAGAGACATATAATCCCTAGAGCAACCACAAAAAGAGCTGTTTGAATTTAAACAACTTAAGTTTTAAATTACTTTAAAAAGCCTATAGAAGAGGGGTGTCCAATCTTTTGGTTTTCCTGGGCTGCAATGGAAGAAGAAGAATTGTCCTGAGCCACACATAAAACACACTAACACTAACAATAGCTGATGAGCTGAAAAAAAAATCACAAAAAACTCTCAATGTTTTGAGAGAGTTTAGGAATTTGTATTGGACCACATTCAAAGCCGTCCTGGGCTTCATGCAGCCTGTGGGTCACAGGTTGGACAAGTTTGTTAGAGAAGAAATGGAATCCAAGCAAAGAACAAAACAACAACAGAAGCAAAAACTTGATTAGCCTAAAAAGGATCAACAAAGAAACAAAAAACTGAGGGACCAGCTAGAAAACAAATAACAAGATAGTAGATTTAAATTCAACTATATAAATAATTACATTAGATACAAGTTGAGTAAAACAGTGCAATTAAAAGGCAAGGACTGTGAGACTAGCTACAAAAACAGGACCTATCTATATGCTTTTGTACATTGCTGCTTTTTAAAAATAAAGTCACAGACAAGCTGCCAGTAGAAGGATGCAAATAATCTACCATGCAAAATCTCAAATCCCTGACCAATATTGTTGGCTGCCAATCCAGAATTCATTCTCATTGCTTTTCTTGTTTGCCTGCCTTTCCTAAAGAAGATGGAAATGTTAACCATTCACTGTACTAGCCTCTCTTGCAGCTAAGAGTGGCCATATAATCTAGTTCTGGGGTAGAGATGTGAACAGAAATTTCCCAACATTGCATTAGCTTTCCTGATACATACGATACATATAGCTAAAATCCTATATCTCCATTAACCCTACCTTGACTATAAAAGTGATACATGGTGCTATCGTAGATATCTTGTGACATGAGGATCAAGGCCAATACAACGACAAAGATGCTGGCTAGTATATCACTGAGCTGCTTCATAAATACTTCACCCCTCTTATTTGGTGAGAAAAATATACGCCACTTTGTTCATGTGATATTAAGTAGGTATTTAGTGTTTTAAAATAGCAATCCAAATTTCTAAGTTTCATACAGACATGAAAGAGCATTTTCTTGAATCTACAGCTATATATGATCTGTCTGGCATCACATTTCCCACCCTGCATTACACTCAGATGATACATTTTCACAAAATGATGATTCTTTGGAGAACAAGGTATGTCACACTCATATATGAGTTCTGCCTCCTGAAGGCATTATTATGTCACACAAAAGAAGAGGATGGGGGTTCTAAAATTGAGTGCTTCTCACAGATGTCCCTTTAGTTGCCTATGTTTTGCTCCTGCTGCTGCTGCTCCTCTTCCTCCTTGGTTTCTTTTTTTCTTTCTTTCATTTTCTTTCTTTTTCTCTCTCTCTCTTTTTTTTTTTTTTTTTTTTTTTTTTGATGGAGTTTTGCTCTTGTTGCCTAGGCTGGAGTGCAATGGCACAATTTCGGCTCACTCCAACCTCCACCTCCCGAGTTCAAACGATTCTCCTGCCTCAACCTCCCGAGTAGCTGGGATTACAGGTGCCCACCACCACGCCCAGCTAATTTTTGTATTTTTAGTCGAGACAGGATTTCACCATGTTAGCCAGGCTGGTCTCAAACTCCTGACCTCGTGATCCGCCCGCCTCAGCCTCCTAAAGTGCTGGGATTACAGATGTGAGCCACCGCACCCAGCCTCTTCTCTCTCTCTTATACCAGCCCCGACCCCCACGCACAAACACCAGGGAATTACAGACTGGGGAATTAAGACCTATTACTTCCCAATTTCTCTGAAACAGCTTATTTGTCACTTGATGTTAAGCATCAAAGATATCTACAACATACCCAAAAGAGTCGAGATACAACTAAGGTTCAGAATAGTTTTCTCCACTATGTCCACATAAATCATTGAAAATATTTACTTAAGAAATAGAAGACTTCTGCTCCAACAGCCTACATTAATTTCCTCATTCCCTGAAAGCCAGTTCATGTATTAAACATGAAGTATTTACTATATTTCAGAACCCTAGGGACACAAAAAGGAAACAGCCACTGATTTTCTCTTTCAAATGCTTTAGAACTTTTCCAAATTCTTGCCTTCTAGTTTTCTTTTTAAGCAATCTGCTGTCATAATTGTTTTAACACTGCAGTACTGTGACCTTTTTACACGTACTTTCCACATTACTTAACCGAATTGATAAGAAAAAGAACAGAAACCTACTCCTGTCTGTCTCCAATGACTAGCAATGTAGTTCTTACTTCATGTTAGCTAAACACTTTAAGGAACTGAATACATTTTGAATAGTGTTTATATCCTCAAAAAGGGGGAAATAGAAGCATGTGAATAATCATAAAGCTATTATGTTATCATTTTCCTTCAATTTGTAAAAGAAAGCTAGTCAAATATGACTTATTTAGATGGTTAGAGTACTAATTTTAAAAGTAAGGCAATCCACATTTGCAACTCTTCAAGGAGAACAGCAGCATGAAAAAGACGTATCAGAGGGAACCAACTAAAGAATCCTTGAAAGTAGAGTGAACTCAAGAAACAGAAAACAACTTTAAAACAAGTAAAATTAGTTTTTTCAGAGACCTTTGAGAGATTATTATACCAGACACAACCATACACTCTTATTCATAAGAAATACAGTCCAGGTGTGGTGACTCACAGCCATAATCTCAGCACTTTGGGAGGCAGAGGCAGGTGGATCACCTGAGGTCAGGAGTTCGAGACTAGCCTGGCCAACATGGTGAAACCCCATCTCTACTAAAAATACAAAAATTAGCCAGGTGTGGTGGTACATGTCTGTAATCCCAGCTACTTGAGAGGCTGAGGCAGGAGAATTCATTGAACCTAGGAGGCGGAGGTTGCAGTGAGCAAGATCATGCCATTACACTCCAGCCTGGGCAACAGAGTGTGACTCCATCTCAAGGAAAAAAAAAAAAAGAAGAAGAAGAAGAAGAAATACAGGTCTTAGAAAATAAAATATAGCCGGGCGCGGTGGCTCAAGCCTGTAATCCCAGCACTTTGGGAGGCCGAGACGGGTGGATCACGAGGTCAGGAGATCGAGACCATCCCGGCTAACACGGTGAAACCCCGTCTCTACTAAAAAAAATACAAAAAACTAGCCGGGCGAGGTGGCGGGCGCCTGTAGTCCCAGCTACTCGGGAGGCTGAGGCAGGAGAATGGCGTAAACCCGGGAGGCGGAGCTTGCAGTGAGCTGAGATCCAGCCACTGCACTCCAGCCTGGGCGACAGAGCGAGACTCCGTCTCAAAAAAAAAAAAAAAAAAAAAAAAAAGAAAAGAAAAGAAAATATAATAAAGACAAAAACCAGTGAAGAGTTGGATACTAGAATAGACCAGGTTGAAGTACAAATTAGTAGACTCTAGCCAAAAGGATAACAGATCCAAATTGTGAGAGAAAAGTTAAAAGCCACTGCAGATAGTTTGAGCAAAATCGAATATCCTTCTAATGAGAATTCTAGGAGCAGAGAAAGAAAAGGACGGAATGAAAAAAAATCCAAAATCAGTTACATAATGAAGACACTGAATACCTTATGAAGATATTCGTCATTTATTCCTCCAAAAATTCAAGCATTTAATAGACATTTATCGAATGCAAAGGACGATGGTAGGTACTGCATATGCGATGAGGTACAAAAGCAGACACAGTCCCTGCTCTCATAGAGCTTACGGTAGTAGGAAAAATAGATATGATACCCAAACATATATGTACATACATAAAATGCACTTCTGCCGTTCTGATAAGAGCAACCAGGAACAGGTAAATGGCGTTATAGCAGGGCAAGCCAGGAGGTGCCCAGGCAGCAAGTCAGGGAAGCAGTGGTCAGGTTCACATTGAAAGGGCCTCCTAGGGTGTGGCGGATGGTACATGTGAAGACAGCATTCTAAGAAGAGGGAACAGCTTGTACAAAGGCCCTGTGGCTTGGTACATGAAGAAGCTAAAAGAGGCCTAGTGAGGTGGGAGCTCACAAGACAAGGAAATAAATGAAATACGTAAATCCCAAGTAGAAAAAGCAAATATTGCCAGTTTCCAAAAAGCAAGACTAAAGGCAGTTACAAGGAGAGATTAGTATTATACTTCCCAGCTGCAAAACTAGGTGTCATAAAACAATGGAACAATGATTTTGAAGTGTTGAAGTTCAGATAATTTGAATCTAATTTCAATGTGCTAAAGAAGTAATGCTCCATTTTTTTCTTGTGATAATGGCACTGTGATTATATTTTCAAAAAGTGCCTTTGTCTTTTTGTCTTTCAGAAATACACAAAAAATTTACTATTTATGGATGAAATTATATGATGTCTGTGATTTGCTGCAAAATAATCCAATGCAGAAGTGTAATAATCCAGGTGGAGTGAGTGGCAGGGACAGGTCAGATAAGCCAAGAATGGCTGAGGGATAAGTACAAAGGGTTTACCTTACCACTCTCAATATATCTGTATTTGTCTAAAATTTTGCTCTAATAAAAAAGTTAACAAAAAGAATTAAAACAATTATACCTAGAATAATAAAGAATTTTTTCAGAAATATAAACACTCATAGAATTTACCAACCAAATATTCAATCTGTTTTTAAAAAGGAAAGATGACTCTACCAAAACAGAAACAAAAATAAAAGCAAAAGAAGTAAAGAAAGGAGGGAGGGAAGAAAGGAAGAAAAACACGCAGACAGACAGGCACCCAAGTAAACAAGCCAAACAAAAACAAAGTCTAACAAAACAAAATCTAAATAATTATTTAAACTGCGATTGTGAAATGCAATTCAATTATTTTAAAAGAATTCCTAAGAAGTAAAAACAACCAACCAACCACCAAATATACATGTGTGTATTTAGGTATATGTATTCTATAAACAAAATGATACAGAAAAGCAGAAAAAGTGCTGAACAAAGATAAACTATATGTTTATGATCAATAAGAAATCAGGACTAGAAATATTAGGTAACAGATAATACAAGGCAAAAAAAAAAGCATCAAAACAGATAAAAACAAATACTACATTTTGGTAAAAACGATAAACCAAAGTAAGCAATCATAAATTTTTTTGAATAAAAATAAAATACAATAGAGAAACATTTAAAGCAAAATTCAAGAAAATAAAAGAGAGTCTGGCAAAACTACAATTAAGACAAAAGACATAACTAATTCACTAAGGTTTTTAAAATATAAAGCCAAATAATAAATAAGAGATATAAATTATACACAAAACAGGTAGCCATATAAACGTAAAATATGTATTTTCCAAACATCTATAAAACATTTAGAAAAATCAGTCATTAAGCCAGAAAAAAAAAAATCAATAAGCCTCTCAATGTAGAAATGGTAACAAGAGCTCATTCTCAAATTAAAATATATGTTAGTGAGTAACAGCCAAAATAATAATTGTCTGGAATATTTTCTAATGTAAACATAAAAACTCTTCTAAGTAATTTTTATGTAAAAAAGGACATTGAGCTAAAATTACACATCATTTAAGAAATAATAAAACAAAATCCTGCTATATTTCAAAGTCTAGGTGACGTGGCCAAAGTCTAACTCAAAGAAAAAGTTACCACCTTATCTGCATTTGTGAGAAAATAAGAACGAACAGCACTAAGTTAAGCCTACATAAAAGAGAAGGATGGGCCAAGCGTGGTGACTCACGCACTTTGGGAGGCCGAAGTGGGTGGATCACTAGGTTAGGAGATCTAGACCATCCTGGCTAACATGGTGAAACCCCATCTCTCCTAAAAAATATAAAAAATTAGCCAGGCATGGTGACACGCACCTGTAATCCCCATTACTTGGGAGGCTGAAGCAGGAGAATCACTTGAACCCAGGAGGCAGAGGTTGCAGTGAGCCAAGAACGCACCGCTGCATTCCAGCCTGGGCAACAGAGCAAGACTCTGTCTCAAAAAAAAAAAAAAAAAAAAAAAAAAAGGAGCGACAGAGAGAAGGATGGAACTAATAGAAATGCAAGGAGATTCCCACTGAATACAAGAAAAAAAAAAAAAAATAGACCTGAAAATCACACCCAAACCTTGTTTACTGAAAAGCCCAGTAAATAAAACATTGGGAAAACTGGTCTTAGCTAAAGAAAGGAAACTCACATGAGCCCACACATCATCAGGAATGGCACAGCAAAAGTAACAAGAGTTACTGTGAAAACTTTACAACTAATTTTTTAAAAAAAAAACGCTATGTTCAACTTTATATCAATAAATTCCAAACATTAGATAAACTAGACAAAGTTAGCTCACGATATAACAAAAATTAATGTATCAGTAGCAATGAAGATAATGAGCAGGCAGGCAAAGAGGTACTTTACTCAAAATACACCAGATCATTTGATGATGGAGTTGAGTTATACCTGATGTAAATGACGAGTTGATGGGTGCAGCACACCAACATGGCACAAGTATATATATGTAGCAAACCTGCACGTTGTGCACATGTACCCTACAACTTGAAGTTTAATAATAATAAATAAATTAAAAAAAAAAATAACACATATCACTTTTGTCATTTAAACCACTTCAGAGCATTAAAAATGGTTAACAAAATATTCAGTGTTTTTTAAGTCTACATGATAAAATGTCTTGTAACAAATATACGGGAAATCTCAGAAATCTATGTTTGGCTCTCATACCTAAACCAAACCAAATTTTGATGGGGAAAAATCTGAATAAAATGTTGGCAAACAAATTCTCAGTGTAGTAATACAATAAAGCATCAAGGCCAAGGTGAATTAATTCTAGGAATTCAGGGAAAGTTCAAGAATGGAAAATCAAAATACATTATATAATTCATGACATTAAAAAAAAGAACTATCGTATGATCAAAGTGCAGAATAAGTTATTTTCTTTAATCATTTTTTAAAATGTCAGTTTTGTAATCTGAAAAGTCACTTTTCAGTAAAAAGCCATTTTTTTTTTAACCTGTAAAGATGAACTTAGTGATGAGTCCCGAAAGACATTTCTATAAGGGGTGCCTGTTACCACTATATTTCTCTTTTTTTAAAGAGGTCGGAATCAATGTAATAAGAAAAAAAGAGTAGGAGAAATAAATATTGAAATACAAGAGGCATAGCTGTCATTTTTTTGTAGGTGGTATGATAGTTTACTTATAAAATCCAAGGCAGTCAACTGAACCACTACTAAAACTAGTAAGAAAATTCAATAAAGTTACAGAAAAACACACAAAAATCAATAACTTTCCCACATACTAGCAAAATCCAATGAAAAATAACTCCATTTATTTAATAAGAAAAATGATAAAATGCCTTGTAATAAACACAAGAGGAGGATTGAAAACTGAAAATTTTGCCAAAGGGACAAGAAGGAAAGTCTGAATAACTGAAAAGACATACTTCTGGATACAAAAACTCAAGATGTTTAAAATGTCAATTTACCCCACATTAAGCTGTGAATTCCATTCATGTCCCCTTAAAATCTCATGGATTTATTTAAAAATAAAACAAACTGATTCTAGAAGTCATAAAGAAAAGTGGATGCACATGAACAACCAGAAATATTTTGTGAAAGAATCTGATGAGGTGTGATTTACACTTCCAGACATCAAAATGGATTATAGAGCTCCAATTAAAAAAAATGAGCAAGGGCCAGGTGCGCTGGCACGCCCCTGTAGTCCCAGCACTTTGGGAGGCTGAGGCGGGTGGATCACCTGAGGTCAGGATTTCGAGACCAGCCTGGCCCATATGGTGAAACCCATCTCTATTAAAAATACAAAAACAATTAGCCAGGCATGGTGGTGGGCAGCTGTAACCCCAGCTACTTGGGAGGCTGAGGCAGGAGAATCCCTTGAGCCCGGGAGGTGGAGGTTGCAGTGAGCCGAGACTGCACCACTGCACTCAAGCCTGGGCAACAAGAATGAGACTCCATCTCAAAAAACAAACAAAAAAGCAAAACAAAACAAAACAGTATGGAATGATGTAAAGGTACACAGTGAACATATATAACATATATATGTTCACGCACACATACATACATAAAAATCTTACTTTCCTACCTTATTTATAGACCAAAGTAATTTACAGATTCATTTTAAAATCTAAGGGTTTTTTCTCCAAATATAGACATTGAAATAAAAAAAAAACATGCAAGCATATTTTATAAATTTGCAGAGGGGAAGCTCTTCCTAATATGACAAAAATAAATTACTCGGCACCAATAAAGGAAAAAATGAACAAATCCAACTTCATTAAAATTTAAAATGTTAATACTTTGAATCATGAAATAGGTTATAACCAACGGTGGAAAAATATTTGCAACTCTATATAGTAACCAAAATGTATCTATTTTCTAAAATACCCCTAAAGACCAATAAAGAAACAACAGAACAGTCTGTCAGTTTGGTCCACAGGGTTGTCAGTTACAGCAGCGCAAAGAGTTCAGTTTGGGACTCTCTGAGCTGTTCACTGAAATTATCACAACCCACTCTCTAGTTTCACTGACTTCCAGATACCTCTTTTGCCTCTCTACAGTCTATTCTGTGCACAGTTATAAAAGACATTAGTATATCTTTATTTTCAATAGCATTACATCATTCTCTACCTAAAAACCTTCAGGGGCCGGCCATCCAACTCTGGTCCTTCTCTCTCTCTCCGTCTTCATCTTCCTCATCTCTCCTCCAGCATCACCAGGCTCTGGACTTGCTGGTCTTCCCTTATCTCCCTGAGTTCTCAGGAAGATAGCAGACATTGTTGCTGCTGTTTGGAAGGCTTGGCAACACCACCTCAGTTTCCCAGTTCTCAGCTCACCCTGTTGACCTGGCTGACTCCTCCACAGCCTTCAAATTCTTGCTTAAAGGCCACCTCCCCAGAGAGGACTTCCCAAAAGGTAACAATTAAAAGAGATGCCCCTTTTAATTTCTAGTTTAGCTTCCACATATAGCTCCCACCTTCCTAGTTTGTTTCCAACTTGCAATAATTGTGTCTGTCTGACTACTTGTTTCTGGATATCATGTCCCTAGAATACCTCTACTAGCACAGAGAAAACAATCCATCTTGTTCACTTTTCTATCCTTAGCAGCTAGAGGAATTCACAGTATGTAGAAGGGATTCAAAATATTGTTGAATTTAAAATGGGGGGGGAGGAAAAATAATATGAATAAGCTATTCATAGAAGAAATATAAGTGGTATTAAACACATGAAAAGAAAAGCAAACAAATAACAGTGAAATACAATTTTTAAAACTCTCTCAGATTGGAAAAATCGAAAAATTCTTAAATTCAGGGTTATGGAAGTTATAGAGAGAAGTGCACTATCAGATACTGCATGAGTATATACCAACCCAATAATTTTGGAGGCAGTTTGGCTTTTTGAAGTGGTGTGCTACGATCAGATAGAATTGATTTGAACTGGCCTGCAAGGGTCTGTAGTTAAATAGAGGAGTTGGTAGCTTGAAATTGCCCATGGTGGGAATTTTTATACCAGGGAAACTGGCAAATCGTACAAATCAAATGGTTGTTTTTGTTTGTTTGTTTGACAGAGCTTATAAGCACATTAATGCCTTTACCCATAAAAAGAAAAAATGGGAATGATTTTGATCTAGCATTCTATACGAATTTTGCACAACTGCACAAGGAGAATATACATTTTTTTTTTTTTTAAATGGCAACCTGGATGCCTATATGCTCACTGGTAGGGGAATGATTTGATACATTCATTCCATATTATAAAATGGCCATTTAAAAAGAGTGAAATAGAACTGTGGATACTGCCATAGCTTATTGATGAATAAATAAATTGTGAGGACACCTCTGATATTACTTCATTTTGACAAAACCATATATGCTTATATTGTTTTCTATGTGTTTGGATAAGGTTTATTTGGATGACTTCTCTTAAAGGTAGTGATCCCTTTGGACAACAAAGGAATCATTGATCTGGGAGTGAAAAAGGAGGTGGATGGTATATTTTGCTTTTTATTCTATTCATTTATAGATGAAGTGCATTTTCAAAGAAACAGATATTATTTTCAGAAAAATACAATCTTAAGTAACTTTTGTATTAAAGAGGTAATCAAAGTGACTAAATAAAAACCATAACAAACAATGAGAATAATACATAGCAAAAATTACAAAATGTGGAAAGGGTTGTAATAAGAAGGAAATGCATAGCTTTTTATAATGTAATAATTAAAAAACATGATAATTAAGCTCTCAACACAGTATATTAGATAATAAAACTCAGGGAAATGAAGAGAAAAGGACTAATGGATAAAAGTGGCAATTAATAAATTTAGAAAACATCAAAAACTGTAAGTAATAAATAAGTCCTAAACTCCGTTCTGTGAAAAAAAAAAGTAAAGCGTTATAATTCCTGACATATTTCATCAACAAAAGAAAAAATATCAGCTGGGTGTGGTGGCTCACACCTGTAATCTCAGCATTTTGGGAGGTCGAGGTGGGCAAATCATGAGGTCAGGAGTTCAAGACCAGCCTGTTCCAACATGGCAAAACCCCATTTCTACTAAAAATACAAAAATTAGCCAGGCGTGGTGGTGTACACCTGTAATCCCAGCTACTCGGGAGGCTGATGCACAAGAGTTGCTTGAACTCGGCAGACGGAGCTTGCAGTGAGCCAAGATCACCCCACTGCACTCCAGCCTGGGCAACAGAGTGAGACTCTGTCTCAAAAGAAAAAAGAAAAAAAAGAAAAGAAAAAAGAAAAAAAAAATCTAAATATCTAGCTAGCTATCTCTATCAATAAGAAGACATAATTAACAATGCAGAGATTAAAATTCATCAGAGTAGTTATATGAAAATGCCAATAAAATGGGTGTGCTATTTTTTAAAGTATAATTTAAAAAACCATAAAACACTGTTGATTATGAAAGAATTTTCCAACTTTGTTCCCCCACAAAAGAGATTTTGAAGCTTCAAGGATCGTCTTATGCTGTTTAGGAAAAAAGAGGTAAGCATTCCAATTCATTGGACTGGTACTGTGTTACAACAGATTTGTAATACATTTTACAATGCATTTTACTAGTATAGCCATGACTCCACGACCTGCCACATCATATAATAACAAACAAGAAAACCTCACCTGCATAAATGCAAAGATTCCAAAGAAAATACTTAGTTTCTTGTCCACACAGTAGCCAGAGGTGATCTTTTTTTTTTTTTTTTTTTTTCAGACAAACTCTTGCTCTGCCTCCCAGGCTAGAGTGCAGTGGTGTGATCTCGGCTCACTGCAACCTCCGCCTCCCAGGTTCAAGCGATTCTCCTGCCTCAGCCTCCTAAGTAGTTGGAATTACAGGTGTATGCCACCATGCCTGGATAATTTTTTTTTTTTTTTTTTGAGACGGAGTCTCGCTCTGTCGCCCAGGCTGGAGGACAGTGGCATAATCTCGGCTCACTGCAAGCTCCGCCTCCTGGGTTCACACCATTCTCCTGCCTTAGCCTCCTGAGTAGCTGGGAATACAGGTGCCTGCCACCACATCCGGCTAATTTTTTCTATTTTTAGTAGAGACGGGGTTTCACCATGTTAGCCAGGACAGTCTCGATCTCCTGACCTCGTGATACACCTGCCTCGGCCCCCGAAAGTGCTGGGATTACAGGCGTGAGCCACCGTGCCCAGGCTAATTTTTGTATTTTTAGTAAAGACCAGGTTTCACCATGTTGGTCAGATTGGTCTCGAACTCCTGACCTTGTGATCCGCCCACCTCAGCCTCCCAAAGTGCTAGGATTACAGGTGTGAGCCACCGTGCCTGGCCCAAAGGTGATCTTTTTAAAGCATAACTATGATCATGTCTCTTCCTTGCCCCTAACCCTCTAAGAGCTTCCTATCTCATTTAGAATAAAGTCTAGAGCTTTCCTCTGGCTCCCGAGGTCTTTCATGATGGGCTCTAGTGACCTCATTTCTTCCGTCTCCTCATGCTCCTTCTGTTCCAGTCATTGAGGACTCCTTGATGTTCCTCAAACAACTCAACTGCAGGCCAGTCTCAGGGCTTTGCATTCTCTGACTTGGTTGTTCTTGACCACCCTGAGCAGCAATTTTGATCATCTTATATCCCCTCACCTGCATTATTTCTCTTCATACAGTTTGCCATTATGTGAAGTTATACAATGCACTCAGTTATCTACTGACTGTCAACAGCCTTGAGTTGACAGCAGTATTATGACACACATGTAAACAGATTTTGCTCATTCTGGTAGTCTCAACCTTAAAACAGTGCCCGGCACACAACGTTATTATGAATTTGAATATTTGTTTACCTCCTCAAGTCAAGACAGCATAAAAATAGCGTGCATAATGGAGACTGTCCATCCCAATCCATTCTCCCCGTCTTCCGTGGCATGAGAACTGCAGCCTGACACACATGGCTAGCCAGACACACTCCCTTCCCCAGCCTCCCTTGCTGTCAGATGTGGCCATGAGCCTAGGATCTCACCTAAGAAAGGTGAATAAGTACCGTGAGCCACTTCTGGGCTGAAGCCTGAAAGGTGCTGGAGGTACTCAATGCTGAAGCCCAGCTTTGGCCATGCAGCTGAGGACAATGCCTCAATATGTGAGTGAATGAATGACTAAATCCTTTTTCTTGACACTTCTATTCCAGGTTTGAAAATGGGGAAAGGAAATCCAAAATCAAGATAAACCACAGAAATCTCTCCGTACAGGAAGAACCTTAAAAGAGAAACAAGCACTTTTTCTAAAGTGAGCTGCCAAAGTTATCACACAAAGGCAGCGCAGAGCAAATGCTTGCATAGGGAACATCTATCTATTTGATTTAATAAAGAGCTAAAGTTATTGACAAACCACTCTGTAAATTACTGATGATGCCTTAGAGTATGGCCACTGAACAGAATTCAGTTATCACTCACAAGAGGGTAAAAATCTAACATCACAAGTTAAAACAAGTTAAAAATGACCCAATCCAGGTTCTCAGGTTATCTTCCTGCCTCCAAAAGAAGAAACACAACAGACTGGCCACTGATAAGATGGATCACCTACAGAATAGATACAGGTTCCACATGAGAAACAATCAAATTCATCGACTGACATTATTACAGAAAACAAGTTGCAATTAGACCCAACTAGTCACTCATTCTCCCTAAAGGATGAAGGCCAGTTCTGTATAACCTCTGCCAGCAAACACTTGCTTCACGTGGACTGGGGTGTGTTGGCTTCCGCCTGTAATCCCAGTTACTTGGGAGGCTGAGGCAGAAGGATCCTTGGAGCCTAGGAGTTCAAGACCAGCCTGGGCAGCACAGCAAGACCCCATCTCTAAAATGATGTTTAAAATTGGCTAAGCATGGTGGCATGCACCTGTAGTCCCAGCAACTTGGGAGGCTGAGGGAGGAGGATTGCTTGAGCCTAAGAGTTTGGGGCTGCACTGCATTCCAGCCTAGGTGACAGAGCAAGATCCTGTCTCGAAAAAAATTTAGAAAGCCACGTGGATAATTCGTGCTCCACTGGCAGTGCCCAATCTTTGGAAGTTTAATATCTGGTGAAAGTATGAAACCAATAGCCTATAGGTTTACTGAACTAATTTGTCACTGTGCCTTCCAGTCTGACTCTGAAAGGTTGCCTGTTCTCCCCTTTACATAACAAAGCATTTTCTTTACAGCTGTTGCCTGCATCGCAGCCACTGAGCACGGAGAGATTCCCCTGTGGATACTTACCCAACAGAACTCAAGTATTGGCTGCAGCCTGAGCCCTGGGCAAAGATCAGCTGTGAGATCGCAGAGTTTCTTTATTAAAGAACAAATCATGCTGGACAAACTTGATTGCTTTTTGGATCAGCTTGTGAAATGAGGGGGGGCTTAGCGAACGGAGCCGATCACAGTATCTGGGGTGTTTAGTGAGTTATTTAATAAAGCACTCTGGAAGTTGTACTGGGAAGTCTGAGGTATTGTAGCCTTCAGCAGAGGGGAAAAGAGAAAGCTCCCTTGGTATCCTTGGATGCAGAAGGGAGAAAATCGTGCTCCTGCCATTTCCAGGAGAAGTCAATTTGCCGCATTTCTGTGCACATATGAGGTTAGGAGGAAGGGCTGGGCAGTGGCAGATGTTTATGTGTTTAGGGAGCTGGGATCACCCTGATGGAATTCTGGCAGTTCGCTTCTTTAGATGTGCCTTCTCCACCCGGGCATTTCTGCCTGTTACATGGCCACCCTCCTGAATAGAAATTGTGAAAAAGTCAAAACACTAAGTGAAATTCAGGGCAGATGGCCTGTCCCTCTGGACTGCAGGTTTCTCATCTCTAAAATCAGAGATTGGGACAGGATTTCTGAAGGCCCCCTCACCCTGCCCTTCCATGATAGATTTTAGTGACCTGGGCATCAAGCTCCCCAGTGCCCACTTCCTCACCCCACCAAAGTCAGACCATCAGGATAAAAGCTCAGACATCAAACTCTGCTGTATTATTTGGAGGCACTGGAAGAAACTGCCCTTTTTCCAGTACACTCCTTTCATTTGCTTGTTGATACTAAACACTTCTTAGTTATCCTACCTTAAACAGTCTCATCTGTAAAATGAAAGGCTGGGCTGGCATTTCTAAGGATCCTCTAATCCTATCTAAGTAACAATTTTTGTTATTCAATATCCCTTTACTCACATTACTTTTCTCCATAGCATGTACCATTATGTGAAGTTATACTATGAACTGGAATATCTGTTTACCTCAAGTCAAAGTAAACTTCATGGGAGCACAGACTTTACGTAAACAGCATGAATGACGCAGAATGCTCAATGTCCATCCCCATCCATTCTCCCCATCTTCCATGGTAGGAGAACGATAGCCTGACACACAGGTGGCCAGACACACACTACATTCCCCAGCCTCCCTTGCTGTTAGGTGTGGCTATGTGCCTAAAAGCTCATCTAAGAAAGATGAGTAAGAGTACTGTGAGCCATGTCTGGGCTGAAACCTGAAAGATGATGGACCTGCTTCCTTCCTCTTAACTTTCCTCTTCTGATAAGCTGGAGAATTGACACTGGAACCCAGCTTTGGCTATGCAGACATGGACAATGACTTAATGAAGGCAGAGAAACAATATGGAAGAAACCTAGCTCCCCAAACTAATGCACAGAGCAGAGCTCATTGTCAACCTGAAACGCAGACAGTTGTGTGGGCAACAGTTATCTCAATAGAGCCACTGCATTTGAGTAGAGCAGCTTAGACTCTCTGGTACAGACAACAGAGTACTAACTATATGGCGCCGTCTTAAAGGTTATTTTGCAAAGAGATATAGAAGAAATAAATTTTTTTCCACTGGGAGGTTGGGGGAAACAGGGCTTGAAATGCCATCTGCTTCCATATTCGGAACATCAGGAGATACACTGCTTTCTTCAAAGTCTTCTTTCAGAGGCATCCTTTAGGCAAAGATCAACTTAAGTATGTGGCCTTCCCTTTCCACCAACTCCTATGGCTGGTTTTGGATGGACTTCAGACAAGTCACCATGAAAATAAAGGAGATGGTGATAGGTCAAAGAAGCAAAGGATAAAGAAGATTTAAGAGTGATGTCTAAGAAAGAATACTAAGTGCAGTTGTTGGAACATAGAACTGACAGGAAGCAAGTAGACCAGAAGCCTAATAAGTCACCTGTGGGAATTGCTTGCCAAAGAAAGACTGGACCGGGCCTGAAAAAATCTGTGACTGTTCTATGCCTAAAGCCACCGCAGCCCTTATCACATCCAAAACACAAGCAAGTAACCAAGTTCTCAGACTCCAAAGGGCACGCCCACCAATGCCCACTCAGGTGCAGTCACAGAGGACACAAAGGAAGACCCCAAGGAGGAATACAGTGGTCACAGTGTATCATGGCCATAAACAAGGGTATGCTTCCGAGAATGCAGAACCAGGGTCTCAGTCAGAAACCTCCTCCACTCTCGAGGCAATTTCTACCCAGCAGAAGCCCCTCATTGCTGTGGCCCAGCTCTGTGGCCCGCCTTCCCTTTTCTCAATGGAAAATGTTTTTGTGCATTGTCCAGCTCCGCTCCACCATTGCATACGGTGTAGGGAAGTCTTGGGGAGATGGATGAGGGCTCGTGGTGGGGGAAAGGCTGAGATCACTTACTTTTCTTTTTCAACCTCCGGATCAGGAATCCAGATCTCATGAGAGCAGAATTACTTAAGATCCAGGGATCCTGACCTAGGTAAGATCAACCTCATTAGCAGTATATGGTTTGCACTGAATAAGCAACGATTTATAAAGCACTTAGTACACTGTCAGCATTGAGGAAAATGAGCTGTTTTGTCAGGTCCTCATAGCTGATGAGGTTTGGTGGGGTTGTTTGCCTTGGGACAGGGTGGCAGGTGTCCTGTTTGTAAGAAGAAGGGTACGCACAGGCATGCGGTGTTCAGAGGAACTGACTATGACAGTGAAGACTAACTGCCCACCAATAATGCCTTCTCCCTTTCTCTGTGGTAATAAAATCGGAGCCTGGCCCACGGCTGGACAGTCCACCCCATCTCCCAGTTTCCCTAGCAGTTGGCCCCAACTCCAAGACATAAGCAGACGTGATGGTGCCACACGCAGGTGGAGGCTCGGGGCAGGGTGGGCCTGCCTCCTCCACTCTCTGTCATGCCCTGAGGGCTGAGCACAGACTGTTGTGGTCCAGCGTGGACCACAAAGAAAATATTCTGGGTTCCGGGCTCAGGGAATGGCAGAGCCACCCGCAACACCAAACTCAAAGACTGTTACAAAACAGAGAAAGAAACTTCCGATTTCCTGATGCATGTTTGAATCTCTTGTCAGAGCAGTTGAGCGTGTCATCCCAAGCGCGCTTTATCAGTCAATCCAGCCTGCTGTGCAGCAGCCTGTGAGGGGATCCAGACGTTGCGACCTGAACTCAGGCCCTTCTCCCCCCATTTCAGGGGCTCTCCAGCACACGTTGCAATTTGTTTCCATTAGCTTTGCTCCCCCTCTTGCTGTGCATTGCTTATTGATCTCGGAAATGTATTTAAACTCATTGAATCTTGGTTGTCTTACTTGTTGACCACTAAGATGACTTCATGGTTAAAAGGGTTGTACAAAGATCCATGAAGTAGCTAATTTTACTGAATGCTGACAATGTCCTTAGTGCTTCATGAATGCTTGCTGGTTCCGTGCAAACAGTATACCCGTCATGAGTTGATCTCAGGAGCCCTGCTTTTCGTAAGAGGAAACACAGGCACAAAAGGTGTTCAAGAACTTGCCCAAGGGGACACCACAAGCAGGTGCTATGCTTCACCAGGGATGAGATGTGATGCATGAGGAAGTGCCTCAAAAGGCCCAACACTACAGGCCAGTGTGACATCTAGGTCTGTAACTGTGGAAGGAACCTTTGAACAACATAAAATCAGAACAACAAAGCTGTGCATCGAAACATATGGTCTGAGGAACTATCACAGCACTGCTTCTGCTTCCCTTTGGTCCTCTTTGACCAACCGGCCACCCAGAAGCCCAGCAGGAAGAGGTCTCTTACGAGTGGCCAAGTGCGGTGCGACCTGCTTGGCACCGAGCCCTCATCCCCAGCTCCTACCGGGAACAGTTCTGGCAAGTCTCAGGGCTGAGTTTCCCTACACTCCGGCTTGAAGTGTCCCTGGAAAGTTCCCAGAGTTATTTTGGGATTTTCTCTCCTCTCCTCCACACCTCACTGGAACTCCTTCCTTGGCATCATCACTGAAGCAGAGTCCTAAAGGGTGCTGTGGTCCCCACTCATCTCCTCTTCTGATGCTTCCCCAACCTGTGCCCCTCCTCACTTCCTCTCCAGTCAGTCTGCTGCTGGAAAAATATCCTTTCTCCTACCTCCCAGCACCCACCCACCCTTCGCTTCTCTCCGCTGGCTTCCCCCATCACATTTCAGTACCAGGCTTCCCAGGCTTCATTCCTCCCCACCTCACGGGGAAAGGCTCAAGCAGGGGTCGTCATCTTTTGACTACAGGTGTTGAGATCAAAGCTGTAGGAGGAAAAGGTAGATCTTGAGCCTAGGACATGAGATGCTGTGTGATGATCCTCCCTCTGCTCGTGAAGCTCACATCTTCCTCTTCGCAGCACTTCACGCTGCCACCCGGCCACCTCCCCAGAGCCTTCATCCAGCTCCAGGCACTGACCCCTCCAGGGCCCCTCTCACTGGGGCAGGGCAGTTCCCATGGAGCAAAGGGGCCTCTCGGCCAGTCAGGCCCTCCTTACCCACTGGGGACTCTATCGCTCACCAGGAAAGGTGCAAACTACCCAGAGGTTCCCAGGAAAGGACTTCTATCCTAGAAGGGCTTCCTGATACGGCCTTCTGCTCCATTCATCTGTGCAGAAATAGTGAGGCCTGAGGAACCCTCACATCTGCTCCTGGACACGCAGCCTGTCGGGCCCTGCAGCTTTTGGTACACTGGAAACATGGCCTCTTCTCGGGCACCTGCCCCTCCACTGCTGTACCCACATCAGGCCCACCCTAGAAACACAACTGGAGGAAACACAGAAGCAGGGAAAGTGTGTCCCCACCTTTACCCCCAACTCAGCACACTCCCCTGAGGAGTCATCCTCACAATGAGCTTTTGTTATGACCATCCCTGCTGCAGGTGTTGAGGGCAGAGAAAGGTCTTTGAGGGACACGCATGGCCAAATGGGACTGGGGGCTTGAGAGCACCAGGCCTGATGGCCTCCTTG